>NC_086448.1:39293984-39593984 GCF_028390025.1 Pseudophryne corroboree
GGTTTTTCACAGTCCCCATAATCGGAGTGACACATGAACTTTTACAACCTGTCCGTTAATTGTTCAAACTGAACTATTGATCCAATATCACTGCTATACCTGTCTAGGGGCTTAAATCTAATTTTCTTCTCGCTGTTTATTGCTACAATGTAACAAAAGGATTTTGCCCAGCGATAGTCAGCTGTCTTGGTGATCCTGGCCAGGAGTGGGTAAGGGTAAATGAAGGTTTTGTCAGGCCAGTCTTTGCTGATGCGCTCCTGTGTAAGCTGGCTTTCCGGGGCGGATGAAAGTTCAGGTTTAGGATTCAAAATCCACTTATAGTAGCTGATGTATAAAAGAATAAATAAATAAAAAAGGGTTAAAAATGTTTTGAAATTCGAAACAAATAAAAAAAAAAGTCATAGGGGCTTATTTATAAAAAATGTGATATTTCCGATAATTAACCTACAATATTGCCTGTTGTTAATTGACATTGGGGGTAATTCAGACCTGGTCGCACGCAGGCTGTTTTTTGCACTGCTGCGACCAGGTAATCGCCGCCTACAGGGGGAGGGGGTAATCGCTGTGCAAGGGTGCGAACGGCTGTACAGAGAGCTGCACAAACAAAAATTTGTGCAGTTTCTGCACAGCTCAGGACTTACTCAGCCGCTGCGATGATCCGGGATATTGCTGACATCAGAAATCCGCCTCCCGAACGGCTGGGCACACCTGCGTTTTCCCGGACACTCCCTGGAAATGGATAGTTGCTGCCCACGAATGCCTTTTTCCTGTCAATCTGCGATTGCTTTCTTCATAGAATCCGTCGCTGTCCACTGACCCCCGTCGCCGGCCTGCGATGCGCCTGTGCATTGCGGACCGCACGCATGCACTAATCAGACCCGATCGCACGACTGCAAAAAAAGGCAGTGTGCGATCCGTTCTGAATGACCCCCATTATCGCTTGCATTGATCATAGGTCTTTATGAATTCTGACACATGCGAAAACCTGCTGCATGAGCAAAAGTTTACATTGCGTTATTTATCATGTATCCAAAGTATTTATCAGAATACTAATGTTACAGTATATATCAATTATCATCTGTGTACTAGATAATTGCAGTTCCTGTTATTTGAGTGCAATGTGATTTTCTGTTATTTGTGACCCAGACAGGATTTTGTATTTTAATTGTTTTGCTGTAATCAAGATGATCAGTGCACACTGAAAATATCATCATGCCCCACATGAGCAATGAATTCACCTTGGGGATATAAAGGTACAATATGTTATTGCCCCTTTTTTTTTTATCCCTGAGGAAAGTACCTATAATAAAGGTCCTGAAACGTTGGATAAATCAAGGAATTTGAAGCTGTGTATCTATGCTGTGAGTGTTTAAGCATATCTATCTATCTATCTATCTATCTATCTATCTATCATGAAGCTTTTGATATATTTCATATCTAGATATCTTTTCATCTATGAAGTCGGAACTCATAAATGTAGATAAAAGTAATCTTTCATCAAACATCAAAGTTCTAAGGAGGAAGATGAAAATGTAATTGTTCTAGTTATATAAACATATATACAGTACATTTTATAAGACACAGAGAGAGAGAGAGAGAAAGAGAAAGAGATGAGACAGAAAGAAGAGAGAATTTGTCTTCTAAAATTTCTCCATGATATTTTCTTTTTGAAATGATTGGTCTCTGAACTATTTGTGAATGAAACATTATCACCACTGAAATAGTAGATTGCAGGCATTTTATAATTAAAGTGATGCACGTCTTACTCTTCTTATAGTGTGATAAATGCGCCTAGACACTGACATTACTGAGTGATGAGCTCCTGGAGGGGGGTCCTACCACCGCCGCAGATGTGTGAAATGCATTTATCACTATCACACTCCCCGTTTATCGCTTCTTGATCCCCCTTTTATTATAGAGGTGACTGTTTTATATCCCTTTCTTCGCATATAGATTAATTGTGCTTAATATTTGACCTAGTTCTTTGTCTTGGAGCCCTTCCTTATTTCTCTCCTTTTATCCTTCTCTTGTCATTATTCATTTTGAAGAAAGATCTTTTAATTAATAATAATTATTTTGATTTGTGCAACTGAGACGAGTATGAACACTGATATTATTCTCAGACACAGGGGTTTTACACAGGATTCAGCAGGGCCAGAAACCCTTTGTGTGATGTAGCAATTAACAGAAGCAGAGGTGTTTCCCACAGCAATCAGTCATCAGATTCTAGTTATCATTTATCTGGCACCTTCTAGAAGATAATAACTAGAATCCAATTGGTTGCTATTTGTAACATCTCTACTTCTAGAAACTCGCACTTTAGTAAATATGCCCCTTACTGTACATGGGCCATATCGCACCCAGCCTGAAATGAATCTCACAGCAGGAGAAAATTGTGGCTTGGTAATGGCAGCAATAGGGGCAGCGACAGCTGTGCCGAGCCCAGGTAATCAGAGGGGGCGTGGCAATGCAGGGAGGTGCGGCCAGCCCCCCTCCTTTAGATATATTTTAAAGTAAGGTGTCTGTACGGTCACACGAGCTGGATGGGGGGGGGGGGTGGGGGGGGGGTGTTGTGCCTTGTGAGCAGCGGGGAGAGAGGGCACTGCTGAGGTTGAAATTCAGAATGTCGACACTAGAATGTCAACATGTGGTTTTTTTGTGTGCTTATTTTAGCCTAACCCTAACCTTCGCAATGAACAAAAAAACATATATTGACAGTCTGGCGTGAATGTGTTGAATGTCAACATTCTGAACATGTCGATACTTTAACCAACTCGACCTATGTCCGTGTTGAGCTTCAGAGTGTCGGTCTTCTGAGTGTCCACTAGCAGACTCGATACCGTGACTGTGGCCAATTCTCTGTACCTTTATGCACATGTTTCAGCAATGCACTACAAACTCCAAGACTTCTCCCTGGCTGCACCAGCCTCTTGGAGTGCTCTGCTTATCTGCCTGACCAGACTCCCCAACCTTCCTTCAATCACTAAAATCTCACCTAATCCCTGTAGTCTACCTTACCTACATCCCTTCTGAATGTTCAGTACTCAGGAGCGCAGAGGCAGGTACAAAGCATGGAAAGCCTGCATAGGGCCACTCTTTGCTGAGGCACAGCAGGTCAGATATTTCTGCCCCCAACGCACATTAGGCCATGCCCCCTACGGTGATGGTGCCGAGATTGTACATGGCGTCCCTTTATATACTTCTAATACTCTGAGTCCCACTAGCTCCTATTCTCTCAGCACTGCCCCCTCTATCTAGATTGTAAGCTCTGAGGAGCAGGGCCCTCACTACCGTCTGTCACGCATGTGCCCCTTCTCAGTCAGTTTTGTCTGCACTTGTTCTGTTTTAACATATGATTTATATTGTCTGGTGCTGCAGGGTTTGTGGTGCCTTACAAATAAAAGACAATAATTACAATAATGATGTTTCATGGGTTAAAAGAAATAAAGTACCAACAAGCCATCATTACAGTTATACTGCT
The DNA here is from genome assembly GCF_028390025.1 of Pseudophryne corroboree. Classification (NCBI taxonomy): domain Eukaryota; kingdom Metazoa; phylum Chordata; class Amphibia; order Anura; family Myobatrachidae; genus Pseudophryne; species Pseudophryne corroboree. Next base: position 39,297,466 of record NC_086448.1, read on the forward strand.
ACGCAATTTATACTCCCATTTACAAGGCTGCACCAATAAACAACCTCCTTCCACCATGTTAACCTTAAGTTTGCTGGAACAGTTGGAGATGGGCTGAGATAATAGAGGTGGTTCCGCCATGGGTTGTGAAGGGAAGATGTTGCAGTAAGGGACTTACTGACAGCGTCTAGTTGTCAAGATAAGAGGACCGCATAAAAAGCATCATTTTATAGGGGTTTGCATCTTTAAGTGAACTGTTGTATCCCTTTAACTGCCAACGTTATGGTATTCAGTTATACAATAAAGCCAGAGGGGCGGGCAATAAGATTGTGATGTTATTGTCATATTTATATATACCATATATTTCATCCTATACAGTATAATGAGAGGTGTGCAATACAGGATAGATTGTGAGCTTGTGTTCCCTATAAGCGATTTATCTGATTTGTAGGCTAACATGTGTTTTGGGGGTGCTACATACTGTATATGTCATCAATATTCTCAAATAAAACCATAAATTAGGACAGGTCATAAAATTCTGTGTAAGTGTGAAACCAGTTAAAATCTGTGCTTGCCCTCAAAAAAGTGCGACAAAAAAAAAACCAAAAAACAAAGTGTACAGTGGAACAAGGATAATTGTCAAAATCTTTCACAGTGGCATTGCCTTACAACTTTAAAAACCTTTGGCACTTAAAGTGTTAAAACCAGCCTCCCTCCATTTATAGCAGTTTGGCTGAGATCATTTTCATGGAATCCAGATTGGTTGCTCTAGTCAGAAGGAGTTCTAGAAGTCACCGTGAGTACTCACTGCAGTGTCTGTATGAGGTGATATGTGTCCATCAGTTATTTTGTGTGCCAACAAGGACATTGGGGGTCATTCCGAGTTGATCGCTAGCAGAAAATGTTTGCTGCGCAGCGATGAAGCAAAAAAACAGGTACTTCTGCGCATGCGTATGCGGCGCAATGCGCATGCGCGGCGTACTTTCACAACGGCCGATGCAGTTTTACACAAGGTCTAACGAAGCTTTTCTGTCGCACTGCTGGCCGCAGAGTGATTGACATGAAGAGGGCGTTTCTGGGTGTCAACTGACCGTTTTCAGGGAGTGTTTGAAAAAACGCAGGCATGCCAGGAAAAACGTAGGTGTGGCTGGCCGAACGCAGGGCGTGTTTGTGACGTCAAATCCGGAACTGAACAGTCTGAAGTGATCGCAAGCGCTGAGTAGGCCTGAAGCTACTCTGAAACTACACAATATATTTTTGTAGCCGCTCTGCGATCCTTTCGTTCGCACTTCTGCTAAGCTAAAATACACTCCCAGAGGTCTGCGGCATAGCGTTTGCACGGCTGCTAAAAACAGCTAACGAGCGATCAACTCGGAATGACCACCATTGTCTGTAATGTTCTTAGCTACATAACGCACTTCACCCTTTGAATACATTTTCATCTTTTTGCAAAGAACGTATTTTTAAGTTTGATTTTGAGCAACCGGATTAAGTTTTCTGCTAAAAAAACAAAGGCCCTCATTCCGAGTTGTTCGCTCACAAGCTGCTTTTAGCAGCTTTGCACACGCTAAGCCGCCGCCTACTGGGAGTGAATCTTAGCTTAGCAGAATTGCGAACGAAAGATTCTCAAAATTGCGAATAGAAATTTCTAAGCAGTTTCTGAGTAGCTCGACACTTACTCTGCCACTGCGATCAGTTCAGTCAGTTTCGTTCCTGGTTTGACGTCACAAACACACCCAGCGTTCGCCCAGACAATCCCCCGTTTCTTCAGACACTCCCGCGTTTTTCCCAGAAACGGCAGCGTTTTTTCACACACTCCCATAAAACGGCCAGTTTCCGCCCAGAAACACCCACTTCCTGTCAATCACACTACGATCACCAGAACGAAGAAAAAACCTCGTAATGCCGTGAGTAAAACACCAAACTTCTTAGCAAATTTACTTGGTGCAGCCGCAGTGTGAACATTGCGCATGCGCAGTTTGCGGAAAATCGCTGCGATGCGAAGAAAAATAACGAGCGAACAACTCGGAATGAGGGCCAAAGTTTGTAACTTTTAGATTTATGCTTTAATGGAACCATCATAAATTTGTGCAAGTTTGTGCCTACAATTACAAAAGATGTAGTGCATTATGCATGCTTTTGAAAAAAACGTTTCAGGGATGTACTGTACTGCTCCATCTGAGAGGCATGTCATAAATATACAGTATGTCCATAGTAAACTTTCAGACATAAGCCTGCCTTTCAGCCTTATGCAAACTCATCTGTGCATTTAAATATATATATATATATATATATATATATATATTTGGCTATAATCCTCACGCTGTCTGAGAACACAGTGCACCCAAATTTGATTGGCTATAATCCTCACGCTGTCTGAGAACACAGTGCACCCAAATTTGAAATAAGGGAAACAATTGTGATATCATGATTTGCTTGAGACTGTAAATACCTGTGTTTTCACTTTTGCTTAGTCATGCATAGCTAGTGAAGGCATACTGACCTGGTGTTTGCATAGTCATATACAATGTAATTTATCACCTTTCATCAGATAAACATTTACTTTACTGGTAGCCTTAATTTCCCCATAGTATTACTTTAGATGCAATCTAGGGTCAGCTGTGCTGATCAGTATGCTTTCACTTACACAAATTGTTCATAACAGTAATTGTTTGAAAAGGAACAGCTGAGCAACTCCAGTAAACAGGTATTTCAATGTTTACCTTACAATTGCAACTTCATTATGCTCTAAACCTAAATAACTTTACTTTTATTTCAAACAAACCATGTACCGTAAATTGATTTACTTCAGTGCACTCCATGGTATTTTCTCAACAGCAGTTACATTCTCAAACTCCCTGCAACTTACCTCTCTGTACACGTTGCTGCCTCAGTTATCCACACACCTCTTCTTAATACTCATGATGTGTTTACTTATCTTTATACATTGACAATAACATCCACAACCTGTCACCAAAAAAAATTCACAAACCTCCTACAACTAAATTTTTTATTTTCTCCTGCTTCTGATAGCTTGTGACATTTCACCAAATCCAGGACCCTACTTCTGGTCCCATTCATATTCCTCTAATTTGCAGCAATATAGAATCCAGCAAACCTCATAAACATCCCATGTCTCCCATCACCCTCCAAATCACATGTCCTTATGGAATGCAAACTCTGTTTGCAACAAATTAACATCCATCTATGACCTCTTACTATTTAACAACTTCAATCTGATTGCTATAGCAGAAACATGGCTCACATAATCAGTCTTCCAACAGCATACATACCTTCAGACCTGGTAACTGTAAAGGAGGTGGGGTTGGAATGTGCTTTTTCCAGTCTTTTGCATAAACAGTTCTACAACAGGTTCCATCACTCACATTTACATAATTTAAAGTGCATTCCCTCTGTTGCAGCTGTCTATCACCAACCTGGGCAATCCCAACAATTTCTGGAAGTTTTTTCTGCCTGGCCCCCTCATTTCCTATCCTCTGCCATCTCCACCATCATCATGGGTGATTTCATTATTGCTATTGATAGCCTGAAATCTTTTGCTCTTGCCTCCAAACTACTTTCGCTAACCTGCTCTCTCAGCCTTTCTCAATGGACTGACTCCTCTACTCATCAGGAGAGTCAGTTTCTGAATTCACTAACACTCCTTTCCCTCTCTCAGATCACAACCGTATCACTTGCATGCTATCCTCTATAACTTCGATCTCAGTGTCACTGTAGTCCTCCAATCCTCCTCAAACCAGCAGAAACATTAATGCAATAAATTTTCAAAAACTTTCCACCTCTCTGTGACTACTGTTCTCACCTACTTCTGGATTCACTTCTCCTGAGACAGCTGTATAAGAATGCCAAATTGATTTCTCTCAAATATTTAAAATGCCCGCTCTAATATATATTGTAAATGCCTGCATCTCTTATTACCATATCCCATGAATGTGCGCTATACATCGCAAAACACTGTATCCTATAAGAGAAAACAATACACCCACACATTATCTGAGTTCCAAAGCTCATTGATGTATATATTTGTTATTAAAAGGATATGGATTCAATATATATTACAAAGTACAGTATACCTATGGTTACATGATTACAACTCACACATTAAGCAGTTAATACATAAAGTTACATACAGTTACATGCCAGCATACAATACCATTATCCTTAAGTTATATAAATTCGTCTTTCCATATCTCTCTCTGTAAATAAATACAGGAACTGATCTGCCAGCAAGTCCATCATCGTCTCAGACCTTACAGCCACTGAGCTCCTTTGTGATCAATAAGTGTTAACTAGTTTCTGGGGGAGGGATTCACGATGAGTCACCAGTTCCTTTGTATATGCTGAACAGGTTCAGCCTTGGAGACGTCCAAAGGGACTGGCTGAGTTTCCTGTTTGGAATATCTATTGTTCTAATAAAAGTGATTTTAGCTTTTATACATGTAATCATAACTATTTGTTGCAATGTCCCACAACTTCACAACAAGCATCAAATTAACCTACACATTAAGCTGGTTGTTTTAATAGTAAATATGACAGGTCTATCTTGCTTCGTTCAAATAATACACATACATGACACCACTTCATTAGATATAATTTTAAATCAACATGATGTCCGACGCTTGATATTATTATAATTATGTACTGTATGAAATAAGTGTCGAATCTATCTCTGTGGTATGTCCGTGTAAATGCATGTGTTACCATATATTGCTGAGCTCGCTGCGCATATTTGCAAGTATAGCGACTTATATGTGTGTAGTTTGTATGTTCTCTTTATGTAATATTTTTTTGACTTCGACAATATGCAGATACAGCTGCGGTTGCACACAGAATATAGGCATGCCACATATCATTTTACTCACCATAAGCTGCTTATGCGTCCTATTCATGTAGCGATTTGTATAAGATGCAGTTTCAGCAAAAAAAGATGCAAAATGCTCCGATACCGCCCATAAATGCCCCCTAACCGTCAATCACTTTGCAAATAAATCCTCTTTGTGATCACTATAGAATGGTCTTTGTTGGCATTGTGCAGCCCCACTTAGATGCATGCAGAGTGGAAAAGTAATCACTGCACAGCGTAAAACATCCACATTGCGTCATCTCTGAGTCAGGCCCCCATCTGCTATTTTATCACCTACTTCACATTTTGTTTATTTAACTTTTAATTCAAATGTACTGTATGCAAATGTGATCTGTCTGCATTTTACTACTCTGACATGCAGCAAAATTGTAACTCTCTGCCAAGTAATTGCCACAAATTATAAGTTCTCACTGTGAAATAAAAATCCATATACTGTAAATATATGTGTCACTTGCTCATTTCTAGCTTACATTTGCAAGCAGGCAGTCATGGAACACGCACGCTGTGCGGCTGCTCTGCAATTAGCCCAGGTGTGCAGTGTCACGTCAGCCCTGCAGGTTAACGCGTCATACTGGATAAATGAACCCAGCAGGATTTTTGAATCACTCATTGTGTGAAGAAAGGGGTTAAGTGATTTTTTTCCCCCCAGCTGTCGCACAAATTATAATATGGCCAATTAAAACTTTCAAAGGTATCAAAGATTGTTCCTTCACAGCCTGGAAGCAGTGTCACAGGCATACTGGCTTAAATGCATACGATTAACATTTTCTGTTTGAGTGAAAAGTTCTGAACTTGTAGCGCAAGAGAGTTAAGATACAGGGAATAAACTTTTCCTGACGCTTGTAAGACTTGAGACATTTGCCAGCAACATAGCTTACTGGCTACGTATATTCTACATGATGATTGTCAGTGCCACTATTTACAGACCCAACACAGAGAGACTTGTGTGCCAGCTATCAATTGCCAGTGGCTTTTAACCATTGGCAGCAACCATCGATGATCGAACCATTGATGGTTCCAGACCATAGCCGTCATCAGCCATCAAACCTCAGTCATCAATGTTCACCGTTGGTGAACATGCAACAATGGCAAAACTTTTTGACATTTATATAAAACCATTAATGGTTTTTAACCATCAAGGGTCGATGGTTATGCCTAGAACACATTAGGTTCTCCTTTGGGGAGTACAGAAATCTCAGCCCCAAGCCCAATCACCGCCTCAGACCCCCTTTCCCGGCAGCTGCGCCTGCGTCACACCAGCACCTGCTCAAGCAATTGGTAGGAGGATTGCTCTTCAGCGAGCAGTAACACACAGCCCTGCCGCCACCAGTCTACAGCGCATACAGCTCTCCACCTAAGTTTGCAGAACATGCTACTCATGAACCTCCTGGCTATGGGGACTGCTAGACAATCCAGTTACAGTGCTCGCTGTGTCACCTTAACAGGGACAGTTGAGAAGTTGAGATGGACTGGGGCTGTAATCCAACCCCTACATCCCTCTGCATTTGCACCTACAAAAGGGATTTGAGACACTCCCCCATCTCTCTGCTTGGTAGCAGAGCAGAGCACCGAGAGGTAGAACTGCTCCGCCACTTTTTCAGTGGGTACCAGCCCATCATGCCTTCGTCCCTTCTGGCAATTTTCAGAAGTACCAGATTGCCAGCCCGGCCCCTGGGACAGCCCCGATTTCAGGGTTGGGGGACTGGAGTGATCTAGTGTTACAAAATGCTAGAAAAGCCCGGGAACAGTGGCACAACCGCATGCTATAGTACATGCCCACGCCCCCAAATTGTGTGGTATCCTGCCTCATTTTGTGTGGTTTGAGTCATCGGAAAGCGCTGCTTGTCCAGTTGGGAGATGCGCCTGTTGCATGTTTAAATAATGGAGGTAATTATATATATAAGGTGAATTGTATACTTGTGTTCTGAACTTCTGATATATCTCCGTAGACTCCCATTGCTATGCTATCATTTATTTCAGTTTATGCAGGAAGTAAATTATACCACGGGGTCTTGTTATATTATTGATGTCATTTCCCAGAGACTGGTGCAGTAGCTGAGCGCCAGAATGCTTGGTATTAATAGCCCGGCATCAATAAATAGCAAGTGGGGGGGGGGGGGGGGGAGCACGTTTTAAACTTTGCAAACGACCGTCAATTAAACTTAATAATTAATTGTCATTTTTGGATTAATTGGCATATGCCTTGCACAAAATCTAAAATCTGTTAAGTGAAAATGTAAAAGAGGAATAATATTGATTTTGTACACCGTTGTTTTGCAGTGTATGCTGCTTTTATTTTTTGTAGCGTAACGATACAAATTACATTTCCTGCCATATAATTGGCTTACCGTTATAAAACTTATGTTTTGCCTCCCCGTAAAATGTATCATTTTTTTTTTAATCTGCCACCAAATGGTGATGTTGTAGACAAAATCTTCTGGAGGTCACTAATGAAGGGCAAATCCAGCTGCGGACTATTTGTGTTGATTCAGTTGGGCAAATGTGACTCAGGGAGTTTGGGATGAGCGAAGGCGTTACGGCCTGTGGTGGTGTGATTGTGACGGGGCCCAAATAGTTCTAGAGAGACACCTCTCTACACAGCAGATGCTGATGTTATGCCTCATTGCTGGGCCCGCAGTTTACATTATGCCGCAGTGTCTCTTATTTACATTGGGGGGGTCACTGCTAACCATTGGCGTTTCTGCAATGGGTGCTGGCACCTGGATCCTGGGGGGCCCACACCGCACAAACTGCACCCAAATTTTAATACTTACCTTTCCAGAGTCCAGCGTTGGGCGCAGCTGTCACTGCCAAAATCACAGTAGCCAAATTGGTCTCCACAACATGGCCGGCGCCATGTCTCCAGAGACCTGCACAGCGCAGTAGAATCCGGCACTGTGCCGGAAACTACTGCGCTGTGCAGAGGTGAGGGCCCACCGGATGTGCACACAGGCCCCCTCCTCTGTTAAAGTGACCCCGCTGCTATCCATACTCTGTGACCTTAGTTTTCTTTCTTCTTCGACTTGTGCTCCACATGCCAAGTCTGTAGTTCAGGACTGTACTGAATACACTGACTGCCACAATATACAGTTATCTGCCCCTACTGCACTATTCTGCACTGATGCCATTGCCAGCGTGAGCTGGGAGCAGGAGAGGCATTCTCCGGAATCTGCCTGCTCAAGCCGTACAACAATGGCACCTCTTGCACCCACTATTGTTATGTGACCCTATTGTTATGTGACCCTATTGTTATGTGACCCTTGGAGTGGAGACTGCACCAACTCAGTGTTCCCACTAATAATAATAATAATAATAATAATAATATTTTTATTTATAAAGCACTTTTTTCCAGCAGGACTCAGTCCCTTTACAGACATCAAGGATATGGTACAATGAACTAAGGATTCAGAATTACAACAAGTAGAAAATCACACGGAAATAGTTTAAACAACAAAACCTAGAGCGCACAATTATTATTATTATTATTTTTATCCTTTATTTATATGGCGCCACTTGGGATCCGCAGCGCCCAATTACAGAGTAAACAGATAAGCAAAACATGAAGATATTGACTTACAGTTCAATACAATATAGGACAAGTACAGGGTATATAAACATAGCTGCGTCAGTAAACAGCGCTGACATAAGTATCAGGGTGGCAGAAAACTTAAGGATTTGGTGCCATCAAAGGGAGTATTAAAAAGAAGATACAGTAGGTTAAGTAAGAGACGTAAAGGCCCATGAGGGAAGAGGACCCTGCTCGTGAAAGCTTACATTCTAAAGGGGAGGGGCAGACAGACAGTGGTGAATAACCATAGTGCAGAGTTTGGGTTTGGTGCAGACATATTGGATAATAACTTCTACGGGTTGTATATTCCTCCCACAATAGGTACCGGGTGAGGTAGCACACATGGGCACACTACGTAGGATTACCCTCGGTGGGATAGGTAACACCTAGCAGAGATGGGTAAGTCTCAAAGACCTCTGTCCCATATATCAGCAAGTTAGTGACCACCATTTTTAATTGCTGACCAATACAGGCAAACTAAACGTATCTCCTATATATTTGTCTAAATCTGTGACTCTATGCCCGTAACGCTGGGTGGAGTCACAGCGGTGGGCGGAGTCAGCAAGTCTCTGCTCCTGCTGCCTGTCCATCTCTCTCTCTCCCCTCCCCCCACCCATCAGCAGCTCTGATTCCCCGGCCGCGGCGCCGGCCCAACAACAACGGCTGATGCCGCCCCCGGCATACACATTAGGAGGGACGGGTGGCGCAGGAGAAGGCTTTCATAGCCCTCCCTGCGCCGTGTACACAGACCCGCCCCCTCCTCCGCACAAATCCCGCTGTCAGCTCTCCTGCTGTGACAGGAGGCGAGTGCTGCAGTGACGTCATCTCCTGCAGCACTCTCCTCCTGTCACACAGCCGGCACACACTCTCCAGTCTCCGGGGGCTGCCAGCATCTACAGGCAAGCTGGAAACACCTCCGGAGCGAGAGAGAACAGACCCTCGAGGCCACGCCCCTTTCACAGCAGGCCACGCACCCTTTTCGGCCGTGGGGGGCGGAGAGATGTGTGTAACAGTAATGCTGAAATGCTGACCCAGTGACGCCTCTGGACACTGTACTGTTTACCAGCCTGCAGCAGCCGCCCACAGCCCCAACGGTGAGTCCCTCCGGCCATCCTACCCACTGTTTCTATGTCTGCTCGCCACTTTACACAAGTCTCCTCTTCTGGTGCCCTCCCCCTCCACTACTTTCCCCCCTCTCTACATCAGCTTCCTCACTGGGGACCCTCCCTGCCGACCCGCGTCTCTATATCCCCTCCCTACCACCCCGCGTCTCTCTATCCCCTCCCTACCGCCCGCGTCTCTCTATCCCCTCCCTACCGCCCCGCGTCTCTATATCCCCTTCCTACCTCCCCGCGTTTCTCTATCCCCTCCCTACCGCCTCGCGTCTCTCTATCCCCTCCCTACCGCCCTGCGTCTCTATATCCCCTCCCAGCCACCCCGCATCTCTCTATCCCCTCCCTACCGCCCTGCGTCTCTATATCCCCTCCCAGCCGCCTTGCGTCTCTCTATCCCCTCCCTACCGCCCCGTGTCTCTCTATCCCCTCCCTACCGCCCCGCGTCTCTATATCCCCTCCCAGCCGCCCCGTGTCTCTCTATCCCCTCCCTACCGCCCCGCGTCTCTATATCCCCTCCCAGCCGCCCCGTGTCTCTCTATCCCCTCCCTACCGCCCCGCGTCTCTATATCCCCTCCCAGCCGCCCCGTGTCTCTCTATCCCCTCCCTACCGCCCCGCGTCTCTATATCCCCTCCCAGCCGCCCTGCATCTCTCTATCCCCTCCCAGCCGCCCTGCGTCTCTCTATCCCCTCCCTACCGCCCCCCTTCTATCTATCCCCTCCCTACCGGCCCGTGTCTCTCTATCCCCTCTATCCACTCATACAAATATTAAACCGCAGCAAGGCGTGCAGGGGTTAAGGGGGCGTAGCCCCTTTCGACGGTGTAAAGAGCGCCCGTAGGGCGCGATGAAGCACCTAGTACGTAAATTGAAGCCATAGGGGTCTATTTACTAAGCCTTGGGTGGAGATAAAGTGGATGGAGATAAAGTACCAACCAATCAGCTCCTGGCATTTTTCAAACACCTGTGACATGGCAGGAGCTGATTGGCTGGTACTTTACCTCCGTCCACTTTATCTCCGTCCAAAGCTTAGTAAATAGATCCCTTAGGGCAAATCCCCTTTACTCTTTAAATTAGCAAAACATCTTGGCTTGATTTGCAATACACTCACGACACATTTATCACAGTGACAGATTGACAGTTTGCCAATGTCTATGAATTAATAATACAATGTTGTTGTTATTTTGTTACACTTTTGTAGTTCCCGATTTCATTCGTTTCAGAAATGTCTTCATTGTACGTCGCACGCACTGTTTGCTAGTATTTCTAAAAACTCATTCGATATACAGTAGGTTGCCAGGCAACCAAACATTCGAGTCGATATTTATTTATTTATTTGTATGTTTAGGAATTATCAATAACTGCAATGGAAACCGGAATCTACTTTATAAGCTGTCTGGACAATGACGATATGCTGAGTAAAATATTCTAGCCATGCAGGATGTGAACTTGTGTGAATCTTGCGTTTGAGATTGTGTGGGGACTAAACTGAATTAATGTTGTAAAGTCCTTACTTCCATGATTTGGATTATGCTCTGAATACAGCGGTTACTCATGAAATAATTGTTAGTTGTATTTCCCTGATTCTGTAACCATCAATGATACTGCATTGCCCTCTATAAAACTACATGAAACAATATATATAAAGGAACACATATGGCGGGGAGGTACTGTAGATGAGGGAGATGTTTTATTTTTGTGTTATTTCGAGGAAACATCCGGATACATATTATCATATTTTAAAGGGGTTGGGATTGATTTGCCCGAAGCCAGGAAGCCGAGGGTTGGGATTGATTTGCCCGGAGCCAGGAAGCCGGGGGTTGGGATTGATTTGCCTGGAGCCAGGAAACCGGGGGTTGGGATTGATTTGCCCGGAGCCAGGAAGCCGGGGGTTGGGATTGATTTGCCCGGAGCCAGGAAGCCGGGGGTTGGGATTGATTTACCCGGAGCCAGGAAGCCGGGGGTTGGGATTGATTCGGAGCCAGGAAGCCGGGGGTTGGGATTCATTTGCCCGGAGCCAGGAAGCCGGGGGTTGGGATTGATTTACCTGGAGCCAGGAAGCCGGGGGTTGGGATTTATTTGCCTGGAGCGAGGAAGCCGGGGGTTGGGATTTATTTGCCTGGAGCGAGGAAGCTGGGGGTTAGGATTGATTTGCTCGCAGCCAGGAAGCTGAGGGTTGGGATTGATTTGCCGGCAGCCAGGAAGCCGGGGGTTGGGATTGATTTACCCGGAGCCAGGAAGCCGGGGGTTGGGATTGATTCGGAGCCAGGAAGCCGGGGGTTGGGATTTATTTGCCCGGAGCCAGGAAGCTGGGGGTTGGGATTGATTTGCCCAGAGCCAGGAAGCTGGGGGTTGGGATTGATTTGCTCGCAGCCAGGAAGCCGGGGGTTGGGATTTATTTGCCTGGAGCGAGGAAGCCGGTGGTTGGGATTTATTTGCCTGGAGCGAGGAAGCTGGGGGTTGGGAATGATTTGCTGACAGCCAGGAAGCCGGGGGTTGGGATTGATTTGCTCACAGCCAGGAAGCCGGGGGTTGGGATTGATTTACCTGGAGCCAGGAAGCCGGGGGTTGGGATTTATTTGCCTGGAGCGAGGAAGCCGGGGGTTGGGATTTATTTGCCTGGAGCGAGGAAGCTGGGGGTTAGGATTGATTTGCTCACAGCCAGGAAGCTGGGGGTTGGGATTGATTTGCTCACAGCCAGGAAGTCGGGGGTTGGGAATGATTTGCTGACAGCCAGGAAGCCGGGGGTTGGGATTGATTTGCTCACAGCCAGGAAGCTGGGGGTTGGGAATGATTTGCTGACAGCCAGGAAGCCGGGGGTTGGGATTGATTTGCCGGCATCCAGGAAGCCGGGGGTTGGGATTCATTTGCCCGGAGCCAGGAAGCTGGGGGTTGGGATTGATTCGGAGCCAGAAAGCCGGGGATTGGGATTGATTTGCCCGGAGCCAGGAAGCCAGGGGTTGGGATTGATTTACCTGGAGCCAGGAAGCCGGGGGTTGGAATTTATTTGCCTGGAGCGAGGAAGCTGGGGGTTGGGATTGATTTGCTCGCAGCCAGGAAGCTGGAGGTTGGGATTGATTTGCCGACAGCCAGGAAGCCGGGGGTTGGGATTGATTTGCCGGCAGCCAGGAAGCCGGCAGCCAGAATACCGACCGCGGAATTCCAATAGTTAGAATCCCAACAGGGGAAGGTAAATATACTTACCTTCCCCCAATGGCCCCCTAACCCTCCCTATCTGTAGCCTAAACCTAAGAAGTCTAACCCTAACCCTCCCCGGTGGCACCTAAACCTAACCACTCATGCCTGCAGCCTAAACCTACCCCCCACTCCACCTCCCGGAAGCCTAACCCTAACCCTCCCTGGAAGGTGACTAAACCTTACCCCCCCTCCCTGCAGCCTAAACCTTCCCCCCCCCCATGGCTTATCTCTCTGGCGCGGTGGTGGATGAGCATTTGGGATCCTGCGTGTTGGGATTCCTGCACTGGGCTGGAGACCCTATTCATGTTGGGATTCCGGCGTCAGGATTCTGAGGGGCGGGATCCTGATTGGATCCCGTTTTGAAGATCCACAGGAGGTCTGATACAAACATTGTTGCATTTTGTGAGATGAAAGTGGAATTGCAGATTATACACTGACTTTTAATATTCTAAGTAAATGTGTCTGTGTGACATATGTTTATGCAATTTTACAATATTATATTTTAAGTAATTAATAAACAAATATAATTATTGAGACTGCGGTACAGTTATATTTTATAAATATGTTTTCTTATTTATTTATTCATCAGCGCATTCCTCTGTTTTCTTTTTACTTTCAAATAGTAGTTACTCTGTTGTAGCGAGACAAAGCTGAACTACTTCTCACGTGTAATCATTCAGTAGCTGGCTACAGTACCAAGAGTTTAATGATATCACAGAAAGTTTATAAGACAGTGCACATACTTCTAGCACAGCATGCATATACTATGCTGCCATTATTATAAAAGTCCAGATATTCACCATTGGCAAATAATTCTACAAACTGACCCCGATTTGCCTAGATTTAAAAAAAAAAATCTATCATCTAGAGCAGTGGCGTAAGGTGGTCCCAGTTGCCCGGAGGCAAGATAAATATTGGCTTCCCCTCCCCCTCCCCCCATAGAATTATCAGTTCATATACACTGTTTGTGTGTATATATATATATATATATATATATTTATTTTTATTTTTATTTTTTCAAATAACATATTTCAATTTATTGTCAATTCATACCCACGATTAGAAGCCATGACCTGTTACACTGCAGACAGACACCTTACTGATAGAGCTACTTTTTCCTGCATTGCAAGATTGCATGCAGATTCTAACTTTATGAAGCTGCTACATAGAATTGTCAGTTCATAACCATTGCAACTAGTCAGATCTCTGTGGTGTGCAGCCACGGACTACATAGAACTGCTCAGTCACTCACAAAGCTGATTAATTCTCTGACAATTATTTTACAAGTGTCATACCTAGGATTAGAACCTACGACCTATTACACTGGAATCAGGCACCTTACTGATGGATCTATTTGCTCCCGTATAGGAAGCATGAGAATCCTAACTATATTAAGTTACTTGTCAGAGAAGTAACATCATATCTTTAGAGTTTTCAAACGTCTTATACAGGAACAAATAGCTCCATCAGTGAGGTTTCTGCTTCCAGTGTAATAGGCTGTGGGTTCTAAGCCTGGGTATGACACTTGTAAAATGCGTATGTATAATAATGAGGGTGTGACTTGTAAGGTGCAGGGAGAGAGAGATAGTGACGGCTGTCAATTAATTTACTTGAATGGTGTCACAGAAAGGGGGGAGTGGTGCCCCCCTATAGAGCAGGAGGACGGCGGCTGCCACCTCTGTTGAGTCCCACAGTTACGCCTCTGATCTAGAGTATAGTATAGAATTACAGAATTTGGCGGCAGATAAGAACCACTTTACCCATGTTGTCTGCCCTTGTACACACTAGGGTTAAGTTTTATCAGTAGCCAATTAACCGGGATGCAGTTACTATACTGACTGTCGGGATCCAAACAGCTGGTGAATTGCCGGTTGTCGCAAACCCGCCACCACCCGAAAAGTCCTTCACAAGAGGACTTGTAGCACTTGTCAGCATTCTGGAGGGTGGGATGCTGCTGTTGGGATATTGACGCCGGTATCCCTTCCGCCGGTAATCCGCATGTAATCCCTCCTATTATGGCTGGTCAGATAATTACAGTATGTGACGTAAACCTCTTACACCCCATTTATAAAACACTGCCTATTCGTGCATGTAGTCCACAAATTATTTGAACACTGCAATTTAGATTCGGTTTGGAAACCCCACTCCCAAATCTACATTTCTCGGCACATTTTATATCTACCCTCCCTCCCCCACCCCACATGCAATTTGAATTTACGTAGGTGCAACAAGGTTGATGAAGGAGGACCTGCAGTAATTAGAGGACTACACTACAAGAGACAATCTACTTTCATGGGGCCCTTTAATCATAAGGGCTAATTCAGAACGGATCGTAGCCATGCAAAATTTTGCACGGCTATCATCAGCCACACTGACATGTGGGGGGACGCCCAGCACAGGGCTAGTCCGCCCCGCATGTCTGGCCCTCCCCCCACACACACAGGTACAAAAGCATCGCACAGCGGCGATGCTTTTGTACCTGAAGAGTAGCTCCCTACTAGCGCAGTTCCTGCGCGCTGGTAGGGAGCTACCCGTCGATTTCTGAGTCTCAGCGGTAGCGTGTGATGTCATGCAGCCTCCGCAGCCTGCCCCCCGCATGGTCCGGGCACGCCTGCGTTGCCCGGACCATGCCCCCAAAATGGCATCCCAATGCCCCCTCCCGCCCAGCGAGCGCCTTTGCCTGTCAATCAGGTAGAGGCGATCGCTGGGCAGAGATGCCGATCGTATCTCTGGCATGCTCCGGCGCACTGCGGCATCGGCAAATTGCGCAGTTCAGACCTGATCGCCTGCTGTGCGAAAACGCACAGCAGTGATCAGATCTGAATTAGCCCCATTGATCGCATTTGTGTTGCGCTCTACGTGCTATATTAACACCCAAGGTCGCATGCAGAAAGGGTGTTTTCGGGGAAAAAGCTGCAAATATTGTTTCACAAATGGGCCCCTAAGTCTTTACTACATTCTCTCTTAATTGTTCTTGAAATTATATTTTTGCATTAGAAACCCTTTGGAAAGTTATTTTAATTCCGGGAACCTTACCGGCTTATATCAGCATGAAAGGATCCTCTCCCCACGGAAAACACTTGTCAGAATTCACACAATGTAAAGCAATCTGTGTTTGTAGATACGGGTGACAGTGCCTCACAAATTTATGTCACATTAATTAATTTTAAAAAAATGATGTTAAGTAATAATGTTGAAGCCTAAGCAGTCACGTAAACGTGTGCGCCTCCCATCCAGCTGATCTATAAACGGGATGGAAATTGCCTGATGCACAAGACGCATCTGTGGAGTACAAAGTGCGAGGGACAGTCTACTCCCTCATACAATAAGGGGGGGGGGGTTTATCAAAGCTTGAAGAGAGCTAAAATTATAAAAGATAAAGCACCAGCAAAGAAGATTCTGTCGTACAGTTTATAGGCAGCATTTGGAAAATGACAGTTAGGCTCATTTATCAATGAGTGATACATTTCACTGTGAGTGATGAATTGCACCAGCCAATCAGCTCATAACTATTCATCTCAGCAACCCCGAAAACTATTGAATTTTACATGTCACCCCCTTCCCACCCTAGGAGTGCTGGGGGTGTCTTACACCCCCCCTCCCTTAGTATTTCTTTCCAGATTGTAACTTACATGTGTACCAAGTTTGGTGGAAATTGCTCCAGGCATCCCAGAGTTATGCTGGAACATGCACAGATACAGTACATACATTTTTATATATATAGACTAGCTGAATACCCGTGCTTTGCTACGGAATGGAAAGAATAATGGCAATCTTTGTCAGGCTGCACCTCTGGCCTTCCCCGAATTAATGCTGTCATAATGCTGGTGCTGAGGAGAATAATCTGCATCCTTCTCTGCCCCGTCCCGCCTCTGATGCTGCCCTGCTCAGTGCTGTAACTGCTGGTGCTGAGGAGAATAATCCGCCTCCTTCTCTGCCCCGTCCCACCTCTGATGCTGCCCTGCTCAGTGCTGTAACTGCTGGTGCTGAGGAGAATAATCTGCCTCCTTCTCTGCCCCGTCCCGTCTCTGATGCTTCCCTGCTCAGTGCTGTAATTGCTGGTGCTGAGGAGAATAATCCATCTCCTTCTCTACCCCGTCCTGCCTCTGATGCTGCCCTGCTCAGTGCTGTAACTGCTGGTGCTGAGGAGAATAATCCGCCTCCTTCTCTGCCTCGTCCTGCCTCTGATGCTGCCCTGCTCAGTGCTGTAACTGCTGGTGCTGAGGAGAATAATCTGCCTCCTTCTCTGCCCTGTCCCGTCTCTGATGCTTCCCTGTTCAGTGCTGTAATTGCTGGTGCTGAGGAGAATAATCCGTCTCCGTCTCTACCTCGTCCTGCCTCTGATGCTGCCCTGCTCAGTGCTGTTACTGCTGGTGCTGAGGAGAATAATCCACCTCCTTCTCTGCCCCGTCCCGCCTCTGATGCTGCCCTGCTCAGTGCTGTAACTGCTGGTGCTGAGGAAAATAATCCGCCTCCTTCTCTGCCTGTCCCGCCTCTGATGCTGCCCTGCTCAGTGTTGTAAATGCTGGTGCTGAGGAGAATAATCCGCCTCTTTCTCTGCCCCATCCCGCCTCTGATGCTGCCCTGCTCAGTGCTGTAACTGCTGGTGCTGAGGAGAATAATCTGCATCCTTCTCTGCCCGTCCCGCCTCTGATGCTGCCCTGCTCAGTGCTGTAACTGCTGGTGCTGAGGAGAATAATCCACCTCCTTCTCTGCCCCGTCCTGCCTCTGATGCTGCCCTGCTCAGTGCTGTAACTGCTGGTGCTGAGGAGAATAATCTGCCTCCTTCTCTGCCCCGTCCCGTCTCTGATGCTGCCCTGCTCAGTGCTGTAACTGCTGGTGCTGAGGAGAATAATCTGCCTCCTTCTCTGCCCGTCCCGCCTCTGATGCTGCCCTGCTCAGTGCTGGAACTGCTGGTGCTGAGGAGAATAATCTGCTTTCTTCTCTGCCCCGTCCCGTCTCTGATGCTTCCCTGCTCAGTGCTGTAATTGCTGGTGCTGAGGAGAATAATCCGTCTCCTTCTCTGCCTCGTCCTGCCTCTGATGCTGCCCTGCTCAGTGCTGTTACTGCTGGTGCTGAGGAGAATAATCCGCCTCCTTCTCTGACCCGTCCCACCTCTGATGCTGCCCTGCTCAGTTTTGTAACTGCTGGTGCTGAGGAGAATAATCCGCCTCCTTCTCTGCCTGTCCCACCTCTGATGCTGCCCTGCTCAGTGCTGTAACTGCTGGTGCTGAGGAGAATAATCCACCTCCTTCTCTGCCCCGTCCTGCCTCTGATGCTGCCCTGCTCAGTGCTGTAACTGCTGGTGCTGAGGAGAATAATCTGCCTCCTTCTCTGCCCCGTCCCGTCTCTGATGCTGCCCTGCTAAATGCTGTAACTGCTGGTGCTGAGGAGAATAATATGCCTCCTTCTCTGCCCGTCCCGCCTCTGATGCTGCCCTGCTCAGTGCTGTAACTGCTGGTGCTGAGGAGAATAATCTGCCTCCTTCTCTGCCCTGTCCCGTCTCTGATGCTTCCCTGCTCAGTGCTGTAATTGCTGGTGCTGAGGAGAATAATCCGTCTCCTTCTCTGCCTCGTCCTGCCTCTGATGCTGCCCTGCTCAGTGCTGTTACTGCTGGTGCTGAGGAGAATAATCCGCCTCCTTCTCTGACCCATCCCACCTCTGATGCTGCCCTGCTCAGTGCTGTAACTGCTGGTGCTGAGGAAAATAATCCGCCTCCTTCTCTGCCTGTCCCGCCTCTGATGCTGCCCTGCTCAGCGCTGTAAATGCTGGTGCTCAGGAGAATAATCCGCCTCCTTCTCTGCCCCATCCCTCCTCTGATGCTGCCCTGCTCAGTGCTGTAACTGCTGGTGCTGAGGAGAATAATCCGCCTACTTCTCTGACCCGTCCCGCCTCTGATGCTGTCCTGCTCAGTGCTGTAATTGCTGGTGCTGAGGAGAATAATCCGCCTACTTCTCTGCCCCGTCCCACCTCTGATGCTTCCCTGCTCAGTGCTGTAACTGCTGGTGCTGAGGAGAATAATCCACCTCCTTCTCGCACCCACCACGCCTCTGATGCTGCCCTGCTCAGTGCTGTAACTGCTGGTGCTGAGGTGAATCATCCACCTCCTTCTCTACCCCATCCTGCCTCTGATGCTGCCCTGCTCAGTGCTGTAACTGCTGGTGCTGAGGAGAATAATCTACCTCCTTCTCGCACCCACCCCGCCTCTGATGCTGCCCTGCTCAGTGCTGTAACTGCTGGTGCTGAGGAGAATAATCTGCCTCCTTCTCTGCCCGTCACGCCTCTGATGCTGCCCTGCTCAGTGCTGTAACTGCTGGTGCTGAGGAGAATAATCCACCTCCTTCTCTGCCCCGTCCTGCCTCTGATGCTGCCCTGCTCAGTGCTGTAACTGCTGGTGCTGAGGAGAATAATCTGCCTCCTTCTCTGCCCGTCCCGCCTCTGATGCTGCCCTGCTCAGTGCAGGAACTGCTGGTGCTGAGGAGAATAATCTGCTTTCTTCTCTGCCCCGTCCCGTCTCTAATGCTTCCCTGCTCAGTGCTGTAATTGCTGGTGCTGAGGAGAATAATCCGTCTCCTTCTCTGCCTCGTCCTGCCTCTGATGCTGCCCTGCTCAGTGCTGTTACTGCTGGTGCTGAGGAGAATAATCCGCCTCCTTCTCTGACCCGTCCCACCTCTGATGCTGCCCTGCTCAGTTTTGTAACTGCTGGTGCTGAGGAGAATAATCCGCCTCCTTCTCTGCCTGTCCCACCTCTGATGCTGCCCTGCTCAGTGCTGTAACTGCTGGTGCTGAGGAGAATAATCCACCTCCTTCTCTGCCCCGTCCTGCCTCTGATGCTGCCCTGCTCAGTGCTGTAACCGCTGGTGCTGAGGAGAATAATCTGCCTCCTTCTCTGCCCCGTCCCGTCTCTGATGCTTCCCTGCTCAGTGCTGTAATTGCTGGTGCTGAGGAGAATAATCCGTCTCCTTCTCTGCCTCGTCCTGCCTCTGATGCTGCCCTGCTCAGTGCTGTTACTGCTGGTGCTGAGGAGAATAATCCGCCTCCTTCTCTGACCCATCCCACCTCTGATGCTGCCCTGCTCAGTGCTGTAACTGCTGGTGCTGAGGAAAATAATCCGCTTCCTTCTCTGCCTGTCCCGCCTCTGATGCTGCCCTGCTCAGCGCTGTAAATGCTGGTGCTCAGGAGAATAATCCGCCTCCTTCTCTGCCCCATCCCACCTCTGATGCTGCCCTGCTCAGTGCTGTAACTGCTGGTGCTGAGGAGAATAATCCGCCTACTTCTCTGACCCGTCACGCCTCTGATGCTGTCCTGCTCAGTGCTGTAATTGCTGGTGCTGAGGAGAATAATCCGCCTACTTCTCTGCCCCGTCCCACCTCTGATGCTTCCCTGCTCAGTGCTGTAACTGCTGGTGCTGAGGAGAATAATCCACCTCCTTCTCGCACCCACCACGCCTCTGATGCTGCCCTGCTCAGTGCTGTAACTGCTGGTGCTGAGGTGAATCATCCACCTCCTTCTCTACCCCATCCTGCCTCTGATGCAGCCCTGCTCAGTGCTGTAACTGCTGGTGCTGAGGAGAATAATCTACCTCCTTCTCGCACCCACCCCGCCTCTGATGCTGCCCTGCTCAGTGCTGTAACTGCTGGTGCTGAGGAGAATAATCTGCCTCCTTCTCTGCCCGTCACGCCTCTGATGCTGCCCTGCTCAGTGCTGTAACTGCTGGTGCTGAGGAGAATAATCTGCCTCCTTCTCTGCCCCCTCCCGTCTCTGTTGCTTCCCTGCTCAGTGCTGTAATTGCTGGTGCTGAGGAGAATAATCCGTCTCCTTCTCTGCCTCGTCCTGCCTCTGATGCTGCCCTGCTCAGTGCTGTTACTGTTGGTGCTGAGGAGAATAATCCGCCTCCTTCTCTGACCCGTCCCACCTCTGATGCTGCCCTGCTCAGTGCTGTAACTGCTGGTGCTGAGGAGAATAATCCGCCTCCTTCTCTGCCTGTCCCGCCTCTGATGCGGCCCTTCTCAGTGCTTTAAATGCTGGTGCTCAGGAGAATAATCCGCATCCTTCTCTGCCCCATCCCGCCTCTGATGCTGCCCTGCTCAGTGCTGTAACTGCTGGTGCTGAGGAGAATAATCCGCCTACTTCTCTGACCCGTCCCGCCTCTGATGATGCCCTGCTCAGTGCTGTAATTGCTGGTGCTGAGGAGAATAATATGCCTCCTTCTCTGCCCGTCCCGCCTCTGATGCTGCCCTGCTCAGTGCTGTAACTGCTGGTGCTGAGGAGAATAATCTGCCTCCTTCTCTGCCCCGTCCCGTCTCTGATGCTTCCCTGCTCAGTGCTGTAATTGCTGGTGCTGAGGAGAATAATCCGTCTCCTTCTCTGCCTCGTCCTGCCTCTGATGCTGCCCTGCTCAGTGCTATTACTGCTGGTGCTGAGGAGAATAATCCGCCTCCTTCTCTGACCCATCCCACCTCTGATGCTGCCCTGCTCAGTGCTGTAACTGCTGGTGCTGAGGAAAATAATCCGCCTCCTTCTCTGCCTGTCCCGCCTCTGATGCTGCCCTGCTCAGCGCTGTAAATGCTGGTGCTGAGGAGAATAATCCGCCTCCTTCTCTGCCCCATCCCACCTCTGATGCTGCCCTGCTCAGTGCTGTAACTGCTGGTGCTGAGGAGAATAATCCACCTACTTCTCTGACCCGTCCCGCCTCTGATGCTGTCCTGCTCAGTGCTGTAATTGCTGGTGCTGAGGAGAATAATCCGCCTACTTCTCTGCCCCGTCCCACCTCTGATGCTTCCCTGCTCAGTGCTGTAACTGCTGGTGCTGAGGAGAATAATCCACCTCCTTCTCGCACCCACCACGCCTCTGATGCTTCCCTGCTCAGTGCTGTAACTGCTGGTGCTGAGGTGAATCATCCACCTCCTTCTCTACCCCATCCTGCCTCTGATGCTGCCCTGCTCAGTGCTGTAACTGCTGGTGCTGAGGTGAATCATCCACCTCCTTCTCTACCCCATCCCGCCTCTGATGCTGCCCTGCTCAGTGCTGTAACTGCTGGTGCTGAGGAGAATAATCAGCCTCCTTCTCTGCCCGTCACGCCTCTGTGTCACAACTGAGGGCCTGAGCTGACGGGAGGCAGCCTCAGTTGTAGGGGCTGAGATGTACCGGAACCTGGGAGGTTGTATCAGACCCCTGGACATGTAAGTAACATGAATAATAACTGCCCGAAGGCGTGACCACGACAACTTAGATAAAAGTCAATGATGTTTATTATGACAACTCCGCATCACAGCAGCAATAAAGGAAAACGTAAAAGTCAGCAAAGAATAAATACAGTTCCTGAGTACTACAGCATGGCAGGAGCCACAGGGCACTGGTAGTGTGAGATAGTTCTTATGATCTTCTAGATGGAAAGTCCTTACCAGGCCCGGCTGTAGCAATGGAGATAACCCAGGATTGTACCAGCTGGTGTTCCAGGAAGAGCTGGGTTGCTGAAGGTAAAACAGCGGCTGTGGATACTGGCTGGAACCAGACTGTTGTTAGCACGGAGTGGATACTGGCTGGAACCAGTTAAATAATAAATGAACTTTGGGAGCGATGAAATGTGAACTGAAATGTAGAACTTGAGAGCGGAGAAATAATAATTCCGGTGGAGAGTGGTAAAGTGTAGAAAGGACACCGGCCCTTTAAGGGAAGCTGTATTCTGCTGGAAGCTGAGGCTGGAAGCAGGTAGTGTTGTAGCTGGAAACAGATGAATCCACAATGGATTGGAGAGTCAGGCTACACCGCAGGTGGAATGCTGGTGCGGGTCTCTATGGTGGAAGTCTTGAGACAGGAGCTGGAACCTGGAAGACAATCATAGAAGAGAGACAAACAGGAACTAGGTTTGACAACCAAAGCACTGACGTCTTCCTTGCTCAGGCACAGCTTACTTATACCTGCAGCAAGGAAGGGGTTGGCTAGGCAATTATGCAAATCAACAATACAAACAGCAGATTGGTGGAAATGATCAGATGACAGAATCCAAGATGGCTGCGCCCATGCAGACACTTGGAGGGAAGTTTGGTTTGTAATCCATGTGGTCTGGGAAACAGTAATGGCGGCGCCGGCCACCGGAGACAGGAGACGCCAGGCTGATAGATGCACATTTAACCACGCGGGCACAGCGGAGGCCGCGGCTGATGAAAACACCACTCTGACACTCTGCATGTGGAAACTCAGGAACAGCGGAATCTGGTCCTGGAACGCTGAGCCCGCCTTAGGAGGCATCTGAAGGGTAAGTAATGGCGTCCAGATACCCGGATCGTGACAGCACCCCCCCCTTTAGGAGTGGCCCCAGGACACTTCTTAGGCTTTAAAGGAAACTTTGCGTGGAAATTTCGGACCAAGGCAGGAGCATGGACGTCAGAGGCATTGGTCCAAGAGCGTTCTTCAGGACCATAGCCCTTCCAGTCAATGAGATACTGAAGTTGACCGTAACGGTGACGTGAGTCCAGGATCTTGGCCACTTCATACTCAACGCCTCGTTGAGTTTGGACTTTCGGAGTTGGTGGAAGTGAGGAATGAAACCGATTCAAGATTAGCGGTTTCAACAGGGAAACATGGAATGTCCTGGGTATTTTTAAGAAGGGAGGTAACTGGAGTCTGTAAGCAACAGGATTGATGACTTGATCAATTTTAAAAGGACCGATGTAGCGAGGTGCAAACTTCATACTGGGAACTCTTAACCTCAAATTCTTCGTGGATAACCATACCCGATCACCCACCTTGAGAGCAGGAACTGCTCGACGCTTCTTATCCGCAAACTTCTTGTACCTGAACGATGCCTTGAGCAGAGCTGATCGTACGCTCTTCCAGATATTGGCAAACTGATGCAAGGTGATATCCACTGCGGGAACAGAAGTTGCTGGAAGCGGTTGGAACTCAGGGACTTTAGGGTGGAATCCAAAGTTGGTGAAGAATGGTGTTGAAGAAGATGAAGAATGATACTGGTTGTTATGACAGAACTCGGCCCAGGGAAGTAATTGAACCCAGTCATCTTGAGAGGAGGACACATAGATGCGGAGGAAGGCCTCCAAGTCCTGATTCACCCTCTCAGTTTGACCATTGGTCTGAGGATGGTAAGCCGTGGAAAACTTTAACTTGACTTGGAGGACTTGACATAAACTTCGCCAGAATTTGGCTGTGAATTGAACTCCTCGATCTGAGATAATTTCTTCTGGAAGACCGTGGAGTCGGAAGATCTCTTGTATGAATACTTGAGCCAACTTGGAAGCTGACGGAAGACCGGTGAGAGGAATGAAGTGTGCCATCTTGGTGAACCGGTCAACTACCACCCAGATGGTATTGAACTTGTTGCACATGGGCAAATCTGTAATAAAATCCATCGACAAATGGGTCCATGGTCGACGGGGAACAGATAGTGGAACCAGTTGCCCCGCAGGCGACTGGCGGGATACTTTATGTTGAGCACACTTTGGGCAAGATGCAATAAACTCCAAAACGTCCTTTTTCAGAGTTGGCCACCAATAGGACCTAGAGATAAACTCCAGGGTTTTTTGGATACCTGTATGTCCGGCAAAACGGGAAGCATGGGCCCAATGCATGAGCTTCTTCCTTAGTGTCGGCTTCACAAAACTTTTCCCTGATGGGGGCGTAGAGTCCATCCCTACCGTGGAGAATGCCAACGGATTTATAATAGGATGCTTGTCTGAAGACTCTGACTCATTTTCTTGCTCCCATGAGCGGGAAAGGGCATCGGCCTTGCGATTCTGAGAGCCCGGACAGAACTGGAGTTTAAAGTCGAACCTGGAAAAGAAAAGTGCCCATCTGGCCTGACGAGGGTTGAGACATTGTGCGCCTTTTAGATATAGAAGGTTCTTGTGGTCTGTAAGGATGGTGATTGAATGAGAAGCTCCCTCCAACAGATATCTCCACTCCTCTAGAGCGAGCTTGATGGCTAGCAACTCCTGGTCGCCAATGGCATAGTTGCGCTCCGCTGGGGAGAACTTCCGTGAGAAGAAACTGCAAGGATGTAAATGACCATCTTTAGCCCTCTGAGATAACACCGCTCCTACTCCAACGGAGGAGGCATCCACCTCTAAGATGAAAGGAGAGTCGACGTCAGGCTGTTTCAGGACAGGTGCAGAGATGAACCTCTGTTTTAAAAGATGAAAAGCTTGCATGGCTTCTTCAGACCACTTGGACGGGTTAGCACCCTTCTTGGTGAAAGCAGTAATAGGCGCCACAATGGTGGAAAAGTCTCGTATAAACTTTCGGTAATAATTGGCGAACCCTAAGAACCTCTGGACCCCTTTGAGGGTTAAGGGTACTGGCCAATTCTGGATTGCTTGTAGTTTCTCAGGATCCATCTCTAGTCCGGAACCGGACACAATGTACCCTAGAAACGGAATGGACTTGACTTCAAAGACGCATTTCTCTAATTTGCAGTAGAGATGATTGACACGGAGACGGGACAGAACCTCCTTTACCCAGAAACGATGTTCCTCTAAATTGTTGGCAAAAATGAGGATATCATCTAGATAGACCACGACATGACGGTATAGAATGTCTCTGAAGATCTCATTGACGAAATGCTGGAAGACAGCTGGAGCATTGCTCAATCCGAAGGGCATGACGAGGTACTCATAATGTCCGTCACGGGTGTTAAATGCGGTCTTCCACTCGTCACCCTCACGGATCCGGATGAGATTGTATGCACCTCTCAGGTCCAGCTTTGTAAAGATGGTAGCTCCGCTAACTCTGTCAAAGAGCTCAGTAATCAGGGGTAAAGGATAGCGGTTCTTGATGGTAATGTCGTTCAAACCTCTGTAGTCGATGCACGGCCGCAGACCACCATCTTTCTTCTTTACAAAAAAGAAGCCTGCGCCGGCTGGAGAAGAAGAAGGTCGAATGAACCCCTTTGCTAGGTTCTCTTTTATGTATTCCTCCATAGAATGCGTCTCGGGGAGAGACAACGGATAAGTTCGGCCTCGAGGTGGAACCTTCCCTGGAACGAGATCAATCGGGCAGTCCCATTCTCTATGAGGGGGAAGGATATCAGCAGAAGCTTTACTGAACACATCCGTGAAATCTTGATATGGAGGAGGTGGAACATCAGACGACCTGGGGGAGGAGGAACAGACAGGCAACACTTTAAACAAACATGTCTTAGTACAGGAGGAACCCCATGCCAGGATTTGCGTAGTCGTCCAATCAATTGTAGGATTGTGAAGACGGAGCCATGGAAGGCCCAGGACCACAGGATGTGTGGCTCTTGGAATCACTAAAAGTGAAATAAGTTCGGAATGAAGAACTCCCACTCTCAGACGAACTGGTAGAGTCCTTAGAGAAATAACTGTATCAAAAATTTTACTGCCATCCACAGCAGTTAAGGAAAAGGACGAAGGAAGTCTCTCGGTGGGTAGGGACCACCGTTTAACATAGGCTTCGGTAATAAAGTTCCCAGCTGCTCCGGAATCCAGGAGGGCAATGACGTTCCGATAACGTTGAGCAACTTGAAGCGAGACTGGGAGGTTACAATCTTGAGGAGATGGAGAGGAGATCATTACTCCTAGCCGGCCCTCTCCTTGGCGAGCTAGGATTTGGAGTTTCCCGGACGTTTGGGACAGGCATTAATGGTGTGAGACGGAGCTGCACAGTACAAACAGAGAAACTCGGAGAGACGTCTTCGGCGCTCAGCAGGAGTTAAACGGGAACGGCCAATTTGCATGGGTTCATCTTTAGTTGGTGACAGTTGGCGAGGAGGAGGAGCAGAAGATTTTGGAGCAGGTGATCTTCCACGCTCAGTTGCTCTCTCTCTGAAACGTAAGTCAACTTTCGTACAAAGTGAGATTAACTCATCTAACTTGGAGGGTAAGTCTCTGGTAGCTAACTCATCTTTAATACGCTCGGATAAACCATGCCAGAATGCAGCATACAGGGCCTCGTCGTTCCATGCCAGTTCGGATGCCAGGATCTGGAACTGTATAAGATATTGTCCTACAGTACGTGATCCCTGGCGTAAACGGAGAATCTCAGACGAAGCTGAAGTTACCCGGCCTGGCTCGTCGAAGATGCGCCTGAATGTTGACACGAATGCAGTGTAAGAAGATAGCAGGGTGTCGGACCTCTCCCATAACGGTGATGCCCAATCGAGGGCTGAGCCACTGAGAAGAGAAATAATGTAGGCAATTTTTGTACGGTCACTGGGGAAATTGCCAGGTTGTAGCTCAAACTGAATCTCACACTGGTTGAGAAATCCCCTGCAGAATCTTGGAGATCCGTCAAATTTTGCTGGCGTTGGAAGATGAAGACGTGGAGCAGGAATGGGTAAGGTGGGTGGGGTTATAACTGGAGTCACTGTGGTTGACGCACCAGACGCGCCTGATCCACGGAGAGTGGTCTGAATCCCATCCAGCCGAGTAGAGAGATCCTGGAGACAGCGGATGATGTGGCCCTGTGCAGCCTCCTGATGTTCTAGTCGGGCTGCCAGTTCTTGCATCGGCCTGGCCGCTTGATCCTGGTCTCCGGCTGGATTCATTAGGTCAGTGCTTACTGTCACAACTGAGGGCCTGAGCTGACGGGAGGCAGCCTCAGTTGTAGGGGCTGAGATGTACCGGAACCTGGGAGGTTGTATCAGACCCCTGGACATGTAAGTAACATGAATAATAACTGCCCGAAGGCGTGACCACGACAACTTAGATAAAAGTCAATGATGTTTATTATGACAACTCCGCATCACAGCAGCAATAAAGGAAAACGTAAAAGTCAGCAAAGAATAAATACAGTTCCTGAGTACTACAGCATGGCAGGAGCCACAGGGCACTGGTAGTGTGAGATAGTTCTTATGATCTTCTAGATGGAAAGTCCTTACCAGGCCCGGCTGTAGCAATGGAGATAACCCAGGATTGTACCAGCTGGTGTTCCAGGAAGAGCTGGGTTGCTGAAGGTAAAACAGCGGCTGTGGATACTGGCTGGAACCAGACTGTTGTTAGCACGGAGTGGATACTGGCTGGAACCAGTTAAATAATAAATGAACTTTGGGAGCGATGAAATGTGAACTGAAATGTAGAACTTGAGAGCGGAGAAATAATAATTCCGGTGGAGAGTGGTAAAGTGTAGAAAGGACACCGGCCCTTTAAGGGAAGCTGTATTCTGCTGGAAGCTGAGGCTGGAAGCAGGTAGTGTTGTAGCTGGAAACAGATGAATCCACAATGGATTGGAGAGTCAGGCTACACCGCAGGTGGAATGCTGGTGCGGGTCTCTATGGTGGAAGTCTTGAGACAGGAGCTGGAACCTGGAAGACAATCATAGAAGAGAGACAAACAGGAACTAGGTTTGACAACCAAAGCACTGACGTCTTCCTTGCTCAGGCACAGCTTACTTATACCTGCAGCAAGGAAGGGGTTGGCTAGGCAATTATGCAAATCAACAATACAAACAGCAGATTGGTGGAAATGATCAGATGACAGAATCCAAGATGGCTGCGCCCATGCAGACACTTGGAGGGAAGTTTGGTTTGTAATCCATGTGGTCTGGGAAACAGTAATGGCGGCGCCGGCCACCGGAGACAGGAGACGCCAGGCTGATAGATGCACATTTAACCACGCGGGCACAGCGGAGGCCGCGGCTGATGAAAACACCACTCTGACACTCTGCATGTGGAAACTCAGGAACAGCGGAATCTGGTCCTGGAACGCTGAGCCCGCCTTAGGAGGCATCTGAAGGGTAAGTAATGGCGTCCAGATACCCGGATCGTGACACTCTGATGCTGCCCTGCTCAGTGCTGTAACTGCTGGTGCTGAGGAGAATAATCTGCCTCCTTCTCTGCCCCGTCCCGTCTGTTGCTTCCCTGCTCAGTGCTGTAATTGCTGGTGCTGAGGAGAATAATCCGTCTCCTTCTCTGCCTCGTCCTGCCTCTGATGCTGCCCTGCTCAGTGCTGTTACTGTTGGTGCTGAGGAGAATAATCCGCCTCCTTCTCTGACCCGTCCCACCTCTGATGCTGCCCTGCTCAGTGCTGTAACTGCTGGTGCTGAGGAGAATAATCCGCCTCCTTCTCTGCCTGTCCCGCCTCTGATGCGGCCCTTCTCAGTGCTGTAAATGCTGGTGCTCAGGAGAATAATCCGCCTCCTTCTCTGCCCCATCCCGC
This sequence comes from Pseudophryne corroboree, assembly GCF_028390025.1. Lineage (NCBI taxonomy): Eukaryota > Metazoa > Chordata > Amphibia > Anura > Myobatrachidae > Pseudophryne > Pseudophryne corroboree. Next base: position 39,326,340 of record NC_086448.1, read on the forward strand.
CTCTGATGCTGCCCTGCTCAGTACTGTAACTGCTGGTGCTGAGGAGAATAATCCGCCTACTTCTCTGACCCGTCCCGCCTCTGATGCTGCCCTGCTCAGTGCTGTAATTGCTGGTGCTGAGGAGAATAATCCGCCTCCTTCTCTGACCCGTCCCACCTCTGATGCTGCCCTGCTCAGTGCTGTAACTGCTGGTGCTGAGGAGAATAATCCGCCTACATCTCTGACCCGTCCCACCTCTGATGCTGCCCTGCTCAGTGCTGTAACTGCTGGTGCTGAGGAGAATAATCCACCTCCTTCTCGCACCCACCCCACCTCTGATGCTGCCCTGCTCAGTGCTGTAACTGCTGGTGCTGAGGTCAATCATCCGCCTCCTTCTCTACCCCATCCTGCCTCTGATGCTGCCCTGCTCAGTGCTGTAACTGCTGGTGCTGAGGAGAATAATCCACCTCCTTCTCGCACCCACCTCGCCTCTGATGCTGCCCTGCTCAGTGCTGTAACTGCTGGTGCTGAGGAGAATCATCTGCCTCCTTCTCTACCCCATCCTGCCTCTGATGCTGCCCTGCTCAGTGCTGTAACTGCTGGTGCTGAGGAGAATAATCTGCCTCCTTCTCTGCCCCGTCCCGTCTCTGATGCTGCCCTGCTCAGTGCTGTAACTGCTGGTGCTGAGGAGAATATTCTGCCTCCTTCTCTGCCCCGTCCCGTCTCTGATGCTGCCCTGCTCAGTGCTGTAACTGCTGGTGCTGAGGAGAATAATCCGCCTCCTTCTCTGCCCCGTCCCGCCTCTGATGCTGCCCTGCTCAGTGCTGTAACTGCTGGTGCTGAGGAGAATAATCCGCCTCCTTCTCTGCCCCGTCCCGCCTCTGATGCTGCCCTGCTCAGTGCTGTAACTGCTGGTGCTGAGGAGAATAATCCGCCTCTTTCTCTGCCCAGCCCCACCTCTGATGCTGCCCTGCTCAGTGCTGTAACTGCTGGTGCTGAGGAGAATAATTCACCTCCTTCTCTGCCCCGTCCCACCTCTGATGCTGCCCTGCTCAGTGCTGTAACTGCTGGTGCTGAGGAGAATAATCTGCCTCCTTCTCTGCCCCGTCCCACCTCTGATGCTGCCCTGCTCAGTGCTGCAAATGCTGGATAGGCCAAGCTCCGCCTGCTGTATGTTACATATGTTAGGTTTGCAGGCTGACTCTACTGTATGTCAAAGGGCCCTAGGTTTCCTTGCTTATCTTCGACACTGAAGTATGCCTCTGGCCTTACCCGTATGCCTCTGCCCCTACCCGTGTGTGTCTGTATCATTACCTGTGGGTGCCTCTGCCCCTACCCGTGTGTGCCTCTGCCCCTACCCATGGGTGCCTCTGCTTCTACCCGTGGGTGCCTCTATCCTTAATTGTGGGTGCCTCTGTCCCTACCCATTTGTGCCTCTGCCCCTACCCATGGGTGCCTCTGCCCTTACACGTGGGTGCCTCTGTCCCTTCCCATGTGTGCCTCTGACCCTACCCGTGGGTGCCTCTGCCTGTAACCGTGGTGGGTGCCTCGGCCCTTACCCATGTCTGGATCTGTGTAAATTGCTCCAGGCATTCCAGAGTTATGCAGAAAACTATTAATTTTTACATGTCACCCCCTTCCCACCCCCATCCCTAGGGGTGCTAGGGGTGTCTTACCTCCGCAGTATTTTTTTCCAGATTGTACGTCATATGTGTACCAAGTTTGGTGTAAATTGCTAAATTGCTCCAGACATTCCAGAGTTACGCTGGAACATACAGTACACACACACACACACACACACACACACACACACACACACACACACACGTCCATTTTTATATATATATCTGTATATAGATTGATAAATGAGCCTAGTGATCTCTTGCAATTTTATCTCTTGCCAAGCTTTGATGAATACCCCCCTAAGTGACACCAAAAATCAAGTTCCAGATAGAGCCATGGCTGCTGCTTCTACAAGTCACACATTACGGTAGCATCTCCCCCCTTCCACCCACCCACCCACAGCACATGTTACAGAAGTTAATTTAAAGGCCATCTCTATGACAACCTAAAGGTTAAAGTGTATAGAATAAACTTCTGGTGCTGGCTGTCCTCTCAAAATGTAACTGGAATTTTAGATCTTCTCAGGCACCATGTTTTCAATGGCCAAGATGGCTCATTATTCATGTTCTAATAAAAATACATTTAAAAACATGCACAATCCATAATTTTATACTACCATTTAAAGCAAAAAGAACAATGAAACTAGCAAATAAATGTATTACTAATATTTGTAAACAGAACAAAAAATCAATGTAGTATAAAGCATAAACAGTATAGTTTATATCCCTTCGCTAGCCCTAACTTGCAATATATTGCTGACAGATTCTCCTACAGAGATTGTAAGATGGCGGACGGGATATGAGAGGGGTGAAGCAGATTTGGGATCTAACCATTTGCAGATTTGCTTTTGGAAATAGAGACATGTGAATTCCCCTTTGCCAAGTTGATGTTTAGTGGCAAAACTAATTTTTTTTTATTTTTTTTATATAACTTACTGATGAATGATACATCTGCAGAAGAACTCCCTGCAGATATTACATAGTGATTACTTGGACCAGGGGTGGGGAACCTTTTTTCTACCAAGAGCCATTTGGATATTTATCAAATCCTTCGGGGGCCATAAAAAAAATTATCAACTTAAAAATTAGCCTGCCCCCCAGTAGTTATGCCCCCCAGTAGTTATGCCCCCAGTAGTTATTCACCCAGTAGTCATGCCCCTCATTGGTACTGGGTGCGTGTGCAAAATAATGGGTGTGGCCAATTAAATGGGACATGATACACATATGCCCCCAATAGTGCAGTGCTAGAAACACATATGCCGGTGCAGTGCCAGATACACATATGCCGCCACAATGCCAGATACACAAATGCCCCACATTGCCAGATACACAAATGCCCCACAGTGCCAGATAAGCATTGCTTCACGGGGCCAGATACACATTGCTCCGCAGTGCCAGATACACAAATGCCCGACAGTGCCAGATACACATTGCCCCACAGTGCTAAATACACAAATGACCCACAGTGCCAGATACACATTGCCCCACAGTGCCAGATACACATTGCCCCACAGTGCCAGATATACATTGCCCCACAGTGCCAGATATACATTGCCCCACAGTGCCAGATATACATTGCCCCACAGTGCCAGATACACATTGCCCCACAAATGCCCCCCCACCCCACTGTTCTGCTCACTGCTGCTGCTGTGTGTCAGGGGAGGGGAGGAGATGGCGTGTCTCAGCTGTCAGGGGTCAGGGCAGGGAGGAGAGTGCAGCTATGTTGGACGGCGGTGGCGGCGTGTAGGACCTCAAACCAGCCGCCGATTAATGAGCCAATTAGAGCTCGCGGACCGGCAGCGGTGGCTCCTGATTGGCTGCCGGTCTGCAGGCTCTGATTGGCTCATGAACCGGTGGCTGGTTTGAGATTCTACCCGCCGCTGCCGCTGGACATAGCTGCGCTCTCCTCCCTGCCCTGACAGCTGAGACACGACGACGCTGGACTGAGGGGCGGCGTGTCTCGCTGACACACAGCAGCGGGTGGGCTGGAACAAACAGCTTTGTGGGCCTTATGCGGCACACGGGCCGGAGGTTCCCCACCCCTGACCTAGACACACATCAACCAGTGCAAATAAATAAATAAAATAATAATAATAATAATAATAATAATAATAATTCAAACATACAAATGACACACATGTAGCTACTAATAAGCACATCCTGTGATTCCCTCACCTTTCATGAAGTATTTAATAAATAATTAGCTCAAACAGTTGGAAAAATAAAATTAAAAACTGAAATTTATCATGTGAGCGCAGTTGGTGTAGGAGTTAGCATTACCGCCTCACAACCCTGAGGTCGTGGGTTCTATTCCTGACAATGTGACGTTTTTATGTCATCCCTGTGTTTACATGGCTTTCCTCTGGGTACCCCGCCGTATCCACTTTCTTCATACAATGCTGGTCGGGTAATTGGATAATGATTAATCGTAGCATATATGGGTGTGTGTACGTGTGATAGGGAACTGAATGTAAACTCCTCTGATGCAGAGACTGATGTGAATGGATAAAATATTCTCTGTAAAGCGCTACGGAATATGTCTGCTCTCAGTGACATTTCTTGGTGCTCCCCATCACTACTACTCAGCTCGGGGGGCGGAGTGTTGCAAAATTACGCATTTGCATCGTGATACATCGATGCAAATGCGTCATTACTACTCCGCCACCGAGCGGAGTACTAATGACGGGGAGGAGGGGGAGCACCAGGACTCAAGAGCAACGGGCGGCCGGATGGGAGGAAGAGGGAGATGCTGGTGGGCTGGTGGGTGATGTAAAGACCCCTGACAATGAGCACGACACAGCCCTGGCAACTAGCATTACACTCATCCCAGAGGATGAAACCCCTGGCAACCAGCATGACACCCAGCGCATGAAACCCTTGTCAATGAGCAGGTAATTAGAAGCTTTTCTGTAGGGCATAATGTATCAATCGGTGTATGGCATAATATGGTGAAGGGGGCATTACTGTGTGGGGCTTAATATGGTAGAATTTATTTTTTTCCCCTGTGGTGGGCGTGATCTGTTGGTGCAGGGTCAAAAACTGGGGTATAAGGTAGTCTTTTCAGACAAGACCACGCCCATTTTAGCAACACCACGCCCACTGTAGCAAGACCATGCCCCCTTGCTGGGGGGAGGGGGTGGGGGGGTTCGCATTTTTAAAACTCGCACTGGGAGCCAAAAAGGCTAGAAACAGCGCACTGTGCTCTATATAAATAACTTACAATAAATAAATGTGTGTGTGGTCCTTAAGTGGAATTTCGGGGTCACTTACAAAGTCAGACGCAGTTTGTACACAGGTGGACCAATCAGACACCAGGGCATTGCAATATTTACCTTTAAGAAGCAGGTTTTGTACAAATGACCTTATTCAGAGGTAAACGCAAATCTCTGCATACGTAGCCAGATCTGCGCTCATCTCCTCAAATGCTTTGGGCCACCCAGCACAGGACGACAAGGCCGTCCAGCATGTGTGAGGCTGCCTCCCGGTGCGTCCGCAATTAGATTGCGGATAGATCTGATCTAAGAGGATTATCTGCGTACCCCCACTCACACTGTACGGGAGTAGGTTGCATCCGTAAAGGTATCTTTTTCCTTCAATTGGAAAACAGTATCATATCAATCAAGACCTTATACCAGGAATAGATGAGGAATAAATCAGAAAAGACTGCACCCCTGTGTAATCTCACTTGTTCTAAACCTGTGTCAGCTGCTCCTTAGTAATTTATCAGCCAGTGTCAGGTGACTAGTGTACCTTTAAAAGCCATAAGATGCATGGCAGATACACATTAAACCTAGTGGGCATGTGTGCAGTATATTATGTGTGATATAGTTGCCAGGTTTTAATTTTTGATACTCTGTGATAGTGTAGGACCTGCATGAAGATGGGGTACCTTGGCGAGCGGTTTGCAGGTTTCCGTGCATTGGCCAATTCACTAACTAACTAAACCCCCATCATTTATTTATTGATGTTGTGAGGATAAGTGAGCTTGCTATGGTGAGTGCTGAACTTTCTGTTTGTATATATTTGGGTTGGTGGCCATGGGCTGCATGCACCCCACCCTATGAGTGGTGAGTGCAGACACTGCACCCTGCTTCTGGGGTGGCGAGTGCTGTGGTTTTCTAGATTTGTTTGTATATATATATATATATATATATATATAGATCCTGTACATAAATACTTGCACACCCTAATATTTAAATGTATGGTGCTCCTTAAGTTCTGTTCCATTACAGTCCAGATAAATATAAACGTTTGTAGAAAAGGGCACTCAATCCAGCTTTGAAAAAAATTCTTTTAATATCACCCCACCATGGGCATTAAAAGGTGAACAACAAATTGCGGTGGCTCGGCATGAAATAACTTGAAGAATTATCCGCAAAACATTTGGCGTATCAACGCCTAAAAATCATTTCCATAAAGTGAGTTTCATAGTCATAGGGATACAAATGGTAACTTAGCTGTCCGTCGACCTCGGTCACTAAATGACCGTTCAAGACCATAACATCATGTCACTGTCACCCCGCCAAAGTGTAGAGCCATCAATGCATGAACACCACCAAATCACACTTAATATATCACCCAAAAAAAATTAAGAAAACGAGAAAACTACTTACAGGTGGGCTAGCCGCAAGGTCCACTGCTCCCGGCGTGCGTTCCACCCATTTGCGCATGCGTCACCATGCATGCCGGTATTGCTCACAGGGAGTGGAAACCTCTGCGTTCCACTACATCCATTGCTTCCCCAGTGTGCGTTCCAATTGCCGTCACGTCACTTCCGGTGACGTGCGGTGGGCGCAACACTAACAGGAGGATTACTACAGTCACTATGGTAACAGGGCGTCATGAGAGACAAGCTACCACCCGCTCATCACCACCCTGTCATCCAAACCGTGACTACACAATATACCCCACTCGGGACAACTATACCCTATGAGCAAACAGGACCAATTAAAACATGCTCACCCTGTGTATAAGCACTGGGAGGATGAATCACAGTAATCATTCCTACCAACAGGTAGTGCGCAAAATGGGGGTCAATATAGTTAAGAACTTGCCAGGGACCGACCAGACACACACCTGTTGTAGTTGTTACTACCTAGTAAGTGCTTAGTAAACACAAAAACCAATAACAACTTGTGGTGTTCAAACAAAGATGCTCCCACTAAAGCAGTCCACCATCAAATGCCCGGTACAATTTCGACAAGAAAAACACAAATAAAAATAATAACAATAATAATAATAATAATAATAATAATAATTATTATTATTATTATTATTATTATTATTATTGTTATTATTTTTATTTGTGTTTTTCTTGTCGAAATTGTACCGGGCATTTGATGGTGGACTGCTTTAGTGGGAGCATCTTTGTTTGAACACCACAAGTTGTTATTGGTTTTTGTGTTTACTAAGCACTTACTAGGTAGTAACAACTACAACAGGTGTGTGTCTGGTCGGTCCCTGGCAAGTTCTTAACTATATTGACCCCCATTTTGCGCACTACCTGTTGGTAGGAATGATTACTGTGATTCATCCTCCCAGTGCTTATACACAGGGTGAGCATGTTTTAATTGGTCCTGTTTGCTCATAGGGTATAGTTGTCCCGAGTGGGGTATATTGTGTAGTCACGGTTTGGATGACAGGGTGGTGATGAGCGGGCGGTAGCTTGTCTCTCATGACGCCCTGTTACCATAGTGACTGTAGTAATCCTCCTGTTAGTGTTGCGCCCACCGCACGTCACCGGAAGTGACGTGACGGCAATTGGAACGCACACTGGGGAAGCAATGGATGTAGTGGAACGCAGAGGTTTCCACTCCCTGTGAGCAATACCGGCATGCATGGTGACGCATGCGCAAATGGGTGGAACGCACGCCGGGAGCAGTGGACCTTGCGGCTAGCCCACCTGTAAGTAGTTTTCTCGTTTTCTTAATTTTTTTGGGGTGATATATTAAGTGTGATTTGGTGGTGTTCATGCATTGATGGCTCTACACTTTGGCGGGGTGACAGTGACATGATGTTATGGTCTTGAACGGTCATTTAGTGACCGAGGTCGACGGACAGCTAAGTTACCATTTGTATCCCTATGACTATGAAACTCACTTTATGGAAATGATTTTTAGGCGTTGATACGCCAAATGTTTTGCGGATAATTCTTCAAGTTATTTCATGCCGAGCCACCGCAATTTGTTGTTCACCTTTTAATGCCCATGGTGGGGTGATATTAAAAGAATTTTTTTCAAAGCTGGATTGAGTGCCCTTTTCTACAAACGTTTATATATATATATATATAAAAGGAATTTCCTGGCCCTTTCCCCTCCCTTTCCCTATGCGCCAAAGGAGCAAACTGATCCCACTTTTCCATGTTGTATATGTTTTTGGATAAAAGGTGAAATCCAATTGGATCAGTTTGCCCCACAGGCAGCATTCCCTTTGCGCCATTTTGTATGTTTTACAGAAACATTTACTTGCATCTGATCTAAGGTTGACCCAGGCAGGTCTGCGGCCATTTTTTTTTTGGGAGCGGCTGCGTGTGACATCACACAGCTGCCCTGAAAACGGTCCCGGCCCACCCCCGTTCAGAACACTCAACCACCCCCCCAGTGCTGCAAAATCCCCCCACCCCGCCGCCGGCCGCCGCTGTGAATCACACTGCGGTATGCAGCTGCAATGTGTAAGGTCACGCACGCGCACAACAGGAAGCGGCCGCTTCAGGATGCGGCCTCTGCTGCGTCCACGACTGAATAACCCCCAAACTTTGTAGCACTTGGATAATTAAAACTAGACACAAATATATATTTTTTTCTGACTCATTTAAACACTCCATTGCCTGTAGTTACGGCATGTCTTCTGCAGCAGATAATGTTCCTTTTTAATTGCATCTTGTCCTCTTTTTTTTTGTTAAACACAGAATTGTGTAGAAGGAACAGTCATTTAGGTCTGTCTTGTCTCACAGGAGGAAGGCTTTCCACCAGAGGTTATCAGCCCAAAATCTGTAGATTGCCTCCTGAGCTGAGACTGCATGGTTCTGGAGTGACAGTGTTTTAAAACATTTTAAGCATTTACTGTTATTACATGCAGGGGCGGATCCAGAAAAAAATTACAGGGGGGGCACCATAAGGGACGTGGCTTCGTTGGAATGGGCGTGGCTTCGTTGGAATGGGCGTGGTATTGCAGGAAAAGACTACCTTATACCCCAGTTTTGCAACCTGCACGCCCAGACGTTGGCCACCACAGAAAAGAAAAATAATCCTGATTCATGCCCCTTACATTATTTGTCATTTTTCCTCCTTATAGTAATGCCCAGTATACATTATTCCACATACTGCAATGGCCCTTAGACATTATTCCACACACAATAATGCACATGACACAATATGCACACACTGTAATGCCCCAGACACATTATGCCACACACCGTAATGCCTGTGACACATTATGACAGGAATCGCAATGCCCGTTATACATTATGCTACACACTGCACTGCCCCTGATACATTATAGCACATACAATGTCTGGGACACATTATGCCACACACTGCAATGACCTTGAGACATTATACCACAATGCCCGTGATATAGTATACCATACACCGTAATGCCTGTGACACATACCGCAATGCCCGTTATACCCTATGCCACACACCGCAATGCCCGTTATATATTATGCCACACTGTAATAACCCTGAGACATTATACCACATACCACAATGCCCGTGATATAGTATACCACACACCGTAATGCCTGACACATTATGGCACACACCGCAATGTCCGTGATACATTATGCCACACACTGCAATGACCCTGAGACATTATACCACATATCACAATGCCAGCGATAGAGTATACCATACACCGTAATGCCTGCGACACATTATGACACACACCGCAATGTCCGTGATACATTATGCCACACACCGTAATGCCCATTACACATTAAGTCCTACAGTAAGGCTTCTAATTACTTTTCAAATACCTGCTCGTTGTCAGGGGTTTCATGCACTGGGTGTCATGCTCGTTGCCAGGGGTTTCATGCTCTTGGTTCCATGCACGGTGCCAGGGGTTTTCATGCTCAGGGTGTCATGCTCGTTGCCAGGGGTTTCATGCACTGGGTGTCATGCTTGTTGCCAGGGGTTTCATGCACTGGGTGTCATGCTCGTTGCCAGGGGTTTCATGCACTGGGTGTCATGCTCGTTGCTAGGAGGTAGTCCTTGTTGCTAGGGCTGTGCTCCCAGTGCCACATATGTCCCCAGTGCCAGATATTCCCCCACGGTGCCAGGTACTCACATGCCCCCAGTGCCAAATATAGCCCCCCCCATGTGCCAGGTACACATATACCCCCAGTGCCAGATATTCCCCGACAGTGCCACATATGCCCCCAGAGCTATATATGCCCCCATTGCCACATATGCCCCAGTGCCAGATATTCCCCCCCCCAGTGCCACATATGCCCCCAGTGCCAGACAATGCCCCAGTGCCAGATATCCCTTCCCTGCCAGTTATTCCCCCCAGTGCCAGATATCCCCCCCCCAGTGCCACATATGCCCCCAGTGCCAGATATCCCCCCCCAGTGCCAGATATGCCCCCAGTGCCAGATATTCCCCCCAGTGCCATATATGTCCCCAGTGCCAGATATTCGCCCCCCCCCCCTCCCTGCAAATATGCCCCCAGTGCCAGATATTCCCCCCCAGTGCGTCCCCCCCCTTCCTCCGCCGCCGCCGCCGCTGCTCCCCCCGCTCCCCTGCTGTTAGGAGGGACACGGAGGGCACAGTGCACGCCTCCCTGTGTCCCTCCTGGGTCTCCGGCGGCCGCGGGTCACTGTAATAAAGGAAGTGCTCACGAACGGCACTTCCTTTATGAGACCAGCGGCCGCCGGAGACACAGGAGGGACACAGGAGAGGCGCGCACTGTGCCCTCCGTGTCCATCCTAACAGCAGGGGACGAAACGAGACCGCAGACTGACATGCGGACACTCGTCCGCATGTCAGTCTGCACTAAAAATGACAGGGGGGGCACGTGCCTTGGTGCCCCCCCCCTAAATCCGCCACTGATTACATGCAGTGTTTCAGGAAGAAGTAGTGATTTACTGACACGTGCTGTAACAACGGAACCCTTCTACCAAGTATGATATAAGTGACAATAAGAAATGTCTTTGCTGCATTCAAATCAAACTGAAGGGGATATCAAAGTTTGGAAAGAGATAAAGTCGAGAGAGTGATAAAGTACGGACCAATCAGCTTGTGTCATTTATACCCCTTTCAGACATAGGACCCGTGAATTTCCTTGCTTCAGACCCGGGATTTTCACCTCTGAAAAATCCCAGGTTTTTGCTGGGACCCCCTTTCACACTAAACCTGAGACCTGGGAAATTCCCCAGTTGACCCCTTTCAGATAAAAGCCTGGTCTGCCCTGACAGCCAGGCTACTCTCATGTCACACACAGACACACACACACACACACACACACACACACACACACACACACACACACACACACACACACACTCTCTCTCACTCTCACTCACTCCAACAGGCCGCCTCTCTGTTTTTTGGCTGCGCCGGCTGCTTCTACTACTCACAGCAGCACGGTCTACAGCAGCCGGCACACGCCCCCTCTTCACTCCGGCCTCCTCCAGCCCGCCCCGCCAATCAGGTGTAACCTAGGAGCAAATTCCCGGGTCGCACCTTTCAGACCTAAGCCGGGTTGTCTTCCCAGGACTTGAGTCCCGGGAAAAACCCTGATCAATTGCAGGGTCAGTGCCTTTCAGACATACCAAATTCCCGGGTTGATGCGCGTTCATGTGCAAAATCCCGGGAATTTGGAGCATGTCTGAAAGGGGTATTATAAGAAACTCTCATGTCTTCAATGCTGCACTATGATGAAGCTTTGCATTGATTACTGAGATCTTTAAGAAGACTTTATTTGGGCACACCCTATATTTCTAGTCCATATTATGTTTATACACCTGTTATTTACATATATTTTTTACATATTTTTAATGTTACCCAAAATGTTTTAGGATCACCTCAATGGACATCTATGTAGTACAGAGGAAATCGATGTAAGTAAGAGAAAGTCCAATAAGCAAAGTCTTTAAAACAATGGTGCAACAGGCACCAAACAGTTTGAGTTTCCCAATTTAATTGGAAATTAATTATTATAATTGTCAGTTCCCTATAGCTATTATAATTACCAATCATTTGTATTCCAAATGTTATCCCCTCTCTCTATATTGTACGGAACCATATTAATATGCGCAATCCAATTGTCAGAGGTGTGCGTAATTGTCTAATTAGGACTAGGAATGTTGGAGGAAGAAGCACACTGCGATTTAAATGCAGAATTAGTCCAATTAACATCTTTCTGCTGCAAGTATTGGCCCTCATTCCGAGTCGTTCGCTCGGTAATTTTCATCGCATCGCAGTGAAATTCCGCTTAGTACGCATGCGCAATATTCGCACTGCGACTGCGCCAAGTAATTTTACAATGAAGATAGTATTTTTACTCACGGCTTTTTCTTCGCTCCGGCGATCGTAGTGTGATTGACAGGAAATGGGTGTTACTGGGCGGAAACACGGCGTTTTAGGGGCGTGTGGATAAACACGCTACCGTTTCCGGAAAAAACGCAGGAGTGGCTGGAGAAACGGGGGAGTGTCTGGGCGAACGCTGGGTGTGTTTATGACGTCAAACCAGGAACGACAAGCACTGAACTGATCGCAGATGCCGAGTAAGTCTGAAGCTACTCTGAAACTGCTAAGTAGTTTGTAATCGCAATATTGCGAATACATCGGTCGCAATTTTAAGAAGCTAAGATACACTCCCAGTAGGCGTAGGCTTAGCGTGAGCAACTCTGCTAAATTCGCCTTGCGAGCGATCAACTCGGAATGAGGGCCATTGTGTCATCAACGCTCTGAAATTACAAGTGGAGACGTGTAATACCCTGATAATATTGATGTGTAGTCTAGGTTGTAAATTAATGCTGAAAAAGTGCTCCAATTAAAAATGACGGTGATTCTGTCATCCCACTAAGGATAATTACACCTGTTATTGGGGTTCCTTATCTATGGAGCAGGAAGCCACCTGACTGGAGTGGAGAAGGGCGGGATCTACAGAGGAAATATCCATTTTATTCCTTATTGTTTAGCTGCTACTAGCCGTGTGTCATCCAAATGCTTATTACAGAATTTTCAAAATAATCGTAATACTGTAGGTCCTGTAAAAATAGCGTCCAGTAACGGTCACCTTTGCTGTGCGGTGGGCGATGACGTCATCGCGCACCGCACAGCATTTCAGCGGCGCTACTCTACTGTACAGGGGGCGTGACTGACCACGCCCCCTGTACGAAGCCATGCCCCTATTTCCCGCCCGGGCCGCAAAAAGGGCTAGAACCGGCCCTGTTTACCGCTAAAATCGCATATTGAAAACTCATCTGTTCATCAAAGCGTACCCTTCCGCATAACCTAGTCATAAGGTCACTCTCCCAACCGCCAGCCTTATGTATTGTGTCGGTATGTTGGGTGTCGGGATTCTGGCGCCGGTGTACTGTGCGCCGGTATCCCAACAGCCGGCTTACTGAAGACCACCGTATTGGCCATCTATGCCTTGCTTACTTCCTGCCATCAGGCTGTGTTTCCCTACTCCCCCTAGATTGTGAGCTCCTCAGAGCAGGCCCTCCCATGTAGCGAATGTCTATACCCGCATCTTCTCTCACTCAGTACTATTTATCTCTTCCAATGGCTGTCCAACCCTCGTAGTACACCAACTACTCCTTTGCTTCCTTACATCTCGGCTGTAGAGTATACTGAGAATTGTGTTGCTAATTGTTACTCTCTGTTTTAGTTTTTCTGTTTTTGTAATGTTAAGTTCTGTGTACCCTGTATTATTACAGAGAAAAGAGAAAGAAAAACCCTTTTGTGGCGCGCTCAAAAGAAGAAATATGATATGAGCTTAAAACATATAATTTATTATTATTTGTTAAAATAAGAGTTCCCCATAAGTAAGAACATTACAGTAAACATACAGGGGGGAATTCAAATGTATGAAAAGTCAGGTGGGTGTCTGTTTTTCCCCCATCTAATAGACAGGAAAAAACACACACCCAACCGACTTTTCAAACATTTTAATTCCCCCCACAGAGTGATGTTACCGATATATACGTGAGCTTTACTGCTCACAAAGTATTTCACAATTTCAACCCCAAAATGACTAATACGCAACAGGAGCAATAAATAATTGTATTATAGGTCCTGAGGTGAACGTGGATTAGTGTGCCATATCAAATGTCATTGTCCATCTGTGATTCCTAAGAGGATAGGTTTGGCTAGGTCTCGTCACCTGGTTACCTTAGGATGTCAATACACATCATATATACAACACCAAAGGTTTTTAATTAGAACACAAAACCCAATCTTTGGGTTCTAATTAAAACCCAAATATTGGGTTTTTGATTGTCCATTAGTTAGTTTTAGTTTTGTAAAAAATATTGTCTTTAACAGCAGGGATCACAAGTCCCAGCAAGTATCCCCTGCATGATGGTACCTGGAGAACCAGAAGTACCAGCATGCAGAGCTTTAAAAGCCCACTGGTACCTATAGTGCTTTAATAACTTTAATTAACACCCTTGCACACTCACACATACTTACCTACACTCCCTGTAGCCATTCGGTCCTCTTCTTCAGTAGCAGCCACGAAACCTATACAAATTCATAGTCACCTATCCCTAGTGTAGATCATGTCCTCTTCCAAAGAGTAAAAAAAACAAAGGGCCTAATTCAGACCTGGGGGTAAATTTACTAAGATGGGAGTTCTATTTGAGATGGGATGTTGCCCATAGCAACCAATCAGATTCCAGGTATTATCTTCTAGAAGGTGCTAAATAAATGAGAAGTAGAATCTGATTGGTTGCTATGGGCAACATCCCATCTTAAGTAGAACTCCCATCTTAGTAAATTTACCCCCCGATCGCAAAATCAAAATCTTTCTCTAATGGGCAAAACCCATTATACCCATCATACTATATACTGTACTTGCCCTGTAGCAGGGGCACAAGATAAGCCTCCTGACAGGTGTATATGCGCCTACTTGCTGCTCTGCATGAGCTGCACTTTTAATGTTCCCTGACTGATCTTTGTCAGTGTGAGAACACCCCTTCCCACCCCAAATCCCCTTCTCTGCTCGTAACATCCAATAACTGCAAACTGTGTGTGCGAGCCTGCATATGTGCGATGGGCGTATCTATAGTGGGGGCATCATCTGAGGTCAGTGGAGTCCACACTGCACCCCCTGCACCTATACATTATATTTACCTTTCCAGATTCCGGTGCTGCAGAAATCACCGGGAAAATTGTGTAGCCGACATTTTTCTGAAGATTTCCCCATGTGCAGCTGAGAAATCATTTGTTTGTAATTAAAGTGTCACATAGAAAGTTGAGTTATACACCTGTGTCTCTTGTGTATGTGTGTTTGTGTGTGTGTGTGTGTGTGTGTGTGTGTGTGTGTGTGTGTACACTTACCTACCTAGAGTGCTATTAGGGTGTGAATAACCTATAAAGAAAGTAATGCTTTCAGACAGAAGGATATTTATATGTCTACTTGTGCTTATATAGAGTTTGCATGTTGAAGCGTTTTAGTTGGGATTTGGGGTTGATTTCGTAATGCCGGTGGTCAGAATACCGACCGTGACATCCCGACAGTGTGAGTCCCGACAGGGGAAAGGTAAGTATACTTACCTTCCTCCAATGGCCCCCTAACTCTAACCTCGCCTTCCCACAGTCTAAAGCTAACCCCCCCCACGGCCTAACCCTAACCCTTCCCGGTGGTGCCTAACCCTACCCCCCGCCGCAGCCTAAACCTAACCCCCCTACCCGCAGCCTCCTTATGGGTTCCCAAACATAACACTCCTCCTGCAGCCTAAACCTACCCCCCCCCCCGCACAGCTTACCTGTCCTGCGGGCCGGCAGTGGGACGTTTAGGATCCTGGGGGTCGGCATGCTGTCACCGGGATTGTGATACCATTTGGGATTCTGGCGCCGACATTCTCAGGTGTCGGGATTCCGGCATTGGTATTTTGACAGCCGGAATCCCAAATGTCGTGATCCTAACCGGATCCCGGAATTTGGTATATTAGTCCCAGTGTCAGCATTCATCAGTGTCGACATAGATTTTCTTCTCCTTCTGTCCCTAACCGTATCCTTAACCCTAATGTTACACCTAACCCTATCGGCAATCCTTCCCCAACAACAACTCTAGCCCTAAGCCTCATTCTGTCAATGTCAACACTTTGGCATGTGTTGACATTAATGTCGACATTTAACTATGTAGTCATCATTGATGATGACCGTTTGCTGTTGACTTTCTGAATGTCAACATGTTCACTATCGACGCAGTGACTGCATGCCTTTTGTCGCATTTTCAGCTTTATTGAATCACTGGCTGCAGAATCCCGTCTGACTATTTAAACAGACGACAAACCTTGCTCTGTAACATTGTTCCAGCATAATGTGAATTAAGGAGGCACGGCCCTCCAATTTCATATGAAGAGATTCATCACTGCTGCCTCGCGTCTCCGCTGCGCTTATCCTTGTCTGGATTAGACTCTTAACATGCACCACCCCAAATTTCATTTACCACCTTAATTGGTTCTGTAATTGGTTTTCAGAGGATCAGTGGAGTCTGACTCCGGCCTCTCAGTAATTTTATTAGGCGGCAGCCGACTGACAGGGAATACGGGAATGTCACACAATTCATATTCAACGTAAGCAAGATAAAGGTTCGGGACAGTGTGTGCTCTCCGCCTAACGCTTGTCTGGCTGCAAGGCAAGGCTGCTTTCTGTGCAGTGCCATAAAAATGGAGCCTGGAAATGAGATATGAAATATATTTTCAAGTTATACTCAAATTGTTAAAATATCTAACTGTATGGGGTTTATTCATTACAATGGTGTGGCACGTTTCACTGTTCTGTCACTGGGGGGTTAATCGGGCGCTATTGGATTTGCTATCACTGCTGGAAGCAGCAGTCATAGCGCTGTTTGTAAAGGAGGCATCTATTCCATGCAGACGCCTCCTGCTGCACTAGCGATCTGACCTGCGCCGTAGGACGCAGAAACGGATCAAAGCACCCACCATCGTGCGGCTTGCGCCCGTTGCAGAGGCCAGGAAATCTTTGTCCTACGATGGTAATCCCTAGCATCTTCCCACCCCTAAACAGTGGCGACACACCCTCATTTTTCCAAATGGAGCCAGCTGTCACCCCTCTACACCCCCCGTAGCGGCATCAATCAACGACAGTCTGATGCCGGCCTGTGTCCTATGACGCAAGACCCCGTCATGCATGTGCGTAATGGGTCCTGAGCATGCGTAAAGCATCAGAAACCGGTACTTTGCGTCGACTGTCTAAGGTGCATATGTACCTGAATGACCCTCACTGGTTAAAGGTTTGCTTTCTTTTTCTAGGGTGCACTGTAAAATCATAGTTTGTTATAGTATGTCGCCAGTGACTCTGTCGATATTCGTAATGTGGTGGAAAATGTAGACAGACAACATATTGACATGTTCGTCATGTCAACAATCAACAGTGACCTTCAGCATGTCGACTCTGATTAAATTAATCAGTGTCTAAATGGTTGTAATGTTGACAATCCATTTTTGAGGTATCCCTAACCCTAATGCTAGCCCTAACCCTAGTCGACATTTTCAAAATGTCAGTGTGTTAGATGTAGACATTTTAAAACATGTCCTCATTCTGGTGTCAGCATTATGATGTCGACATACTGACTGCATATCGTAGACATTGGACCATTTAATTGTATGACCCCTACAGCAATGTAAGTGGACAAACGGTGTTGCCCATAGCATCCAATCAGAGTCTTTTTCTAGGATGTAAGGCAAACGATAATTAGAATGTGGTCACTACGGGCTACACTCCCTTTTTTCATTTTTAGACTCTTTAGTAAATCTACCTCTTTGACTAATTTCAAATCTCGCCACGTAGTGAGCTCGGTGCGCTAGCCACAGGTTCTTTTGCCACTCGAGTGTGAATAGTCCCTGCAGGTCGGCATGCCAACCATTGGGTTTGTGCATTATGGGGGCCATTCCGAGTTGTTCGCTCGCTAGCAGTTTTTAGCAGCCGTGCAAACGCTATGCCGCCTCCCACTGGGAGTGTATTTTAGCTTAGCAAAAGTGCGAACGGTTGTATCGCAGATCACCTACAATGTTTTTTGTGTAGTTTCAGAGTAGCTCAAAACCTACTCAGCGCTTGCGATCACTTCAGACTATTCAGTTCCTGTTTTGACGTCACGAACACGCCCTGCGTTCGACCAGCCACGCCTGCGTTTTTCCTGGCACGCCTGCGTTTTCCCGCACACTCCCTGAAAATGGTCAGTTGCCACCCAGAAACGCCCACTTCCTGTCAATCACTCTGCGGCCAGCAGTGCGACTGAAAAGCTTCGCTAAACCCTGTGCAAAACGACATCATTCGTTGTGCCCGTACGTCCCGCGCGTGCATTGCGCCGCATACACATGTGCAGAACTGCCGATTTTTAGCCTGATCGCTGCGCTGCAAACTAATTCAGTTAGCGATCAACTCGGAATGACCCCCTATGACCGAAGGTTGGCTGCTGGTCACGTAACTGCAATCCGAATTGGGAACCAGAGCCGGCCATAGGCATAGGCAAACTAGTCAATTGCCTAGGGCATTTGATATGCCTAGGGGCATCAGCAGCTTCTGCTGATTAAAATGATATGCGGCATGCCTCCTTCGCTCTCAGTGGGGAAAGGCCTGCCTTCCATTCCACTCCACCAAGGAAACTCTTCCCCAAACAGGCAAAGCTGGAAAGTCTCAGTCACTGGGAAGCAGCGCTGATGCAGACAGAACTAGTCACTGGGAGAGAAATGAATCTCTCCGGTGAGCTCACCACGCACCTCCTTCTCCTACACCACAAGGTGGCTGCCCTATCTCGACTCCAACTGCCACTTCACTGCTCCTCATACTCCTGTCCGCAAGCTACCTCTGTGCAGCCAGCACGGGAGTTACAGTTCCGCTATGTCTGATGTCTCACTGTCTCCAATGACGTTCAGTTTTGTATAATATATAAGGGGCAGCGTCTGCATATAAATTACAAATGCCTCCAAATGCACCTCCCCTGCCTCTCCCCTCCAGATAAAGCATTGGGTCTATGTTGGCATACTAAGGGGGCACAAATGCAGAAGTGCCACAGTGATTCCCCTGAGGGGTAACCGTGACCCCTCCCTTGTGGTTTGCAAATGCCGATGGGCGCGCATGTGCTGTAGGACTCCCGGGGTCATAAACCCGGAAGTCCTCACAAAGTAAAGGACAGCACTTATCGGAAGAGCAGCCCTTTGCATTTTTATTTGCATGTATTCATGCATAGTGCATTAATAAACATTGCTATACATGCGATAAGTTACGGATTGTATGGCATGCAATATGCATGATACATCAATCAATGGGTGCGTTTTACAGACTAGTGGGTGGCACCAAGCTATGGGCCTGATTCTGAGTGGAATGCAGTGGAGCGATTATTTTTTCTGTGGATACATCAAAGTCGCACTGCGAATGCATCAAGATGGTGTGCGCACAAAGGGGGTCATTCCGAGTTGATTGCTCACTAGCAGTTTTTAGCAGCCGTGCAAACGCTATGCTGCCGCCCACTGGGAGTATATTTTATCTTAGCAGAAGTGCGAACGTTTTTATCGCAGAGCGCCTGCAAAAATTTTTTGTGTAGTTTCAGAGTAGCTCAAAACCTACTCAGCGCTTGCGATCACTTCAGACTATTCAGTTCCATATTTGACGTCACACACCCACCCAGCGTTCGCCCAGCCACACCTGCGTTTTCCCTGGCACACCTGCGTTTTTTCAAACACTCCCTGAAAACAGTAATTTGCCACCCAGAAACGCCCTCTTCATGTCAATCACTCTGCGGCCAGCAGTGCAACTGAAATTCATCGCTAGACCCTGTGCAAAACGGCATCATTCGTTGTGCCTGTACGTCGCACGTGCGCATTGTGCTGCATACGCATGCGCAGAACTACCATTTTTAGTCTGATTGCTGCGCTGCAAACAAATGCAGCTAGCGATCAACTCGGAATGACCCCCAAAGGCAGAGTTCCAATTGAGGCGAATGGGAGACGTGCGGTCTCGGAAATGTTTTGAAAGTGTATTGCCCATTTCTTTTAATCATTAGTCACATTTTCCCTTAACTGTACTGGGCAAGACGTAATCTGCTGTATATTCAGGACCTGTATTTTATTGTACCTCATACGTTTTCTTTTAGAGGTAATGGAAATGGAAGCTACACTAGAGCTAGCACTCTCCTGTGTCAATTTAATTATTCTGCCAGTAAAAGCCAAGAAAACCTTTAAATCGACATTCCAGCCTAGTCAGCTATCTCTAAGGCTGCGGTTGAGCTTATTCGCTGGGAAGGAGCATTTGCATTACTGTGTAATATGTAAGGAGAATGGTGCTGACGCTGCAAGTCACAGTGAAGTCTCTGGAAGAAATCATTGGGTTTTATATGAAGACATAAAAGCTCTTTTTCAAATCTGCAAAGCAAATGCCCCATTGTGACATCACACACACCTCATTTGAAGGAGATACTTATGGACTGGCAAGTCAAAACTGGCATCGGATGGGTACCAATGTCTGTCCTTCTGATGGGAAGAGATGGGTGGGTTAGTCTGATAAGTGGTCTGTGTCGGAAACTGCTCTGGGATGCTAGTGATGGTGAATTTGTGTAGCCGATTCCAGTTGTACAGTTAGAAATGCAGCATTTTTCTTCCTGCATAATAATTAAATTTCCGCCCCCCCCCCCACCCCCCTTACCCCTCAGTATTTTGGCAAAAAAATAATTTCTAGGCCACTTTTAGCAATGTAATAAAAATCTACAAAGCACTTAGCTGTATGTGGCACCTGTAATAAAGATAGCTCAGTCTCATAGTTAATGTAAGCTATAAGTAAAGGATAAATTGAGTATAATGTTTAGGAAAAATACATGTTGGGTCGGGAGCCAAGTTGGCATCTGCCCACAAGCCAGTACACTTCCCCCACCTTGCGGCCAACAGCAGCCTGTGGCTGTGTCCAGCTTATGTCCCTCTGGCAACCAGGAGACAGACAGATGGTGCTACGCAGCTGCTCCCATTGTGTATATAACACAACCAGAGCAGCTGGGCAGCATACTGGGCCTCCATCCATGCAGAGTGAACTATGCACATGCGCTGGTGTAGCACGGTATGCATATGGAATGCCTGTAAACGACCATATCAAGTTAATAGTCTGGGAAAGAGGATTAAGGAAGAGTTGATGTACAGTGGAATACTCTATAATAACACATGGAAGCCGTATTGCAGATGCAGGCAGTGATGCAATTCTCCTGTGTTCTGGCTGAAATATACTGTTACAATTCATGGTAAATACATTTATCTTAGTGATGGCGGCCCATGACATTTTTAGCGCAAACCAGTATCTTCAGCTGGTCAATGGTTTTCACAGACTGTTGTACTTGTGCTTGAGTAACGTTATCCTTGAAGTTTATCTCTGTGTATTGTATATCGATCACTAGAACTCTTCCCTTATTGTATATCGCTCACTAGAATGCTATCTGTATTGTATCTAGGCCACTCCAATGCTCCTTATTTTGTATATCACTCACTAGAATGCTCTCTGTGTTGTGTATAAGTCACTCCAATGCTTCTTATATTGTATATTGCTAACTAGAGTTCCCCAAGTATTGTATAACAGCCCTTAGAATGATCCCTATGTGGTGTAGCGGTCACTTGAATTCCCTCTGTATTGTATATAGGTCACTCCAATGCTCCTTATATTGTATATCGCTCACTAGAATGAAATCTGTATTGTATATAGGCCACTTCAATGCTCCTTACAGTGCATCCGGAAAGTATTCACAGCGCTTCACTTTTTCCACATTTTGTTATGTTACAGCCTTATTCCAAACTGGAAAAAATAATTTTTTCCCCTCAAAATTCTACACACATTACCCCATAATGACAACATGAAAAAAAGTCATTTTGGGATTTTTGCAAGTTTATTTTTATTTAGTAGTTTTATTTAGTATAAAAAACTAAGAAATCACTTGTACATAAGTATTCACAGCCTTTGCTCAATACTTTGTTGATGCACCTTTAGCAGCAATTACAGCCTCAAGTCTTTTTGAATATGATGCCACAAGCTTGGCACACCTACTGTATCTTTGGGCAGCTTCGCCCATTCCTCTTTGCAGTGCCTCTCAAGCTCCATCAGGTTGGATGGGAAGTGTCGGTGCACAGCCATTTTCAGATTTCTACAGAGATGTTCAATCGGATTCAAGTCTGGGCTCTGGCTGGGCCACTCAAGGACGTTCACAGAGTTGTCCTAAAGCCATTCCTTTGATATCTTGGCTGTGTGCTTAGGGTCGTTGTCCTGCTAAAAGATGAACCGTCGCCCCAGTCTGAAGTCAAGAGCGTTCTGGAGCAGGTTTTCATCCAGGATGTCTCTGTACATTGCTGCATTAATCTTTCCCTCTATCCTGACTAGTCGCCCAGTTCCTGCCGCTGAAAAACATCCCCACAGCATGATGCTGCCACCACCATGCTTTACTGTAGGGATGGTATTGGCCTGGTGATGAGCGGTGCCTGGCTTCCTCCAAACATGACGCCTGGCATTCACACCAAAGAGTTCAATCTTTGGCTCATCAGACCAGAGAATTTTGTTTCTCATGGTCTGAGAGTCCTTCAGGTGCATTTTGACAAACTCCAGGTGGACTGCCATGTGCTTTTTACTAAAGAGTGGCTTCTGTCTGGCTACTCTACCATACAGGCCTGATTGGTGGATTGCTGCAGAGATGGTTGTACTTCTGGAAGGTTCTCCTCTCTCCTCAGAGGAATGCTGTAGCTCTGACAGAGTGACCATCGGGTTCTTGGTCACCTCTAGGGCCCGTTTCCCTGCTCGCTCAGTTTAGACGGACGGCCAGCTCTAGAAAGGGTCCTTTTGATTCTGAACTTCTTCCATTTATGGATGATGGAGGCCACTGTGCTCATTGGGACTTTCAAAGCAGCAGATATTTTTCTGTACCCTTCCCCAAATTTGTGCCTCGAGACAATTCTGTCTCGGAGGTCTTCAGACAATTCCTTTGTCATCATGCTTGGTTTTTGCTCAGACATGCACTGTCAAGTGTGGGACCTTATATAGACAAGTGTGTGGCTTTCCAAATCATGTCCAATCAACTGAATTTACCACAGGTGGACTCAGGGCCGGCCCGAGCCTAATTTTTTTGGTAAGCCAATATATAATTTGGCGCCCCTGAGTGGAATATATAGGGGCCTGGTTCCATGGGGATGAGGCATAGCCACAGAATAGTACCAATTCACACTAATTCGTACAGTAGTGTCTGTTAGTCACATTATACCAAGAGTAGCGTCCGTTATTCATATTACACCGCACAGTAGTATGCAGGGTGTAACAGAGAAACAGTGGGTGACAGGGAGTTGGTAACCGGGAAAGGGTGACAGGGAGAAGTTGGTAATAGGGAAAGGCTGAGGGTGATGGAGAGTAGGTGAAAGGAAAAGGTAGGTGTTAAAGTGAGAGGGTGATACGCAGTGGTTGGAAGGGAGGGGCAGAAGGTGACGGGGAGGGGGTGACAAGCCAAGGGAGACTGGCAGAGGAGGACAGGGAGAGGCACAGTGTGATGGGAAGAAAGGTCACAAGCCGAGTGTGGCAGGGAGAGGCAGAGGGTGATGGGGAGAGGGTATCTGAGGTCCCTGTACGAGGGAGTAAAGGGGGTAAATTGCGTTGAAAGGGCTCACTGGGACATGAAGCAAAAGTATTAGTGGGAGAGACACACAGAAAAAAACAAGGGCTGTTAACATGAGAGGAGAGAGAGAGTGAGAGACGGAGAGGGGAGAAGAGAGAGAGAACTTCTCTGACCTGCAGTAATTGAGCCGTTTATTTCTGGACACAGTGGAAGGCTGTGGAGAGTATAGTCCCATAGTTCCAGCAATGGCAGGCTCTTGAATGACCCTCGAGCAGGCCCTGCGCCAGAAGTCTGGCAAGTCAAGCAGTTTCAGAGAGGAGGGGTCCCCTCCTCTCTGGAGGGGCTATGAGTGCTGAACGAGCCGTGGGCGTCATGAGGGGCGGGGTTGGTGGGGTTATTGATCTGCGATGTGGGTGTGTGTGGCATCCCTGTACGCGCGCCTAGTCAGTGCGTTTATGAGATAGTTGTCCAGAGGGCGGCCGCAGCGCTGTAGACAGTGAGTGACTGCGACTTTCTGTCGGCAGTATTGCCCTCTACATTCTGGCGCTCAACGCGGCCATGTACTGTACCATGCATATGCGTCGGGCCGGCCCTGGGTGGACTCCAATTAAGCTGTAGGAACAACTCAAGGATGATCAGTGGAAACAGGATGCACCTGAGCTCAATTCTGATCTTCATGGCAAAGGCTGTGAATACTTATGTACATGTGATCTCTTATTTTTTTATTTTTAATAAATATGCAAAAATCCCCCCAATTTTTTTTATGGGGTATTGTGTGTACAATTTTGAGGGGGGGGGGGGGGGGGAATAATTTATTCCATGTTGGAATAAGGCTGTAACATAACAAATTGTGGAAAAAGTGAAGCGCTGTGATTACTTTCCGGATGCACTGTTCATTGTATATCACTCACTATAATGCTCTCTGTATTGTATATAGGTCACTCCAATGCTCCTTATATTGTACATGGCTCACTAGAATACTCCCAGTATTGTATATCGGTCCTTAGAATAATCCATGTATAGTGTAGCAGTCACTTGAATGCCCCCTGTATTGTATATAGGTCACCTAAATGCTCTTTGTATTGTATCCATTTTTATATGTATTATTTGTTATTTAGACCCCACCCACATTAGACAAAGCATGCCCATTCTTTCAGTCCCAGTTTGCATTTAGTAAAAATGGGGCAATTGCTTGTGTTTACTCAGACTGAGAGCGGCCGGCCAGCCCCTGGGTGGAAGTGGAAGTAGGTAGATTTTTGATGTGCGTATGCGATCTTTCCATGGGTGAAGCAGCTACTGTAGGCTTTCTGTCACACAGGGCACAGATGTGTGGTTGCAAATTGACAAACTGTAAAAGGGCGTGCTACTTGTAAGTGTTCATAATAAAAACTTATAAGGAACTGTAACAGGAGACTTGCTAGAATGTACTCCGCTACAAAAATCGACGAACGACCGACTCCAGGCTTGTGCAAAAACAACAAATACCTTTTATTCAGGTAGCTCAGAAACAAACAAAAAAATACATAAAACAAAGATCACTGTCTCTAGTATAAACTACCAGGGAGGTTAGGCCCTGCCTCACTCCCTCTTACTTAATAAGAAACCCTTCAGGTCCCGGCATCCTGACACTAGTGGCCCAGCCCTCCGGATCCCACTGTCCCTAGCAGGCCTATCACCTGGACACTAACTGCCTTCAGGAGCCCTGACTCATGGGAGAGACTCTGCTTTAAACCCAGCACCCAGGTGCTGGCTGATGAAGCAGCTTCTTGGGCTAAGAAGCCTATAAGACCTGGTCTGGGCCAAATGGATGGGAACCCGGTCCATACACACTTCCCATCCACCCCCAGGACCCTGTGTGTAGCTTACAGGTGGCAAAGTACCTCTCCTGCCACAGAACCTATGGGACATTATTATCATCCACCTTATCTCTAAGATTAGTGTCAGAGACTTTCACTTTTGGGATGCAGTTATAATGTCAACATTCTTGATATTTCCACATTGAACATGTGAGCATCTGTAGAATATCGACAAGCTCTCAATGTCAACATTCTGCAGGCACCAAGTGGTGTACCCCTTTCTCCCATCTCCTATATAATAGCCCTATTCTGTGACTTTCTGATTCATTTGCTAACGCTGGGCGGAGTCACATAGGTGGGCGGAGTCACATAGCTGCCCGGACTGGCCTATGTAGTCTGCCCTAATATACAGGAGACAGGAGAAAGCCATAGGAGATCCATGTAATCTATATCTATGCAATACCTGACACTGTACTCTGGACGAGATTGTGCAGAGACAACTGCACCACATCAAGCGTCCGTCGCGGCTCCGCCCCCCCAGGCCAGCCATTGGTGCCCACTCCAAACCAGCCCGCCCCCCCCTCGCCAGACATTGGTAAGAAACTACACTCCGCCCCCCCATCGAACTATGCCCTTCCCCTCCGCAATCCCTGACACTGGACTCTGGCTGCGATTGGGCAGATCAACCCTCCGTCGCGGCTCCCATTGGTGCACACTCCCAAGCGAACCGCCCCATTGGTGCACACTCCGCTCCGCTCCGCCCCCATGCAGCCCGTCCAATCACCGTTGCTGTCACCCCAGCCAGCCAATCACCGTTGCGCAAAACGTCACCCGTAGCCTCCGCTCCGCGCGTCTCAAGATCCCTGCAGCCGCTTACCCGTCACGTCATGAGTGCCGGCTCCCTGTTGCTGCCGGGATCACTGATGCGCCGGTCCCTGCTGTGAATCCTCCACACTGCCGCCACCCCCGCTGTTACTCTTCATGCTGCAGTTGGCGGCTTCCCGCAACGAAGTGTGTGTTACTACAGGTAACAGATGTGGCATACAAATAGTACATTTAAAAGTGTAACATGTACTGTAAGTACATAGAAAAGGCAATAAAAATCAAAGTAAAAATAAAATCTGTAAAAAATATTTTCTATGCTGCCTGTATACTGTACTTTTACATTGTACATTATTTCTCTGACACTGTGGTACCAAAAACTGTTTTTACTGATATTTTATTTTTAATGATTTTTATTCCCTTTTCTATGTACTTAAAAATTTTCCAAATGACCCAAGGTTGTACAGATTTTTCACATCCCACAATCCCACACTTCAGTAGGGAGCGCAGAACACAATACCCAACCGCATACAGAGCGCCTATAGTAACTGTGTGCACCTTGCTGGACACTATCCTATACCTCCACACAGACTCACTGCCTCCTGCATGTTTGTATGTCAGCTATCCACCCCTACCTGCCCCTAACGCACTCCTTGCCCCAGCTGCTATCTACCCTTAACCCCTCCCTGACCTAAACCCCCACCTTGCCCTAGAACTGCCCCAACTGCTATATGTCCCTACCACCAGCACTACCTGCCCCTAAACCTCCCCTTGCCCACACCCCCATTGTTTTCCCAGCTTCTATCTATACTTATTTCCTTCCGACCACCAGCACTGACTGCTCCTAACCCCCTCCTTACCTCAGTACTGCCCCACCTGATATCTAAACTTATCCCCCCTTCCTACCCCAACTGCCACTTGCCCTTACCCCCTCCCCTTCTATCCCCTCCCTGCCCAAACTGCTACCTGCCTTAACTACCATCTCAACACCAACTGCTGCCTGCCCTTAACCCCCTTTCCACCATATGTTACCTGCACGCAACACTGCCCAAGCTACCACCTGATCCCAGCACTTTCCCCAACTGCTGCCTCCCGCCACCTTTCCCCCTGCCTGTACGTGTTGGCTATGTCAGATAAAGGCAAAGTAATTCTAAGCATTATTTGTACTGGAGAATGAGTGTGACTTCATAGGTAAGGCATGTGTGGTGGTCGTCTGATGCTATATGGGAATCTCAAAACCAGTTTTTTAAAGTGAGGGGTCCCAGGGACCCACAATTTTTTTCGCAAATCGCGATCACTGCGGCCCCTCTAAAATACATTGCTAACAACTCCCCCCGTCTAGCCCCCCGGCACACTCCACCCACCATCGGACAGCTGCCGCCAGGACGCCCTCTGATTGACAGCCTGTCCAGCTGCCACTGGAATGCCGGTGACAGCCCGTATGCGCCGTCAAGCCTCCCACTGAGCCACACCAGGTAAGGGGTCTCATACCCGCGCCAGCATGTTAGTGCCCCATCTCGACCCCGGCCCCCTCCATTGCTTACAACTCCATCCACAGACCGACCCATTCAGCTGACACTTTAGTTATTGCCTCCTGCTGAGTCCCCGCTCACACACAGAGACGTTGCCAAACACTAAAATAAGTTGCCCGTGCCCTCCCTACCCTGCACCCTTACGCCAACATCCCTATCCACAACCTATTGCTTACGGCTCCATCGAGGGGCCGCCCCCCCACCCCAAGCCATTACACACATAGCGCCACCCAGCTGCCACTGTATTAATTGACTCCTGCTGGGTGCCCACTCACCCAAGAAGATGCTGCCGGAGACTGTATTACATAAATACTATACCTACCTCCGCCCCTACAACACCCGCAGCCCCTCAAGACCCCCTCCCCCATCCACCCCAACCCCGCCACAACCCATGTAACCCCACTCCCTCATCCACACCGGACACTACCGGACCACAACACTGGACGCAACACACCCGACCCTTCCCCACCTGCAACACCACCGGAACCACTCCCACATGTGCAAATGCCCTGCACCTGCTCATCCCCCACCTCCTGCACCTGCAACGCTACCCAAAACCCAACACCACCACGTACCCTCCCCCTGTCCCCCAAACCTCCCACACCAACTCCCAACCCCCTCTCACTTCCACACAGGACCACACATCTGTCCGCATTGCGACTGCGCCAAGTACATTTGCAATGTAGTTAGGTATTTTACTCACGGCATTACAAGGTTTTTTCTTCGTTCTGGTGATCGGACTGTGATTGACAGGAAGTGGGTGTTTCTGGCTGGAAAGTGCCCGTTTTATGGGTGTGTGCAAAAAAACGCTACCGTTTCTGGAAAAAACACGGGACTGGCTGAAGAAACGGAGGAGTGTCTGGCCGAACGCTGGGTGTGTTTGTGACGTGAAACCAGGAACGACAAGCACTGAACTGATCGCAGATGCCGAGTAAGTGTGGAGCTACTCAGAAACCGGTAAGAAGTGTCTATTCGCAATTTGGCTAATCTTTCGTTCCCAATTTTACTATACTAAGATTCACTCCCAGTAGGTGGCGGCTTAGCATGTGCAAACCTGCTAAAAGCACCTTGCGTGCGAACAACTCAGAATGAGGGCCCCTGTGCACTCTCCCTCACGCTCCTGTTCTCGGTGCTACTTCCTGCGTCCCACCCACATATGTGACAACTGCAGCCGCAACGTTTGGTAGTACTGTTGTGCTCTCCCCACCTCCACTCTTCCTCGCGTGGCAGCCAGCCAAAAGAGGCAGCCAAGAAATTCCTGTTTGTCCCTAGATCACAGATAAATCCATGTTATATAGGGACCAGTGCCTAGCAGGTACTTTGTTAGCAAACGGCCAAAACTTTCTGCACTGCAGGTAGGGCAGATGTAACATGTGCAGGGCCAGATACATTTCGGGACAGATACATTTCGGTGGGGTATATTCAACATTAAATCTACATTGCAGTGTCAATAGACTGCAAACACTATTTAGCCTGCATACAAAAAATATTACCCAACCAAATCAAACTCCTTCTGCACATGTTACATCTACCCCGCCCCCCCCCCCCCCCCACACACACACACACACACACACACACACCACCCCCGCGGTGCACATGGTTTAGTCCATCTACTAACAAAGTTGCTGCTACGGTCAACTCTAAATTACCCCCTAAATTTCCACCCCACTGCAAATCCACATTCTTTGCCTACCACCCTGCTGTTCTCTACATTCCCTCTTTAGGCCCTTAATATCTCTACATTCACTACCAACCACAAGCATTTTTTCTTTTTCCCCTGTAACGCACGCCATCTCTCTATCCCAGGGGTTCTCAAACTAAGTCCTCAGGGGCGCACACAGTGCATGTTTTGCAGGTAACCCAGCAAGTGCACAGGTGTATTAATTACTCACACACACATTCTAAAAAGTACACAGGTGGACCAAATTATTTCACTTCTGATTCTGTCAGGAGACCTGCAAAACATGCACTGTGTGCGCCCCTGAGGACCGAGTTTAAGAACCCCTACACTATCCCCTCCATATCTCTCTGGGTATTTCTATAGCATCCCTACCACCCTATGTTTCACTATTTCCATTCTACAAACCTGGGTATCTCGATCCTTTCTCAACCACCCTCACCCTGTCTACCGCCTTCGCTCTTCCAAAGTCTGACGTCCATTATGGTCCCAAACAGGCTAAAGTCATCGCAGCGGATAACTAAGTCCTCGCCTAATGAAAAACTGCAGCAGATCGTTTAGGACAGCTTGGATGTACATGCCATTGCACACTTCCAAACCACAAATACAAACCCCTGTAGTCGACAACTAACCAAACACAAGACTGCCAACACCAGCTAGCGATCAATGAACTGTGACCCCCACAGTTAATCAACATAACTTACCTCCATTTGTCTACGTTCGCTACAAATTCAAAAAAAAAAAAAAATTATCCCAAATAACATTGCCCTTTCAAAATAAACAGATCACAATGGATTTAGACGAAGACCCCGCCGTCAGAAAACGCCGGAAAAACAAAGAACGGCAGGCAAGATGGTTAGCTAAGCAAAGCCAAGGGTCGCTAGACAGAATGCGAACTGCAAATGCAGAATCTCTGCTACGTAGACGCGAACAAGAAACAGTGGAGCAAGCTAAAGTGCGTCGCTCTGCAAATACTAAATCTCAGCAAGGCCGACTACAACGCCAAACACTGGAGAATTCCACACTACAAAGAGCTGCCCATGCACAGTGTCAACAACGTCAATGTCGTAACGAATCATCTTCTGAAGCTCAAGCACGTCGCACTAAACAAGTACTAACTCACCAACATAGACTCCAACAAGAAACTTTTCAACAATCCAAAGCGCGTCGAGCTGCACATGCCAAGTCTCAACAACGCAGACTCAATCGAGAAACATCACAGCAAACTACAGCCAGACGTTTGGCAGATGCAGAACACCATCGCATAGTTCAAAAGCAAAAAACTCACATGCTCACGGATGTGGTCATCCATTTACAGGAACAGCAAGTCAAGCCACACAGTTGTGGTCCTTTTAACATCATGTGCCAGTTCTGTGGGTCCAGAAATTTTATTGATGAACGTCCTACCGATGGTAAATTTACCAGCTGCTGCCGCAAGGGCAAAGTTAAGTTACCAAAGCCACATGACATCAATGGACAACAGTTGAACTATCCAGAATTTCTACGCAAGTTGCTCTCGGACACCACTCACCCCAACCGCATTCATTTCCGTGACAACATAAGATCTTACAACAGTGCTCTTTCATTTGCTTCAATGGGAGCTAACATTGTCACAATGCCAGGAAGAGGTCCATACGTTTTCAAAGTTCACGGACAAACATATCATCGCACTTCACACCTACAGCCTATAAATAATGAACCACCACAGTTTGCTCAGCTGTACGTTCTTGACAGCACACAAGCGGCCACCATTCGGGAAGATAATGCGGCCAACTCTGAGTGTCGGCGAGAAATAATGGACCAAATCGACCGATTCTTTCGTCAACACAATCGACTTGCACATAGCTATCAGCTTATTTGCGAAGTTGAAAGACGAGAAGTTCACCTGGCAGCTCAAAAAGGAGAACAAGTTCCGCAAATTAGCATGGCGCTAAGACGTGATCGACAATCAGATCAACGACGATACAACAAACCAACCTCCAATGAAATCGCAATGGTCTTCGTGAATGAAGATGGTGAGCCACCGTTCCAACGAGACATCAGAATCTACCCCAAAAATCCACATGATCCAAAACAGACATTTATCAATATCCACATTCTAAGCCCAAACATGGATCCAATGACATATGCACTTCTTTTCCCATATGGCGAAGCAGGCTGGCAAAGCAATTGGCAATGTGATTCTTACAATGAAGCCAAGCTAAATCGCGTTCGCAACTATGTGACCATGTTGCAGTACAAGGCCGCCTTAACAGCCATTCGAGATGATTTCAGTCCCATCATGGCCGCAGGCAAGTTGACTCAACAGTGGTTAGTAGATTCATATCTTCAAGTCGAGGCTAATAGATTAAACTACATTCGACAAAATCAGCAACGCCTTCGAGCAGAACAGTATCAGGGACTTGCTGACCACGTCGCAAACATGGCAGTTAATTTGAACATGCCAGCTGGTGTGTCCGTTATTCTACCTTCAAGCTTCGAAGGATCACCAAGACAGATGCGCGAACGTTGCTGTGATGCAATGTCAATATTTGCAAAGTGGGGAGCGCCAGATGTTTTCATTACATTCACCGCTAATCCAACTTGGCCTGAAATCATTGAGAACTTAAGGCCTGGCGAACAAAATTCTGATCGACCAGATTTAGTTGCACGCGTTTTCAAACTAAAGCTTAATTCTCTGATGGATGATCTCACCAAACATGGCTTATTTGGTCAGGCCAAAGCTTTTGTCTATACTATAGAGTTCCAGAAAAGAGGACTACCACATGCTCACATACTGGTCTCACTGCGAACAGAAGACAAGTTTACCACTGTTGAACAAATCAATAAATTTGTGTCAGCCGAAATTCCAACAGAAGATAACCCTCGGTTGCGCAACATCATCACACGATGTATGATGCATGGTCCATGCGGCGCTAACAATCCACACGCACCCTGCATGCAAGACGGAAAATGTACGAAGCAATTTCCTAAACCATTTAATGAAGAAACCATTCTAAACATTAATGCATATCCTGTGTACCGTCGTCGCCCTCAAGAACAAGTACACGTTAGAGGCGTACTTATGTCCAACCAAAATGTCGTCCCATACAATCCATACTTGGCACTCAAGTACAACGCTCACATAAACGTGGAAGTCTGCACATCACTTGCAGCAATTAAGTACATCTACAAGTACATTTTCAAAGGCTTTGATTGCGCAAACGTTGCCATAACAACAAACGGACAGCCAGAGCTACGCTACAACGAAATCTCACAATTCATTGACTGCCGGTATGTCAGCCCACCAGAGGCAATTTGGCGTTTAAGAGAATCGCTAATGCACGATCGTTCACACGCCGTAATAAGACTTCCTGTACATCTACCTAACCAGCAGACCATCATCTTTGAACAAGGAAATGAAAACGAAGCACTCCTTGCAGCACAAACTGGTCGCACTAAACTAGAATCATGGTTTGACCTCAACTCTAATAATCCACAAGCACAACAATGGCTGTACTCTGAAATACCACAACACTACGTTTATACGCATGGCAATTGGCAGGAACGACAGCGAGGGGGTGAAAACATTGTGGCACGCCTGTATACCGTCAGTCTCAAAAATGAAGAACGCTTCTACCTACGGATTTTGCTTCTACATGTTCACGGTGCCATCAGTTTCCACTCATTGAGAACTGTAAATGGTGTCCTGTATGACACCTTTAAAGCAGCGGCTTTCGCTCATGGACTTCTCGAATCAGACGATGAATGGGATCACTGTCTAACAGATGCAGCCACGTACCTCATGGGCAAACAGTTACGCGAAATGTTTGCATACATCTGTTGCTTTTGTCAGCCAGCGAAACCACTTACATTATGGGAAAATCACGTAACCAATTTAACTCTCGACTTTATGCAACACAATCCAGAACACATTGCACAAAATCATTCCCTCCATGAAGTTAACACAATTCTAAAACAACATGGTTTATCCTGTGCAGTGCTTGGCTTACCAATTCCAACAGGAAATGCCCCAAAAGAAGAGCAATATAATCACGTTGAAGAGGCACAGCAGGCTAATAAACGCATTTCAATGCTTAATGAACGCCAGTTATATGCTTTCAACAGGATTGTCATGCCAGTGGATAATAAAAATGTGCACAGCCAATGCTTTTATCTTGACGGACCCGGTGGATCCGGAAAAACATTCCTCTACACCACACTCATTGCGTACATCCGAGGACAATCAAAAATTGTACTCCCATTTGCAACAACCGGAATTGCTGCCACATTGCTAAAAGGAGGACGCACTGTTCACAGCGGATTTAAGCTTCCTGTGCCACTACTTGATACATCTGTTTCTTCCATGAGACTCACGTCACCAGAGGCAGAAGTATTACGGCAAGCTGCCCTCATCATTATTGATGAGATTACAATGCTTCCAAAACATGGACTTCGATGCATCGACAAGCTACTTCGTGAGATCATGAACATAGACACACCATTTGGAAATAAGACTGTTGTAGTAGGAGGTGATTTTAGACAAACACTTCCAGTTGTCACAAGAGGAACACAAACTGATATTCTCGAATGCTGCATCAAAGCAAGTCCACTGTGGAAAAATTTCACTCATCTCACTCTTACTACAAACATGCGCAGTAAAGGACAAGACCAACACAACGAATGGCTTTTACAAGTTGGAATGGGCAACGTGCCAACAATTTCAGACATCTCCAACAATAACATCATTCAAATTCCCCAATATATGGTCACCATGGACGATCTTATTACAACTATTTTTAACAATGTCCAACACATGTCAGTGGATGACCTTTCAACACGAGTCATTGTTGCACCCACAAACGCACACACACTCGATATGAACCGCAAAATTATAGCACTAATGGCTGGAAATCCAACTATTTATTACAGCGCAGACTCTGTTGTCAGCGAAGATCCCAACGACACTTTAAACTTCCCCCTTGAATTTCTTCACGACCAAACACCATCAGGAATGCCTCCACATGTCCTGCTCTTAAAAAAAGGCGTCATTATCATGCTTCTCCGCAACCTTAACCCAAAAAAGGGCTTGTGTAACGGGACACGATTAATTGTAGAAAACCTGGAACGTCACTTCATAAAGAGCAGAATTATATCAGAGTGCAACCAAGGCGACATTGTGTTTATTCCCTGAATTGATTTTGCTCCAAATGATACCACATTGCCATTTATACTGCGCCGTAGACAGTTTCCAGTTATTCCAGCGTACACAATAACAATCAACAAATCCCAGGGACAAACTTTCGATCACGTTGGAATTCATCTGCCAACATCAGTGTTCTCACATGGCCAACTTTACGTTGCTTTATCTAGATCACGGAAAAAAGATCAAGTCAAAGTCTGTATTACACCAAACGAACACCAAGGGCAGCTGCTTTGTGACGAACGACACTTCACTAGAAATGTTGTTTTCAAAGAAGTTTTTGATATGTAAAAATGTACTTTCTTTGTTTGAGCCAAAATAAAGTGTAACCAAACATACATTTTCTGCCAAAATTCTGTTCGCATAACATATTAACACACTATTTCATTCATCCTCCCCTGCATCCACTCTTTACGCTGTCACAAAGGCCTACGCCCTCTTAACCATCGCACACCCTTTCCACCTAAAATATGTAACCACTAACAACATTAGGCTTAAAGGTAATACTCCATACCGTACAAATATTTGCCAGTTAAAGGACATACAAAGGTTGCAGGGGCATAGCCCCTTCCGACGGTGTGAATAGCGCCCGTAGGGCGCGATGAATCACCTAGTGTATTATACTTACCTGACCTGTGTCCTGTGGCAGGTACTGAATAAATCACTTAGAAACTGGCGTTGCTGCCTTTTTACTGGATATTTGCACATGTACTATTAGAAAAAACATCAGAAACAAATAAATACATTTAATCTCTCTCTCTCTCTCTCTCTCTCTCTCTCTCTCTGTCTGTCTATCTATCTATCTATCTATCTTGTGGCAGGAGAGGTACGCTACTACTATAGGGGGGCATTACGTATAAGGAGGCTACTAATACTGGGGGGCATTACATATAAGGACGCTACTACTGGGGGGGCATTACATGTAAGG
Source organism: Pseudophryne corroboree (assembly GCF_028390025.1). Classification (NCBI taxonomy): domain Eukaryota; kingdom Metazoa; phylum Chordata; class Amphibia; order Anura; family Myobatrachidae; genus Pseudophryne; species Pseudophryne corroboree. The sequence continues at coordinate 39,361,641 of NC_086448.1, forward strand.
ATGCTACTACTACTGGGGGGGCATTATGTATAAGGACGGTACTACTACTGGGGGCACATTATGTATAAGGACGGTACTATTACTGGGGGCACATTATGTATAAGGATGCTACTACTACAGGGGTGGCATTACGTATAAGGACGCTACTATTACTGTTGGGAGGCATTACATATAACTGCTACTACTACTGGGGGGCATTACGTATAAGGACACTACTACTATTGGGGGGGCATTATGTATAAGGACGCTACTATTACTGTTGTGGGGCATTACATATAACTGCTACTACTACTGGGGGGCATTACGTATAAGGACGCTACTACTACGGGTGGGGCATTACGTATAAGGACGCTACTATTACTGTTGTGGGGCATTACATATAACTGCTACTACTACTGGGGGGCATTACGTATAAGGACACTACTACTATTGGGGGGGCATTATGTATAAGGACGCTACTATTACTGTTGTGGGGCATTACATATAACTGCTACTACTATTGGGGGGGCATTACGTATAAGGACGCTACTACTACGGGTGGGGCATTACGTATAAGGACGCTACTACTACTGGGGGGGCATTATGTATAAGGACGCTACTATTACTGTTGTGGGGCATTACATATAACTGCTACTACTATTGGGGGGGCATTACGTATAAGGACGCTACTACTACGGGTGGGGCATTACGTATAAGGACGCTACTACTACTGGGGGGGCATTATGTATAAGGACTCTATTACTTCTGGGGGGCATTATGTATAAGGACGGTGCTACTACTACTGGGAGGGCATTACATGTAAGGATGCTACTACTACTGGGGGGGCATTATGTATAAGGACGCTACTACTGGGGGCACATTATGTATAAGGATGCTACTACTACAGGGGTGGCATTACGTATAAGGACGCTACTATTACTGTTGGGAGGCATTACATATAACTGCTACTACTACTGGGGGGCATTACGTATAAGGACGCTACTACTACGGGTGGGGCATTACGTATAAGGATGCTACTATTACTGTTGTGGGGCATTACATATAACTGCTACTACTACTGGGGGGGCATTATGTATAAGGACGCTACTACTGGGGGCACATTATGTATAAGGATGCTACTACTACAGGGGTGGCATTACGTATAAGGACGCTACTATTACTGTTGGGAGGCATTACATATAACTGCTACTACTACTGGGGGGCATTACGTATAAGGACGCTACTACTACGGGTGGGGCATTACGTATAAGGACGCTACTACTACGGGTGGGGCATTACGTATAAGGACGCTACTATTACTGTTGGGGAGCATTACATATAACTGCTACTACTACTGGGGGAGGCATTATGTATAAGGACACTACTACTATTGGGGGGGCATTACGTATATGGACGCTACTACTACGGGTGGGGCATTACGTATAAGGATGCTACTACTACGGGTGGGGCATTACGTATAAGGACGCTACTACTACGGGTGGGGCATTACGTATAAGATGAATAAGATTGTGCTACATTGTGGCGTAATTTTAAATGGGGGTACTATTGTGTGGCCATGCCCCTTAGTTGTGAGACCACACCACTTTTCCCGATGCACAACAAAGGAATATGGGAGGGCGCAAAATTCATAGTTTGCAGGGGGGCGCCGAACACCCTAGCACCGGCCCTGGCCACCAGTAGCAAAAGTACACCACGGCCACTGACACTATCTGCAGGGAGGGGAACAGCGCTGATATGGAGGGTACTTGCAGGCAGCGAGTCGCCGCCCGCAGCTCCTCTCCCACCTACACACCATACCTGCCGCCTGACACCCACACCCCAGGGAGAGGGCGCTAGCTCAGGCACCGCTAGATCAGCATCTGCAGCATACACACAAGGGCTGCCATGCTCAGCGGCAAGCGGTGCGGAGCATGTGCAGCGGGACAGCGCCAGGACGGGACACGCACTAATCAACATTGCTGCTGGGCCGGAGCTCCCTCCGTCTGCAGCCTAAGGACGCGCGCCGCACCTCTCCAGGGAAACACCATGCCTGCCCGCCCACAGGGCTCCGGACGCTTAACTATGCTCCGCGATCACAGCAGCTGACGCTGCCATGCAGTATGGAGGAATGACGCCCGTCAGACGGGGCGGACAGTGTGCGGCGGAACTGGGCCAGGAAGGATTGCTGACCACGACCCATTGCTGCTGGGTCTGAGCTCCCTCCCTCTGCAGTCACCATCTCACAGCAGCAGCCTGGAGGTTAGTGGCCACCACGACCCGCACATCCTTACCTCACACATACCTCACATATACCTCACATACCTCACACATGAGAGCAAAGGTACACACACTGTGACATCACACCTGTAGCCCACCCCTATATCTGCTAAGTACTCCCCGTCACTATGCCCTGTCACCCTCATCCTGCTCTCTAACTGCCTGTCTGTGTACTGGCCTTCACCCCTCTTACACCATCACCAACCCTCACTAACTACCACAGAGACTATGTGCACTGATATCTGCCCCTCCACCACCTGCAGCGCCCCTGGACCCCTCCCCATCCACCGCAAACCCCCGCACCTGCCCCTCCACCACCCGTGGCACCCCCACCCACTGCACCTTCGGACCCCCTACCCCACCCGCAGTGTCTTCCAAACCCCTCCCCCATCTGCAGCAGCCCCTCCCCCATCCGCTGCACCCCCGGACCCATCCCCTGCACCCCCACCCCTCCAGCAACCGCAACACTTTCGGTCCCACTACCCTACCCGCAGCACTCACCCCACCACCAACCACTCCACCTGCGGACCCCCTACACCACCTGCTCCTCCACCACCTACAGCCCCTCCCGATCCACTGCACCCTCACCCCCCTCCCTCCCCCACCCGCAGCGCCTCCAGGCCCCCTACCTCACCCGCAACACCTGCACCCTTCTCCACCAGCAGCGCCTCCGGAACCCCTCCCCCATCCGCAACAGCCCCTCACCCGCCTCCCCCACCCACAGCACCCCCACCCCTCCCGCATCCCCTGACCCCCTCCCCATCCGCTGAACCCCCGCACTCACCCCTCCCCCCCACCTCTCCAGCAACCGCAACACCTTCGGACCCACTACCCCACCCTCAGCACCCACCCCTCCACCACCCACTGCACCTCCGGACCTCCTACACCACCCGCTCCTCCACCACCTGCAGCCCCTCCCCATCCACCGCACCCCCACCCGCAGCGCCTCCAGGCCCCCTACCTCACCCTTCCACCCTGCAGCGCCTCCGGAACCCCTCCCTCATCCGCAACAGCCCCTCACCCGCCTCTCCCCCACCCACAGCACCTCACCTCTCCCACACTCCCGGACCACCTCCACCATCCGCTGCACCCCCGCACCCACCCCCTATCCCACCCGCGCACACACCCCTCCACCACCTGCAGCACCTCCAGACCCCCTCCCCCATCCACCGCAAATCCACACACCTGTCCCTCCACCACCCGTGGCACCCCCACCCACAGCGCCTACGGACCCCACACCTCAACACACACGGACCCTCCCTCCTCTGGACCCCTAACCCCATTCACTGCACCCCCCCCTCTCCCACCCGCAACGCCTCCACACCTCCTACCCACCCGCCACACCCTTTCCCACCCGCAGTACCTCTGGAACCCCTCCCCCATCCAGCCCAGCATCTGCCCCTCCCCCTCCTGCCCCTCCCCCACACACAACGCCCCCCCGGCCCCCTCCCCCGGTACCCACCCGCGGCGCCTCCAGACCCCCTATGCCACCCGCCCCTCCACCACCTACATCACCTCCGGACCCCCTCCCCCATCCGCCACACCCCGCATCTGGCTCTCCCCCGCCCGCTGCACCTTTGGATCCCCTACCCCACCCACGCAGCAGGCCGTTCCCAATCCGCATCGCCTACACCATTCGCAACAGCACCGCACCCGCCACTCCCCCACCCATGTTACCCCCGTATCCACCCCTCCCCCACCCACCGCGCCCCCTGGACACCTCCCCCATCCACTGCACACCCGCACCCACCCCTTCCCCATCTGCAGCGCCTTCGGAACCCCTCCTCCATCCGCAACAGCCCTGCAGCTGCCATCCCCCACCTGCGACACCCCTGCTCCTACCCCACCCACAGCGCCTTCATACCCCCTCCCCCATCCGCGGTCCCCACTCCCCAAACTCCTTCCTGTTGCAAGGGACTACGCCCCCTTCACCATCGGAAGGCCTTTCATTGTGCAATATTCAAACACTAACAAAACTAGGAATGCAGGGAATACTCCATATATTGAACCCCAGAAAGGGGTGCAGGGGTTAAAGGGGCGTAGCCCCTTCCGACAGTGTGAAGAGCGCCCGTAGGGCGCGATGAAGCACCTAGTATATATATATATATATATATCAGTGACGTGCGGTGGGGTGAGGCAGATGAGGCAGAGCCTTACCTGTCATACTAACGTTTGTACCAGAGTTTTGAGTGTATAAATTATATGAAAAATACAAAGAATATGTTTGAAATATCTTCTTTGCATTATTCTAATAATTTTTATAGCCAAAACTCTGGAGTAAAAAGTCTATGGCAGGGGAGGTAGTGCCTCACCTGCTGGCCTTTTCTGCACTTCTCAGATCAAAACTCACCAAATTTCCAGAAGTTTATACTGCTGTACCTGTGTATAATGCCCAGATGTACCCTTTGGCTCATATACTGCATTTAAATCTGGCTCTGGTGCTAGCCAGTGCCTCCTGAGCCATTTAGCTCACCGCACGTCCCTGATATATATATATCCATAATCCATATCCTATATAATAAAAGGCTTACGCTGCTACTCAACTCTATGGGGGGAATTCAAGTGTTGTGTGCACCGGCAGCCACTAGATGGTGCCTGACGGAGCAATTCAATTGTTATATACAATTATATACAATTAGGGTCTTTTCTCTGACGTCCTAGTGGATGCTGGGAACTCCGTAAGGACCATGGGGAATAGCGGCTCCGCAGGAGACAGGGCACATCTAAAGAAAGCTTTAGGATCACCTGGTGTGCACTGGCTCCTCCCCCTATGACCCTCCTCCAAGCCTCAGTTAGATTTTCTGTGCCCGACGAGAAGGGTGCACACTAGGGGCTCTCCTGAGCTCTTTGTGAAAGTTTTAGTTTAGGTTTATTATTTTCAGTGAGACCTGCTGGCAACAGGCTCACTGCATCGAGGGACTAAGGGGAGAAGAAGCGAACTCACCTGCGTGCAGAGTGGATTGGGCTTCTTAGGCTACTGGACATTAGCTCCAGAGGGACGATCACAGGTTCAGCCTGGATGGGTCACCGGAGCCGCGCCGCCGGCCCCCTTACAGAGCCAGAAGAGCGAAGAGGTCCGGAAAAATCGGCGGCAGAAGACTTTCCTGTCTTCAGATAAAGGTAGGCGCACAGCACCGCAGCTGTGCGCCATTGCTCTCAGCACACTTCACACTCCGGTCACTGAGGGTGCAGGGCGCTGGGGGGGCAGCGCCCTGAGACGCAATAAATCGATAGAAAACCTTTTATGGCTAAAATAAATGCATCACATATAACTCCTGGGCTATATGGATGCATTTAACCCCTGCCAAAACATACAAGAAAACGGATGATAAGGACGCAGAGAAAGGGGCGGAGCCTATCTCCTCAGCACACTGGCGCCATTTTCCCTCACAGCTCAGTTGGAGGGAAGCTCCCTGGCTCTCCCCTGCAGTCACTACACTACAGAAAGGGGTTAAAAAAGAGAGGGGGGCACAAATTAGGCGCAGTATAAACAATACAGCAGCTATAAAGGGAAAAACACTTATATAAGGTTATCCCTGTATATATATAGCGCTCTGGTGTGTGCTGGCAAACTCTCCCTCTGTCTCCCCAAAGGGCTAGTGGGGTCCTGTCCTCTATCAGAGCATTCCCTGTGTGTGTGCTGTGTGTCGGTACGTTTGTGTCGACATGTATGAGGAGAAAAATGATGAGGAGACGGAGTAGAGTGTCTGTAATAGTGTTGTCACCCCCTGGGGGGTCGACACCTGAGTGGATGTACTGTTGAAATTGCGTGACAGTGTCAGCTTTGTATAAAAGACAGTGGTTGACATGAGACAGCCGGCTACTCAGCTTGTGCATGTCCAGACGTCTCATACAGGGGCTCTAAAGCGCCCGTTACCTCAGATACAGACGCCGACACGGATACTGACTCCTGTGTCGACGGTGAAGAGACAACCGTGATTTCCAATAGGGCCACACATTGCATGATTGAGGCAATGGAAAAAGTTTACACTCTTCTGATAATATAAATACCACCAAAAAAAAAAGGGGTATTATGTTTGGTGAGGAAAAACTTCCTGTAGTTTTCCTGAATCTGAGAAATAAAATGAGGTGTGTGATGATGCGTGGGTTTCCCCCCGATAACAATTGATAATTTCTAAAAAGTTATTGGCAGTATACCTTTTCCCGCCAGAGGTTAGGGTGCGTTGGGAAACACCCCCTAGGGGGGATAAGGCGCTCACACGCTTGTAAGAACAAGGGCTCTACCCTCTCTGGAGATGGCCGCCCTTAGGGATCCTGCTGATAGAAAGCAGGAGGGTATCCTAAAATGTATTTACACACATACTGGTGTTATACTGCGACCAGCAATCGCCTCAGCCTGGATGTGCAGTGCTGGGTTGGCGTGGTCGGATTCCCTGACTGGAAATTTGATATCCTAGATAAGGACAGTATAGTATTGCCTATAGAGCAATTAAAAGATGCATTTCTATATATGCATGATGCACAGCGGAATATTTGCCGACTGGCATCAAGTATAAGTGCGTTGTCCAATTATACCAGTAAAGTGGTCAGGTGATGCGGATTCCAAACGGCATTTGGAAGTATTGCCTTAACAAAAAAGGGGATGTACCCCAGGTCGCCTCTCAAAATAAGACGCCGTATTATCAGGCGCAGTCCTGGTTGGCAAGCGGACAAAAGGGTTCCTCTTTTCTGCTCGTGACAGATGGAGAGGAAAATGGCTGCAGAGATCAGCCAGTTCCAAGGAACAGAAACTCTTTTCCGCCTCTGCCAAGCCCTCAGTATGACGCTAGGGCTTTACAAGTTCAGGCACGGTGGGGTCCCGTTCTCAATGAATTTCAGTGCGCAGTGGGCTCACTCGCAAGTAGACCCCTGGATCCTTCAGGTAATATTTCAGGGGTACAAATTGGAATTCGAGACGTATCCCCCTCGCCGTTTCCAAAGGTCTGTTTTACCGACGTCTCCCGCTGACAGGGAGGCAGTTTTGGAAACCATTCACAAGCTGTATTCCCAGCAGGTGATAATCAAGATACCCCTCCTGCAACAGGGAACGGGGTATTATTCCACACTATTGTGGTACCGAAGCCAGACGGCTCGGTGAGACCGATTTTAAAATCTAAAATCTAAAATCTTTGAATACTTGCATACAGAGGTTCAAATTCAAAATTGAGTCACTCAGAGCAGTGATTGCAAACCTGGAAGAAGGGGACTACATGATGTCTCGGGACATCAAGGATGCTTACCTTCATGTCAAAATTTACCCTTCTCACCAAGGGTATTTCAGGTTATGGTACAGAACTGTCACTATCAGTTCGGACGCTGCCGTAGGGATGGTCCACGGCACCCCGGGTCTTTACCAAGGTAATGGCCGAAATGATATCCCTTCGAAGGAAGGAAATTTTAGTTATCCCTTACTTGGACGATTCCCTGATAAGGGTAAGATCCAGGGAACACTTGGAAGTCGGTGTAGCACTATCTCAGGTAGTGTTGCGGCAGCACGATTGGATTCTCAATATTCCAAAATCGCAGCTGGTTCCGACGACTTGTCTTCTGTTCCTAGGGATGATCCTGGACACAGTCCAGAAAGAAGGTGTTTCTCCCGGAGGAGAAAGCCAGGGAGTTATCCGAGCTAGTCAGGAACCTCCTAAAACCGAACCAAGTCTCAGTGCATCAATGCACAAGGGTTCTGGGTAAAAATGGTGGCTTCCTACGAAGCAATCCCATTCGGCAGATTCCACGCAAGACTTTCCAGTGGAACCTACTGGACAAATGGTCCGGGTCGCATCTTCAGATGCTTCAGCGGATAACCCTGTCACCGGGGACAAGGGTATCCCTCCTGTGGTGGTTGCAGAGTGCTCATCTTCTAGAGGGCCGCAGATTCGGCATTCGGGACTGGGTCCTGGTGACCACGGATGCCAGCCTGCGAGGCTGGGGAGCAGTCACACAGGGAAGGAATTTCCAGGGCTTATGGTCAAGCCTGGAGACATCTCTTCATATAAACATTCTGGAACTAAGGGCCATTTACAATGCCCTAAGTCAAGCGAAACCCCTGCTTCAGGGTCAGGCGGTATTGATCCAATCGGACAACATCACGTCAGTCGCCCACGTAAACAGACAGGGCGGCACGGGAAGCAGGGGGGCAATGGCAGAAGCTGCAAGGATTCTTCGCTGGGCGGAAGATCATGTGATAGCACTGTCAGCAGTGTTCATTCCGGGAGTGGACAACTGGGAAGCAGACTTCCTCAGCAGACACGATCTACACCCGGGAGAGTGGGGACTTCATCCAGAAGTCTTCCACATGATTGTGAACCGTTGGGAAAAACCAAAGGTGGATATGATGGCGTCCCGCCTCAACAAAAAACTGGACAGGTATTGCGCCAGGTCAAGAGACCCTCAGGCAATAGCTGTGGACGCTCTGGTAACACCGTGGGTGTTCCAGTCAGTGTATGTGTTCCCTCCTCTGCCTCTCATACCAAAAGTACTGAGAATTATACGGCAAAGGGGAGTAAGAACGATACTCGTGGCTCCGGATTGGCTAAGAAGAACTTGGTATCCGGAACTTCAAGAGATGCTCACGGACGAACCGTGGCCTCTACCTCTAAGAAAGGACCTGCGCCAGCAGGGGCCTTGTTTGTTCCAAGACTTACCGCGGCTGCGTTTGACGGCTTGGTGGTTGAACGCCGGATCCTGAAGGAAAAAGGCATTCCAGATGAAGTCATCCCTACCCTGGTCAAGGCCAGGAAGGACGTAACCGGAAAACATTATCACCGCATTTGGCGAAAATATGTTGCGTGGTGGGAGGCCAAGAAGGCCCCTACAGAGAAATTTCAACTGGGTCGTTTCCTCCATTTCCTGCAAACAGGACTGTCTATGGGCCTAAAATTAGGGTCCATTAAGGTTCAATTTTCGGCCCTGTCGATTTTCTTCCAAAAGGAACTGGCTTCAGTGCCTGAAGTTCAGACATTTGTAAAAGGGGTACTGCATATACAGCCTCCTTTTGTGCCTCCAGTGGCACCTTGGGATCTCAATGTTGTGTTGAGTTTCCTAAAGTCACATTGGTTTGAACCACTCACCACTGTGGACTTAAAATATCTCACATGGAAGGTGACGATGCTGTTAGCCCTGGCTTCAGCCAGGCGTGTGTCAGAATTGGGGCTTTATCATATAAAAGCCCTTATTTAATATTTCATTCTGACAGGGCAGAATTGAGGACTTGTCCTCAATTTCTACCTAAGGTGGTTTTCTGCATTTCACATGAAGCAACCTATTGTGGTACCTGCGGCTACTAAGGACTTGGAGGATTCCAAGTTGCTTGACGTGGTCAGGGCCCTGTAAATATATGTTTCCAGGACGGCTGGAGTCAGAAAATCTGACTCGCTGTTTATCCTGTATGCACCCAACAAACTGGGTGCTCCTGCTTCTAAGCAGACGATTGCTCGTTGGATTTGTAGTACAATTCAGCTTGCACATTCTGTGGCAGGCCTGCCACAGCCAAAAATCTTAAAATGCCCACTCCACAAGGAAGGTGGGCTCATCTTGGGCAGCTGCCCGAGGGGTCTCGGCTTTACAACTTTGCCGAGCAGTTACTTGGTCAGGAGCAAATACGTTTGTAAAATTCTACAAATTTGATACCCTGGCTGAGGAGGACCTGGAGTTCTCTCATTCGGTGCTGCAGAGTCATCCGCACTCTCCCGCCCGTTTGGGAGCTTTGGTATAATCCCCATGGTCCTTACGGAGTTCCCAGCATCCACTAGGACGTCAGAGAAAATAAGAATTTACTTACCGATAATTCTATTTCTCGTAGTCCGTAGTGGATGCTGGGCGCCCATCCCAAGTGCGGATTGTCTGCAATACTGGTACATAATTATTGTTACCAAAAAATTCGGGTTATTGTTGTAGTGAGCCATCTTTTATAGAGGCTTCTCTATTATCATGCTGTTAACTGGGTTCAGATCACAAGTTGTACAGTGTGATTGGTGTGGCTGGTATGAGTCTTACCCGGGATTCAAAATCCTTCCTTATTGTGTACGCTCGTCCGGGCACAGTATCCTAACTGAGGCTTGGAGGAGGGTCATAGGGGGAGGAGCCAGTGCACACCAGGTGATCCTAAAGCTTTCTTTAGATGTGCCCTGTCTCCTGCGGAGCCGCTATTCCCCATGGTCCTTACGGAGTTCCCAGCATCCACTACGGACTACGAGAAATAGAATTATCGGTAAGTAAATTCTTATTTTTACTAATCCTTGGATGGAGATAAAGTATCAACCAATCAACTCCTAACTGCCATGTTACAGGCTGTGTTTGAAAAATGACAGTTAGGAGCTGATTGGCTGGTACTTTATCTCCAGTGACTTTATCTCTGTTCAAGGCTTAGTAAATAGACCCCATAATCCAACAGGCCGCCACCCTCCATCGTTATTATCAACTGCTGCGGTGAACGAACATTTACAGCTCATATATCCCAACACCAGCACTCAGCGGATTTTCACTCCAGCATTAATAACAAAGATAGCCTCTGCCTGCTGCAACCTTTCAGCCTTTTTTGCCTGTCATCAGGCGTATGCAGACCGACGGGCAATAAAGCCCGAAATGTGGCTGTAATCAGAGGATATTCTTATAGTGGGTGGGACGTACTAAGCTGAGAAAAGTGATAATTTCACTGTGATAAAGCAACAGCCAATCAGCTTCTAACTGGTATGTCACAGGCTGGGTTTGAAAAATGTCAGGAGCTGATTGGCTGGACCTTTATCACAGTGAAATGATCACTTTTCTAAGCTTAGTACATGCCTCCCAGTATGTTATTAATTCTGGAGTGAAAGTCAGCTGAGTGCTGGTATTTGTATAAACAGAGAATAATAGGATTTTGATACCTACCGGTAAATCCTTGTCTCCTAGTCCGTAGAGGATGCTGGGGACGACATCAAGACCATGGGGTATAGACGGGATCCGCAGGAGACATGGGCACTCTAAAGACTTTTCATTGGGTGTGAACTGGCTCCTCCCTCTATGCCCCTCCTCCAGACCTCAGTTGTAGGAACTGTGCCCAGGGAGACTGACATTTTGAGGAAAGGATTTACTTTAAACTAGTGGTGAGATATCTACCAACACACACCCTCAACCATGCCGCACACATGGCATTCAACATAACACACGCCAACAGGCATGAACCAATTGCAGCAACATCCTGAAAACTAAGATAACACAACTTGTGTAACTCTAATAACTAAACTGCAGGTAAAGTACGCACTGGGACGGGCGCCCAGCATCCTCTACGGACTAGGAGAAAAGGATTTACCGGTAGGTATAAAATTCCTATTTTCTCATACGTCCTAGAGGATGCTGGGGATGACATCAAGACCATGGGGTCTATACCAAAGCTCCAGTACGGGCGGGAGAGTGCGGATGACCCTGCAGCACCGATTGACCAAACTTGAGGTCCTATCGGCCAAGGTGTCAAACTTGTAGAACTTAGCAAATGTGTTTGATCCTGACCAAGTAGCTGCTCGGCAGAGTTGTAATGCTGAGACCCCCCGGGCAGCCGCCCAGGATGAGCCCACCTTCCTAGTGGAGTGGGCCTTTACCGACGTCGGTAACGGCAACCCAGCCGTAGTATTAGCTTGCTGAATCGTATTTCTGATCCAACGTGCAATAGTCTGCATGGAAGCAGGACAGCCAATCTTGTTGTGAGCATACAGGACAAACAGAGCCTCTGTTTTTCGTATACGAGCCGTTCTAGCAACATAGATTTTCAAAGCTCTAACCACATCAAGAGATTTCGAATCAGTGAATGTGTCAGTAACTACTGGCATTACAATAGGATGGTTTATGTGGAAAGACGAAACCACCTTCGGAAGAAAATGTCGTCGAGTCCTCAACTCTGCTCTATCTTCATGGAAGATCAGGTAAGGGCTCTTGTGAGACAAGGCCCCCAATTCAGACACCCGTCTTGCAGATGCCAAAGCCACAAGCATCACTTTCCAAGTGAGAAACTTCAACTCTATCTTTTGTAGAGGCTCAAACCAATCCGATTGAAGGAACTGCAATACCACGTTAAGGTCCCATGGTGCCACTGGAGGCACAAATGGAGGCTGGATGTGCAGAACCCCTATCACGAAGGTCTGAACCTCTGGAAGAGAGGCCAATTGTTTTTGGAAGAACACTGACAAGGCCGAAATCTGAACCTTGATTCATCCCAATTTGAGGCCCGCCTCCACACCATTCTGCAAAAAAATGGAGAAAACGCCCTAAGTGAAACTCTTCCGTAGTAGCTTTCTTGGATTCACACCAAGACACATATTTTCTCCAAATATGGTGGTAATGTTTCGACGTTACTCCCTTTCTGGCCTGAATAAGGGTGGGGATGACTTCCTTGGGAATACCCTTCCTGGCTAGGATCTGGCGCTCAACAGCCATGCCGTCAAACGTAGCCGCGGTAAGTTTTGGTACATGCATGGCCCCTGCTGCAGCAGGTCCTCTCGATGAGCAAGAGGCCGAGGATCTTCTATGAGCAACTCCTGAAGATCTAGGTACCAAGCCCTCCTTGGCCAGTCTGGGGCAATAAAGATTGCTCGAACCCTTGTTTTTCTTATGATCCTGAGTACCTTTGGGATCAGCGGAAGTGGAGGGAAGACATACACTGACGGAATAACCCACTGGGTCACCAGTGCATCCACTGCTACTGCTTGAGGGTTTCTCGACCTGGAACAGTATCTCTGAAGCTTCTTGTTGAGATGAGACGCCATCATGTCTATTTGAGGAACTCCCCAAGGACTTGTCACCTCTGCGAAGACTTCTTGGTGGAGGCCCCACTCTCCTGGATGGAGATCGTGTCTGCTTAGAAAGTCTGCTTCCCAGTTGTCTACTCCCGGAATGAATATTGCCGACAGAGCTTGTATATGTTTTTCTGCGCAGCGGAGGATTTTTGTCGCCTCTGCCATTGCCGCTCTGCTTTTCGTTCCACCCTGCCTGTTTATGTATGCGACTGCTGTTACATTGTCCGTCTGGATCTGCACGGGACGGTCTTGAAGTAGATGTACCGCTTGTTGAAGGCCGCTGTAAATGGCTCTTAGCTCCAGCACGTTTATATGAAGGCAGGCTTCCTGATGTGACCAACGTTCCTGGAAGTTTTCTCCCTGAGAGACTGCTGTCCAGACTCGGAGACTTGCATCCGTGGTTACCAGGACCCATTCCTGAATCCCGAACCTGCATCCCTCTAGCAGGTGAGAGCTGTGCAACCACCACAGGAGCGAAATCCTGGTTTTTGACGACAGGATTATCTTTCTGTACATGTGTAGATGTGACCCCAACCACTTGTCCAACAGGTCCCACTGGAATACCCTGGCATGAAACCTGCCAAACTGTATGGCCTCGTAGGCCGCCACCATCTTCCCCAACAACCGAATGCACTGATGGATCGACACACTCGATGGTTTCAATATCTGATTTACCATTTTCTGGATTTCCAGAGCCTTTTCCAGCGGAAGAAATACTCTCTGAACTTCTGTGTCCAGAATCATCCCGAGGATAGACAACCTTGTCGTCGGTTCCAATTGTGACTTTGGGTAATTTATGATCCACCCGTGTTGTTAGAGTATTGACAGAGAGAGTGATATGTTTTGTAACAACTGCTCCCTGGATCTCGCCTTTATCAGGAGATCGTCCAGATAAGGAATTATATTGACTCCTTTCTGATGAAGGAGGACCATCATCTCCGCCATCACCTTGGTGAATACCCACGGCGCCGTGGATAGTCCGAAAGGCAACGTCTGGAATTGGTAATGGCAATCCTGAACCACGAATCTCAGATAAGCCTGGTGAGGAGGATAAATGGGAACATGCAGGTAAGCATCCTTTATGTCCACCGACACCAAGTAGTACCCCTCCTCCAGACTGGCAATCACCGCCCGAAGTGATTCCATCTTGAACTTGAACCTTCTCACGTAGCAATTCAGATCTTTTAGATTTAGAATCGGTCTGACCGAGTCGTCTGGCTTCGGAACAACAAAGAGGCTTGAATAAAAACCCAGCCCTTGTTGTGACAACGGTACCAGGACTATGACCTGGTCTTGACATAATTTTTGGATTGTCGCTGTTACTGCTTCTCTTTCTGGCAGAGAAACTGGCAAGGTCGATTTGAAAAATCGGCATGGAGGAACGTCTTGAAACTCCAGTTTGTATCCCTGGGATACTATTTGCAACACCCAGGGATCCAGGCCATACAGAATCCAACCCTGGCTGAAGAGTTTGAGACGTGCCCCCACCCGAGCGCCCTCTCGCAAGGGAGTTCCAACGTCATGCTGAGGATTTGGCAGAAGTAGGGGTAGACTTCTGCTCTTGGGAACCTGGAGCCGCTGTGGGCTTTTTTCCCCTTCCCCTACTTGCAAAGAAGGGGGAACCGCTCGCCTTTTTGTATTTATTGGGCCAAAAGGACTGCATTTGTGGGTGATAGGTGTTTTTTGCCGGTGCAGGCGCAGAGGGCAAAAATGTCGACTTACCTTCGGTAGCCGCCGAGACTAATCCATCCAGGCCATCCCCAAATAAGGCCTCACCTTTATATGGGAGCGCCTCCATGTTTCTTTTGGAATCCGCATCCGCGTTCCACTGGTGAATCCACAATGCCCGCCTAGCCGATACTGCCATGGTAGCGGCTTGTGAACGCAAGAGTCCAATATCCTTCATTGCTTCCAGCATGTAGGCGGCAGCGTCCTTGATATTCCCTAACTTAAGGAGTATCTCATCTTTATCAATCGTGTCAATTTCTGATGACACGCTTTCTGACCAATTTTCAATAGCGCGACTCACCCATGCGCAGGCAATAGTGGGCCTGATCAGTGTACCATTGGTAACATAAATGGATTTCAATGTTGTTTCCATTTTGCGATCTGCCGGCTCTTTAAGAGAAGCCGTGCCAGGAGCAGGGAGAAACACCTTCTTTGTCAACCTGGAAAGTGCACTGTGTAACACAGGGGGTGACTCCCATTTTTTCCTGTCCTCAGCCGGGAAAGGGTAAGCTATGTGAATCCTTTTGGGAATACAAAATATTTTATCAGGATTCACCCACATCCCTTCAAACAGAGCATTTAGTTTGTGTGAAGGAGGGAACGTGACTTTGGATTTCTTTTCCTTACATAAATAAGCCTTCTCCTGAGGTACAGGAGTGGTTTCTGTAACCTCCAACACATCCCTTATAGCCACAATCATATATTGTATACTTTTTGCCAATTTATGATCTATCTCTCTGGATTCACTATCGTCGACACAAGAATCAGAGTCCGTGTCGGTATCAGTGTTTACAACATTTGCAAATAGTTTCTTATGTGACCCAGAGGGGCCGCCCGCATAAGGAATAACAGCATCCTGAAAAATCACATCTTCCACAGATTTTCTCCAGCATGCAGCCTTCTCCTATATAATAGCCCTATTCTGTGACTTTCTGATTCATTTGCTAACGCTGGGCGGAGTCACATAGGTGGGCGGAGTCACATAGCTGCCCGGACTGGCCTATGTAGTCTGCCCTAATATACAGGAGACAGGAGAAAGCCATAGGAGATCCATGTAATCTATATCTATGCAATACCTGACACTGTACTCTGGACGAGATTGTGCAGAGACAACTGCACCACATCAAGCGTCCGTCGCGGCTCCGCCCCCCCAGGCCAGCCATTGGTGCCCACTCCAAACCAGCCCGCCCCCCCCTCGCCAGACATTGGTAAGAAACTACACTCCGCCCCCCCATCGAACTATGCCCTTCCCCTCCGCAATCCCTGACACTGGACTCTGGCTGCGATTGGGCAGATCAACCCTCCGTCGCGGCTCCCATTGGTGCACACTCCCAAGCGAACCGCCCCATTGGTGCACACTCCGCTCCGCTCCGCCCCCATGCAGCCCGTCCAATCACCGTTGCTGTCACCCCAGCCAGCCAATCACCGTTGCGCAAAACGTCACCCGTAGCCTCCGCTCCGCGCGTCTCAAGATCCCTGCAGCCGCTTACCCGTCACGTCATGAGTGCCGGCTCCCTGTTGCTGCCGGGATCACTGATGCGCCGGTCCCTGCTGTGAATCCTCCACACTGCCGCCACCCCCGCTGTTACTCTTCATGCTGCAGTTGGCGGCTTCCCGCAACGAAGTGTGTGTTACTACAGGTAACAGATGTGGCATACAAATAGTACATTTAAAAGTGTAACATGTACTGTAAGTACATAGAAAAGGCAATAAAAATCAAAGTAAAAATAAAATCTGTAAAAAATATTTTCTATGCTGCCTGTATACTGTACTTTTACATTGTACATTATTTCTCTGACACTGTGGTACCAAAAACTGTTTTTACTGATATTTTATTTTTAATGATTTTTATTCCCTTTTCTATGTACTTAAAAATTTTCCAAATGACCCAAGGTTGTACAGATTTTTCACATCCCACAATCCCACACTTCAGTAGGGAGCGCAGAACACAATACCCAACCGCATACAGAGCGCCTATAGTAACTGTGTGCACCTTGCTGGACACTATCCTATACCTCCACACAGACTCACTGCCTCCTGCATGTTTGTATGTCAGCTATCCACCCCTACCTGCCCCTAACGCACTCCTTGCCCCAGCTGCTATCTACCCTTAACCCCTCCCTGACCTAAACCCCCACCTTGCCCTAGAACTGCCCCAACTGCTATATGTCCCTACCACCAGCACTACCTGCCCCTAAACCTCCCCTTGCCCACACCCCCATTGTTTTCCCAGCTTCTATCTATACTTATTTCCTTCCGACCACCAGCACTGACTGCTCCTAACCCCCTCCTTACCTCAGTACTGCCCCACCTGATATCTAAACTTATCCCCCCTTCCTACCCCAACTGCCACTTGCCCTTACCCCCTCCCCTTCTATCCCCTCCCTGCCCAAACTGCTACCTGCCTTAACTACCATCTCAACACCAACTGCTGCCTGCCCTTAACCCCCTTTCCACCATATGTTACCTGCACGCAACACTGCCCAAGCTACCACCTGATCCCAGCACTTTCCCCAACTGCTGCCTCCCGCCACCTTTCCCCCTGCCTGTACGTGTTGGCTATGTCAGATAAAGGCAAAGTAATTCTAAGCATTATTTGTACTGGAGAATGAGTGTGACTTCATAGGTAAGGCATGTGTGGTGGTCGTCTGATGCTATATGGGAATCTCAAAACCAGTTTTTTAAAGTGAGGGGTCCCAGGGACCCACAATTTTTTTCGCAAATCGCGATCACTGCGGCCCCTCTAAAATACATTGCTAACAACTCCCCCCGTCTAGCCCCCCGGCACACTCCACCCACCATCGGACAGCTGCCGCCAGGACGCCCTCTGATTGACAGCCTGTCCAGCTGCCACTGGAATGCCGGTGACAGCCCGTATGCGCCGTCAAGCCTCCCACTGAGCCACACCAGGTAAGGGGTCTCATACCCGCGCCAGCATGTTAGCGCCCCATCTCGACCCCGGCCCCCTCCATTGCTTACAACTCCATCCACAGACCGACCCATTCAGCTGACACTTTAGTTATTGCCTCCTGCTGAGTCCCCGCTCACACACAGAGACGTTGCCAAACACTAAAATAAGTTGCCCGTGCCCTCCCTACCCTGCACCCTTACGCCAACATCCCTATCCACAACCTATTGCTTACGGCTCCATCGAGGGGCCGCCCCCCCACCCCAAGCCATTACACACATAGCGCCACCCAGCTGCCACTGTATTAATTGACTCCTGCTGGGTGCCCACTCACCCAAGAAGATGCTGCCGGAGACTGTATTACATAAATACTATACCTACCTCCGCCCCTACAACACCCGCAGCCCCTCAAGACCCCCTCCCCCATCCACCCCAACCCCGCCACAACCCATGTAACCCCACTCCCTCATCCACACCGGACACTACCGGACCACAACACTGGACGCAACACACCCGACCCTTCCCCACCTGCAACACCACCGGAACCACTCCCACATGTGCAAATGCCCTGCACCTGCTCATCCCCCACCTCCTGCACCTGCAACGCTACCCAAAACCCAACACCACCACGTACCCTCCCCCTGTCCCCCAAACCTCCCACACCAACTCCCAACCCCCTCTCACTTCCACACAGGACCACACATCTGTCCGCATTGCGACTGCGCCAAGTACATTTGCAATGTAGTTAGGTATTTTACTCACGGCATTACAAGGTTTTTTCTTCGTTCTGGTGATCGGACTGTGATTGACAGGAAGTGGGTGTTTCTGGCTGGAAAGTGCCCGTTTTATGGGTGTGTGCAAAAAAACGCTACCGTTTCTGGAAAAAACACGGGACTGGCTGAAGAAACGGAGGAGTGTCTGGCCGAACGCTGGGTGTGTTTGTGACGTGAAACCAGGAACGACAAGCACTGAACTGATCGCAGATGCCGAGTAAGTGTGGAGCTACTCAGAAACCGGTAAGAAGTGTCTATTCGCAATTTGGCTAATCTTTCGTTCCCAATTTTACTATACTAAGATTCACTCCCAGTAGGTGGCGGCTTAGCATGTGCAAACCTGCTAAAAGCACCTTGCGTGCGAACAACTCAGAATGAGGGCCCCTGTGCACTCTCCCTCACGCTCCTGTTCTCGGTGCTACTTCCTGCGTCCCACCCACATATGTGACAACTGCAGCCGCAACGTTTGGTAGTACTGTTGTGCTCTCCCCACCTCCACTCTTCCTCGCGTGGCAGCCAGCCAAAAGAGGCAGCCAAGAAATTCCTGTTTGTCCCTAGATCACAGATAAATCCATGTTATATAGGGACCAGTGCCTAGCAGGTACTTTGTTAGCAAACGGCCAAAACTTTCTGCACTGCAGGTGGGGCAGATGTAACATGTGCAGGGCCAGATACATTTCGGGACAGATACATTTCGGTGGGGTATATTCAACATTAAATCTACATTGCAGTGTCAATAGACTGCAAACACTATTTAGCCTGCATACAAAAAATATTACCCAACCAAATCAAACTCCTTCTGCACATGTTACATCTACCCCGCCCCCCCCCCCCCCCCCACACACACACACACACACACACACCACCCCCGCGGTGCACATGGTTTAGTCCATCTACTAACAAAGTTGCTGCTACGGTCAACTCTAAATTACCCCCTAAATTTCCACCCCACTGCAAATCCACATTCTTTGCCTACCACCCTGCTGTTCTCTACATTCCCTCTTTAGGCCCTTAATATCTCTACATTCACTACCAACCACAAGCATTTTTTCTTTTTCCCCTGTAACGCACGCCATCTCTCTATCCCAGGGGTTCTCAAACTAAGTCCTCAGGGGCGCACACAGTGCATGTTTTGCAGGTAACCCAGCAAGTGCACAGGTGTATTAATTACTCACACACACATTCTAAAAAGTACACAGGTGGACCAAATTATTTCACTTCTGATTCTGTCAGGAGACCTGCAAAACATGCACTGTGTGCGCCCCTGAGGACCGAGTTTAAGAACCCCTACACTATCCCCTCCATATCTCTCTGGGTATTTCTATAGCATCCCTACCACCCTATGTTTCACTATTTCCATTCTACAAACCTGGGTATCTCGATCCTTTCTCAACCACCCTCACCCTGTCTACCGCCTTCGCTCTTCCAAAGTCTGACGTCCATTATGGTCCCAAACAGGCTAAAGTCATCGCAGCGGATAACTAAGTCCTCGCCTAATGAAAAACTGCAGCAGATCGTTTAGGACAGCTTGGATGTACATGCCATTGCACACTTCCAAACCACAAATACAAACCCCTGTAGTCGACAACTAACCAAACACAAGACTGCCAACACCAGCTAGCGATCAATGAACTGTGACCCCCACAGTTAATCAACATAACTTACCTCCATTTGTCTACGTTCGCTACAAATTCAAAAAAAAAAAAAAAATTATCCCAAATAACATTGCCCTTTCAAAATAAACAGATCACAATGGATTTAGACGAAGACCCCGCCGTCAGAAAACGCCGGAAAAACAAAGAACGGCAGGCAAGATGGTTAGCTAAGCAAAGCCAAGGGTCGCTAGACAGAATGCGAACTGCAAATGCAGAATCTCTGCTACGTAGACGCGAACAAGAAACAGTGGAGCAAGCTAAAGTGCGTCGCTCTGCAAATACTAAATCTCAGCAAGGCCGACTACAACGCCAAACACTGGAGAATTCCACACTACAAAGAGCTGCCCATGCACAGTGTCAACAACGTCAATGTCGTAACGAATCATCTTCTGAAGCTCAAGCACGTCGCACTAAACAAGTACTAACTCACCAACATAGACTCCAACAAGAAACTTTTCAACAATCCAAAGCGCGTCGAGCTGCACATGCCAAGTCTCAACAACGCAGACTCAATCGAGAAACATCACAGCAAACTACAGCCAGACGTTTGGCAGATGCAGAACACCATCGCATAGTTCAAAAGCAAAAAACTCACATGCTCACGGATGTGGTCATCCATTTACAGGAACAGCAAGTCAAGCCACACAGTTGTGGTCCTTTTAACATCATGTGCCAGTTCTGTGGGTCCAGAAATTTTATTGATGAACGTCCTACCGATGGTAAATTTACCAGCTGCTGCCGCAAGGGCAAAGTTAAGTTACCAAAGCCACATGACATCAATGGACAACAGTTGAACTATCCAGAATTTCTACGCAAGTTGCTCTCGGACACCACTCACCCCAACCGCATTCATTTCCGTGACAACATAAGATCTTACAACAGTGCTCTTTCATTTGCTTCAATGGGAGCTAACATTGTCACAATGCCAGGAAGAGGTCCATACGTTTTCAAAGTTCACGGACAAACATATCATCGCACTTCACACCTACAGCCTATAAATAATGAACCACCACAGTTTGCTCAGCTGTACGTTCTTGACAGCACACAAGCGGCCACCATTCGGGAAGATAATGCGGCCAACTCTGAGTGTCGGCGAGAAATAATGGACCAAATCGACCGATTCTTTCGTCAACACAATTGACTTGCACATAGCTATCAGCTTATTTGCGAAGTTGAAAGACGAGAAGTTCACCTGGCAGCTCAAAAAGGAGAACAAGTTCCGCAAATTAGCATGGCGCTAAGACGTGATCGACAATCAGATCAACGACGATACAACAAACCAACCTCCAATGAAATCGCAATGGTCTTCGTGAATGAAGATGGTGAGCCACCGTTCCAACGAGACATCAGAATCTACCCCAAAAATCCACATGATCCAAAACAGACATTTATCAATATCCACATTCTAAGCCCAAACATGGATCCAATGACATATGCACTTCTTTTCCCATATGGCGAAGCAGGCTGGCAAAGCAATTGGCAATGTGATTCTTACAATGAAGCCAAGCTAAATCGCGTTCGCAACTATGTGACCATGTTGCAGTACAAGGCCGCCTTAACAGCCATTCGAGATGATTTCAGTCCCATCATGGCCGCAGGCAAGTTGACTCAACAGTGGTTAGTAGATTCATATCTTCAAGTCGAGGCTAATAGATTAAACTACATTCGACAAAATCAGCAACGCCTTCGAGCAGAACAGTATCAGGGACTTGCTGACCACGTCGCAAACATGGCAGTTAATTTGAACATGCCAGCTGGTGTGTCCGTTATTCTACCTTCAAGCTTCGAAGGATCACCAAGACAGATGCGCGAACGTTGCTGTGATGCAATGTCAATATTTGCAAAGTGGGGAGCGCCAGATGTTTTCATTACATTCACCGCTAATCCAACTTGGCCTGAAATCATTGAGAACTTAAGGCCTGGCGAACAAAATTCTGATCGACCAGATTTAGTTGCACGCGTTTTCAAACTAAAGCTTAATTCTCTGATGGATGATCTCACCAAACATGGCTTATTTGGTCAGGCCAAAGCTTTTGTCTATACTATAGAGTTCCAGAAAAGAGGACTACCACATGCTCACATACTGGTCTCACTGCGAACAGAAGACAAGTTTACCACTGTTGAACAAATCAATAAATTTGTGTCAGCCGAAATTCCAACAGAAGATAACCCTCGGTTGCGCAACATCATCACACGATGTATGATGCATGGTCCATGCGGCGCTAACAATCCACACGCACCCTGCATGCAAGACGGAAAATGTACGAAGCAATTTCCTAAACCATTTAATGAAGAAACCATTCTAAACATTAATGCATATCCTGTGTACCGTCGTCGCCCTCAAGAACAAGTACACGTTAGAGGCGTACTTATGTCCAACCAAAATGTCGTCCCATACAATCCATACTTGGCACTCAAGTACAACGCTCACATAAACGTGGAAGTCTGCACATCACTTGCAGCAATTAAGTACATCTACAAGTACATTTTCAAAGGCTTTGATTGCGCAAACGTTGCCATAACAACAAACGGACAGCCAGAGCTACGCTACAACGAAATCTCACAATTCATTGACTGCCGGTATGTCAGCCCACCAGAGGCAATTTGGCGTTTAAGAGAATCGCTAATGCACGATCGTTCACACGCCGTAATAAGACTTCCTGTACATCTACCTAACCAGCAGACCATCATCTTTGAACAAGGAAATGAAAACGAAGCACTCCTTGCAGCACAAACTGGTCGCACTAAACTAGAATCATGGTTTGACCTCAACTCTAATAATCCACAAGCACAACAATGGCTGTACTCTGAAATACCACAACACTACGTTTATACGCATGGCAATTGGCAGGAACGACAGCGAGGGGGTGAAAACATTGTGGCACGCCTGTATACCGTCAGTCTCAAAAATGAAGAACGCTTCTACCTACGGATTTTGCTTCTACATGTTCACGGTGCCATCAGTTTCCACTCATTGAGAACTGTAAATGGTGTCCTGTATGACACCTTTAAAGCAGCGGCTTTCGCTCATGGACTTCTCGAATCAGACGATGAATGGGATCACTGTCTAACAGATGCAGCCACGTACCTCATGGGCAAACAGTTACGCGAAATGTTTGCATACATCTGTTGCTTTTGTCAGCCAGCGAAACCACTTACATTATGGGAAAATCACGTAACCAATTTAACTCTCGACTTTATGCAACACAATCCAGAACACATTGCACAAAATCATTCCCTCCATGAAGTTAACACAATTCTAAAACAACATGGTTTATCCTGTGCAGTGCTTGGCTTACCAATTCCAACAGGAAATGCCCCAAAAGAAGAGCAATATAATCACGTTGAAGAGGCACAGCAGGCTAATAAACGCATTTCAATGCTTAATGAACGCCAGTTATATGCTTTCAACAGGATTGTCATGCCAGTGGATAATAAAAATGTGCACAGCCAATGCTTTTATCTTGACGGACCCGGTGGATCCGGAAAAACATTCCTCTACACCACACTCATTGCGTACATCCGAGGACAATCAAAAATTGTACTCCCATTTGCAACAACCGGAATTGCTGCCACATTGCTAAAAGGAGGACGCACTGTTCACAGCGGATTTAAGCTTCCTGTGCCACTACTTGATACATCTGTTTCTTCCATGAGACTCACGTCACCAGAGGCAGAAGTATTACGGCAAGCTGCCCTCATCATTATTGATGAGATTACAATGCTTCCAAAAAATGGACTTCGATGCATCGACAAGCTACTTCGTGAGATCATGAACATAGACACACCATTTGGAAATAAGACTGTTGTAGTAGGAGGTGATTTTAGACAAACACTTCCAGTTGTCACAAGAGGAACACAAACTGATATTCTCGAATGCTGCATCAAAGCAAGTCCACTGTGGAAAAATTTCACTCATCTCACTCTTACTACAAACATGCGCAGTAAAGGACAAGACCAACACAACGAATGGCTTTTACAAGTTGGAATGGGCAACGTGCCAACAATTTCAGACATCTCCAACAATAACATCATTCAAATTCCCCAATATATGGTCACCATGGACGATCTTATTACAACTATTTTTAACAATGTCCAACACATGTCAGTGGATGACCTTTCAACACGAGTCATTGTTGCACCCACAAACGCACACACACTCGATATGAACCGCAAAATTATAGCACTAATGGCTGGAAATCCAACTATTTATTACAGCGCAGACTCTGTTGTCAGCGAAGATCCCAACGACACTTTAAACTTCCCCCTTGAATTTCTTCACGACCAAACACCATCAGGAATGCCTCCACATGTCCTGCTCTTAAAAAAAGGCGTCATTATCATGCTTCTCCGCAACCTTAACCCAAAAAAGGGCTTGTGTAACGGGACACGATTAATTGTAGAAAACCTGGAACGTCACTTCATAAAGAGCAGAATTATATCAGAGTGCAACCAAGGCGACATTGTGTTTATTCCCCGAATTGATTTTGCTCCAAATGATACCACATTGCCATTTATACTGCGCCGTAGACAGTTTCCAGTTATTCCAGCGTACACAATAACAATCAACAAATCCCAGGGACAAACTTTCGATCACGTTGGAATTCATCTGCCAACATCAGTGTTCTCACATGGCCAACTTTACGTTGCTTTATCTAGATCACGGAAAAAAGATCAAGTCAAAGTCTGTATTACACCAAACGAACACCAAGGGCAGCTGCTTTGTGACGAACGACACTTCACTAGAAATGTTGTTTTCAAAGAAGTTTTTGATATGTAAAAATGTACTTTCTTTGTTTGAGCCAAAATAAAGTGTAACCAAACATACATTTTCTGCCAAAATTCTGTTCGCATAACATATTAACACACTATTTCATTCATCCTCCCCTGCATCCACTCTTTACGCTGTCACAAAGGCCTACGCCCTCTTAACCATCGCACACCCTTTCCACCTAAAATATGTAACCACTAACAACATTAGGCTTAAAGGTAATACTCCATACCGTACAAATATTTGCCAGTTAAAGGACATACAAAGGTTGCAGGGGCATAGCCCCTTCCGACGGTGTGAATAGCGCCCGTAGGGCGCGATGAATCACCTAGTAGATTCAGACTTATCTAACCTTCGGTTAATCAGATGCATACTGTCATGTATCTCTTTCACCCATGCAGGCTCTTGGTGTGCCGGTAGTGCCACCACATTACAATTCTGTGTCCCTAAAATGGCTTCCTCCGAGGAGGAACTCCCTGCCTCAGACATGCCTCACACATGTACAGCACATTCACAGACACACTGGGACTTATTTTGGGGACAGACCCACAGTAAAATCTGTCAGAGGGACACAGGATAGGAGCAGCCAGTCCACAAACCCAGCGCCAGTATTGCCTGTGAACACAGTATGCCCACAGCCCAACAGCGCCTTTTAATAGTAATATACACTACTAAATGCACCACAATCGCTTTGTGCCCCCCCCCCCTTAAAAGCACCCTGTACTTGTCAGAAGTGGAGGAGAGGACCAGCGTGTTCTCTGCAGCCTGAGGAGAGAGAGAAAATGGTGCTGAGCAGTGTGCTGGCTGCCTGAGGAAGAATCTCCGCCCCCGCAATGGTGCGTCCTTACACTCAGTATACTTCCTAATATTTATACTGGCGGGGGTAGGGCTGTGCCAGCAGCATCTTATGCCCCCTTTTAGCCAGTTTGAGGTATTTTTCTTTCTGCCCAGGGTGCCCCCCCCCCCCCCGCCCTGCACCCTGCAGTGCCTGTGTGTGTGGGCAGCAATGGCGCGCTGCGCTCCCGCCAGCCGCGCCGCACCTCAGCTGTCACTTACTTGATAGAAGATCATTCTTCTTATACTCACCTGTCTTCTGACTTCTGGCTCTGTGAGGGGGGTTACGGCGTGCTGTGGGAGTGAACATCTGGACACGGTTAGCGTTCAGTACCCTTCAGGAGCTAATGGTGTCCTGTCAGCCAGAAGCAGAGCCATGAAACTCTTTAGGAAGTTGCTTCTGCATCTGCCCCCTCAGTCCCACGAAGCAGGGAGTCTGAAGCCAGCAGATCTCCCTGAAAATAAAAAACCTAAAATAAGACTTTTCAGAGAAACTCAGTAGAGCTCCTCAGAGTGCATCCAGTCTGCCTGGGCACATTTCCAAAACTGAGGTCTGGAGGAGGGCCATAGAGGGAGGAGCCAGTTCACACCCAATGAAAAGTCTTTAGAGTGCCCATGTCTCCTGCGGATCCCGTCTATACCCCATGGTCTTGATGTCGTCCCCAGCATCCTCTAGGACGTATGAGAAATGGGAGAACACTGCACTGTATATTACAGTGATATATATAACTATATATTCACCCTAATATACAGTGTAGTATTCTCCCATACGGTTCCGGTATGAATGGTCGACCATGTTATGGTCGACAGTCATTAGGTCGACCACTATTGGTCGACATTGACATGGTCGACATGGACACATGGTCGACACATGAAAATGGTCGACACATGAAAGGTCGACATATGAAAAGGTCAACATGAGTTTTTTAACTTTGTTGGTGTCGTTTTTTGCGTAAAGTGACTGGGAACCCCAATTAGTGCACCGCTTCGCTCGCCATGCTTCGGGCATGGTGCCTTCGCTCCGCTACCGCTTCGCTCGGCACACTTTACCATTCCAATCATAGTCCATGTGGATCGTAAAGTATGGAAAAGTTCCCCAAAAGAAAAAAAAGTAAAAAAACCATGTCGACCTTTTCATGTGTCGTCCTTTCACGTGTCGACCATTTTCATGTGTCGACCATGTGTCCATGTCGACCATGTCAATGTCGACCAATAGTGGTCGACCTAATGACTGTCGACCATAACATGGTCGACCATGTGAACGGATACCCTCCCATACATAACAGCTACATTGCATTGATTTGACAGTATTTGTGCTGTCTGTGCCCTATAACTGAATCTATAACTGTTAGATAATTTCCTGCAAGCCTCACTACCCACACTGCGCAATAAGTCATTTTTACATGGCTCCGTCCCATGGGATTTATACTGTGTTAATTAAAATGCTAATAAATGTAAAATTTCCCTTCTGTCCTGGCTTTCCCCTCAGGGACACCAGCAGCGAATTATATTAAAATAAATGTATGTTTAATTTTTACCTTTTTGTTCTGTGCGTAATACAAATGTGTTATCCTGAGATGGAACAAAATTTATAGGACAGAAACTCGCCTCCTATATATATATATATATAACATCCGTGTAACAGGCGTGTACAGTAGCATCACTGGCTGATGGGACGTGGTTAGTTTTTCACCGTGGTTTTCCGCTAATAAATCTACTTTTAGGTGATGTATTCATTTATACTGTACATGTATTTTTTCCCCATGCGTGCTTGAGACAGGAAACACACATAACACTCGGATGTGTCCGGATTAACACTAAGGTGCGTATTTATTAAAGTAACTTTGCAGGATTCCTGAAAAAATGATGCATCCCCAAGATGCTGGGGTCCCTCCATTTCCAACTGCAAAAGCAGCTCCCACAGTTTTCTATGAGGGCTGATAAATTGTCTGGGCTACTGTATTGCCTGGGATTCTTTTGGATACTTCTCCATCGGCCCATACCTTGCAAAGCATTGATTTACCTCCTGACCTGATCCCATGGTTTTGGCCTCACTTACCTATTCTCCCAGAATGTCCAGGAAACTCCAAATTACGGGAAGCTCTCCTAAACTCCAAAAACAGGACAGGCTCCTAAGTGCAGCCCATTTCCCTAGTGAAATGGCAAATGAAGTCATTGTGGCCCATTATTTGCTGTCCAAATGATGAGAATTGCACAGCGGGTGATGGGACTCAATGTTATTCGCCACCACCTCATGCACCTGTTCCCCCCACCTGGACACAGAGCCGTAATAAGGCTCCGGAGTGCCTGTGTGGCCCCGCCCCCTAAGTGCACAATGTCATGATATCGTACAGAGGGGGCGGGGGCGCTACCACCAGGAAGTGCGGAACTGCCCGTAGCATCCTGAGGATGTTCTGAACACTAGGGTGTTAGGCAGAGCTGGCTCTAGCCAATTTGATGCCCTGAGCCGCTGCTAGTTCTGCATTTGACCCAGCAACACTCAGCCAATGAGTCCCATCGGGGGAGGGGGTTGCCCTGTTGGCCAGTTCAACCCTGCATAATGCCCCACAGTAATGCCCATAATACACATAATTCCAGACAGAAATTCACCTTACACATATGCCCCACATTAGTAATGCTAGTAGCTTTTTTTTTTTTTAAATAAAACTTACTTTTGCTTGCTGGCGTGCTTGCAGTCAGTGTGTGCGCCCATGCAGCTCCTAGATCCGTGACTGCGATTTGTGAGATGGGGGTGGCAGGATGGGTGAGTGCTTGCGCTCACACCAGTTAAAGGGGCACCCGTACAAGGGATGTGACCTCACAGGGTATGCCATCCTTTGCAAGCCTCATCCTTTATTTTAGCTTGCTGGTTGGACACAGATGGCAGCAAAGTCCAGATACTGCCACACTTGCTGGTTATACAAAAAGACCAGTATCAAATATGTAGCAACTGTTAATTCTATTCACTGTTCAGTGTGTTTGCTGCATGCCCTTTTCTCTGACGTCCTAGTGGATGCTGGGAACTCCGAAAGGACCATGGGGAATAGCGGCTCCGCAGGAGACTGGGCACAAAAGTACAAGCTTTAGGACTAGCTGGTGTGCACTGGCTCCTCCCCCTATGACCCTCCTCCAAGCCTCAGTTAGATTTTTGTGCCCGAACGAGAAGGGTGCAATCTAGGTGGCTCTCCTGAGCTGCTTAGAGTAAAAGTTTAAATTAGGTTTTTTATTTTCAGTGAGTCCTGCTGGCAACAGGCTCACTGCATCGAGGGACTAAGGGGAGAAGAAGCGAACTCACCTGCGTGCAGAGTGGATTGGGCTTCTTAGGCTACTGGACATTAGCTCCAGAGGGACGAGCACAGGCCCAGCCATGGATGGGTCCCAGAGCCGCGCCGCCGTCCCCCTTACAGAGCCAGAAGAGCAGAAGAGGTCCGGAAAATCGGCGGCAGAAGACGTCCTGTCTTCAATAAGGTAGCGCACAGCACCGCAGCTGTGCGCCATTGCTCTCAGCACACTTCACACTCCGGTCACTGAGGGTGCAGGGCGCTGGGGGGGGGCGCCCTGAGACGCAATAAAAATACCTTAGATGGCAAAAAAATACATCACATATAGCTCCTGGGCTATATGGATGCATTTAACCCCTGCCAGAATACATAGAAAAACGGGAGATAAGGCCGCCGATAAGGGGGCGGAGCCTATCTCCTCAGCACACTGGCGCCATTTTCCCTCACAGCTCCGTTGGAGGGAAGCTCCCTGGCTCTCCCCTGCAGTCACTACACTACAGAAAGGGTTAAAAAAGAGAGGGGGGGCACTAATTACGCGCAGTATTAAAGATACAGCAGCTATAAGGGGAAAAACACTTATATAAGGTTATCCCTGTATATATATAGCGCCCTGGTGTGTGCTGGCAAACTCTCCCTCTGTCTCCCCAAAGGGCTAGTGGGGTCCTGTCCTCTATCAGAGCATTCCCTGTGTGTGTGCTGTATGTCGGTACGTTTGTGTCGACATGTATGAGGAGAAAAATGATGTGGAGACGGAGCAGATTGCCTGTAATAGTGATGTCACCCCCTAGGGGGTCGACACCTGAGTGGATGAACTGTTGGAAGGAATTACGTGACAGTGTCAGCTCTGTATAAAAGACAGTGGTTGACATGAGACAGCCGGCTACTCAGCTTGTGCCTGTCCAGACGTCTCATAGGCCGTCAGGGGCTCTAAAGCGCCCGTTACCTCAGATGGCAGATATAGACGCCGACACGGATACTGACTCCAGTGTCGACGGTGAAGAGACAAATGTGACTTCCAGTAGGGCCACACGTTACATGATTGAGGCAATGAAAAATGTTTTACACATTTCTGATAATACGAGTACCACCAAAAAGGGGTATTATGTTCGGTGAGGAAAAACTACCTGTAGTTTTCCTGAATCTGAGAAATTAAATGAGGTGTGTGATGATGCGTGGGTTTCCCCCGATAACAACTGATAATTTCTAAAATGTTATTGGCATTATATCCTTTCCCGCCAGAGGTTAGGGTGCATTGGGAAACACCCCCTAGGGTGGATAAAGCGCTCACACGCTTGTAAGGGCTCTACCCTCTCCTGAGATGGCCGCCCTTAAGGATCCTGCTGATAGAAAGCAGGAGGGTATCCTAAAATGTATTTACACACATACTGGTGTTATACTGCGACCAGCAATCGCCTCAGCCTGGATGTGCAGTGCTGGGTTGGCGTGGTCGGATTCCCTGACTGAAAATATTGATACCCTAGATAGGGACAGTATATTTTTGCCTATAGAGCATTTAAAAGATGCATTTCTATATATGCGTGATGCACAGCGGAATATTTGCCGACTGGCATCAAGTCTAAGTGCGTTGTCCATTTCTACCAGTAGAGGGTTATGGACACCACAGTGGTCAGGTGATGCGGATTTCAAACGGCATTAGGAAGTATTGCCTTATTAAGGGGAGGAGTTATTTGGGGTCGGTCTTTCAGACCTGGTGGCCACGGCAACAGCTGGGAAATCCACGTTTGTACCCCAGGTCGCCTCTCAACATGAGAAGACGCCGTATTATCAGGCGCAGTCTTTTCGTGGACAAGCGGGCAAAAGGTTCCTCATTTCTGCCCCGTGACAGAGGGAGAGGAAAAAGGCTGCAGAAATCAGCCAGTTCCCAGGAACAGAAACCCTCTCCCGCCTCTGCCAAGCCCTCAGTATGACGCTGGGGCTTTACAAGCAGAATCAGGCACGGTGGGGGGCCCGTCTCAATGATTTTCAGCGCGCAGTGGGCTCACTCGCAAGTAGACCCCTGGATCCTTCAGGTGATATCTCAGGGGTACAAATTGGAATTCGAGACGTCTCCCCCTCGCCGTTTCCTAAAGTCGGCTTTACCGATGTCTCCTTCTGACAGGAAGATAGTTTTGGAAGCCATTCACAAGCTGTATTCCCAGCAGGTGATAATCAAGGTACCCCTCCTGCAACAGGGAACGGGGTATTATTCCACACTGTTGTGGTACCGAAGCCGGACGGCTCGGTGAGACCGATTATAAATCTAAAATCTTTGAACACTTACATACAGAGGTTCAAATTCAAGATTGAGTCACTCAGAGCAGTGATTGCGAACCTGGAAGAAGGGGACTACATGATGTCTCGGGACATCAAGGATGCTTACCTTCATGTCCAAATTTACCCTTCTCACCAAGGGTACCTCAGGTTTATGGTACAGAACTGTCACTATCAGTTCAGACGCTGCCGTAGGGATGGTCCACGGCACCCCGGGTCTTTACCAAGGTAATGGCCGAAATGATGATATTCCTTCGAAGGAAGGGAATTTTAGTTATCCCTTACTTGGACGATTCCCTGATAAGGGTAAGATCCAGGGAACAGTTGGAGGTCGGTGTAGCACTATCTCAGGTAGTGTTGCGGCAGCACGATTGGATTCTCAATATTCCAAAATCGCAGCTGGTTCCGACGACTCGTCTTCTGTTCCTAGGGATGATCCTGGACACAGTCCAGAAAAAGGTGTTTCTCCCGGAGGAGAAAGCCAGGGAGTTATCCGAGCTAGTCAGGGTCCTCCTAAAACCGAGCCAAGTCTCAGTGCATCAATGCACAAGGGTTCTGGGTAAAATGGTGGCTTCCTACGAAGCAATCCCATTCGGCAGATTCCACGCAAGAACTTTCCAGTGGGACCTGCTGGACAAATGGTCCGGGTCGCATCTTCAGATGCATCAGCGGATAACCCTGTCACCAAGAACAAGGGTGTCCCTCCTGTGGTGGTTGCAGAGTGCTCATCTTCTAGAGGGCCGCAGATTCGGCATTCAGGACTGGGTCCTGGTGACCACGGATGCCAGCCTGCGAGGCTGGGGAGCAGTCACACAGGGAAGGAATTTCCAGGGCTTATGGTCAAGCCTGGAGACATCACTTCACATAAATATCCTGAAGCTAAGGGCCATTTACAATGCTCTAAGCTTAGCAAGACCTCTGCTTCAAGGTCAACCGGTGTTGATCCAGTCGGACAACATCACGGCAGTCACCCACGTAAACAGACAGGGTGGCACAAGAAGCAGGAGGGCAATGGCAGAAGCTGCAAGGATTCTTCGCTGGGCGGAAAATCATGTGATAGCACTGTCAGCAATTCCGGGAGTGGACAACTGGGAAGCAGACTTCCTCAGCAGACACGACCTCCACCCGGGAGAGTGGGGACTTCACCCAGAAGTCTTCCACATGATTATAAACCGTTGGGAAAAACTCGACAGGTATTGCGCCAGGTCAAGGGACCCTCAGGCAATAGCTGTAGACGCTCTGGTAACACCGTGGGTGTACCAGTCAGTGTATGTGTTCCCTCATCTGCCTCTCATACCCAAGGTACAGAGATTGATAAGATGGAGAGGAGTAAGCACTATATTCGTGGCTCCGGATTGGCCAAGAAGGACTTGGTAACCGGAACTTCAAAAGATGCTCACGGTGATCCGTGGCCTCTACCTCTAAGAAGGGACCTGCTTCAGCAAGGACCCTGTCTGTTCCAAGACTTACCGCAACTGCGTTTGACGGCATGGCGGTTGAACGCCGGATCCTGAAGGAAAAAAGGCATTCCGGATGAGGTCATCCCTATCCTGATCAAAGCCAGGAAGGATGTAACCGCAAAACATTATCACCGCATTTGGCGAAAATATGTTGCGTGGTGCGAGGCCAGTAAGGCCCGACAGAGGAAATTCAACTGGGTCGATTCCTACATTTCCTGCAAACAGGAGTGTCTATGGGCCTGAAATTGGGGTCCATTAAGGTTCAAATTTCGGCCCTGTCAATTTTCTTCCAAAAAGAACTAGCTTCAGTCCCTGAAGTTCAGACGTTGTAAAAGGGGTACTGCATTTACAGCCTCCTTTTGTGCCTCCAGTGGCACCTTGGGATCTCAATGTAGTTTTTGGGTTCCAAAAAGTCACATTGGTTTGAACCACTTAAATCTGTGGAGTTAAAATATCTCACATGGAAAGTGGTCATGCTGTTGGCCCTGGCCTGGGCCAGGCGCGTGTCAGAATTGGCGGCTTTATCCTGTAAAAGCCCTTATCTGATTTTCCATTCGGACAGGGCGGAATTGAGGACTCGTCCTCAGTTTCTCCCTAAGGTGGTTTCAGCGTTTCACCTGAACCAACCTATTGTGGTGCCTGCGGCTACTAGGGACTTGGAGGACTCCAAGTTGCTAGACGTTGTCAGGGCCCTGAAAATATATGTTTCCAGGACGGCTGGAGTCAGAAAATCTGACTCGCTGTTTATCCTGTATGCACCCAACAAGCTGGGTGCTCCTGCTTCTAAGCAGACTATTGCTCGTTGGATTTGTAGTACAATTCAGCTTGCACATTCTGTGGCTGGCCTGCCACAGCCAAAAATCTGTAAATGCCCACTCCACAAGGAAGATGGGCTCATCTTGGGCGGCTGCCCGAGGGGTCTCGGCTTTACAACTTTGCCGAGCAGCTACTTGGTCAGGAGCAAATACGTTTGTAAAATTCTAGAAAATTGATACCCTGGCTGAGGAGGACCTGGAGTTCTCTCATTTGGTGCTGCAGAGTCATCCGCACTCTCCCGCCCGTTTGGGAGCTTTGGTATAATCCCCATGGTCCTTTCGGAGTTCCCAGCATCCACTAGGACATCAGAGAAAATAAGAATTTACTTACCGATAATTCTATTTCTCATAGTCCGTAGTGGATGCTGGGCGCCCATCCCAAGTGCGGATTGTCTGCAATACTTGTACATAGTTACAAAAATCGGGTTATTATTGTTGTGAGCCATCTTTTCAGAGGCTCCTCTGTTATCATGCTGTTAACTGGGTTCAGATCACAGGTTGTTCGGTGTGATTGGTGTGGCTGGTATGAGTCTTACCCGGGATTCAAAATCCTTCCTTATTGTGTACGCTCGTCCGGGCACAGTATCCTAACTGAGGCTTGGAGGAGGGTCATAGGGGGAGGAGCCAGTGCACACCAGCTAGTCCTAAAGCTTTTACTTTTGTGCCCAGTCTCCTGCGGAGCCGCTATTCCCCATGGTCCTTTCGGAGTTCCCAGCATCCACTACGGACTATGAGAAATAGAATTATCGGTAAGTAAATTCTTATTTATTTTATACTGCAGGAGCAATATGCTCTGCTCTTCAGTCTGACGCGTCTGAAAGTCACACTGCACTGATGTTTCATATAGGAATAGCTCATTACAACTTACTGACCACGTTACAGTGTTGGATGGCAGGGGAATTTTATGGCATGGACTGACTGAGAAATAAAGTGTGGGGAGACCACTGCCCATGTTATATCCCTGCAGACACCTGGGGTTTGCACAGGAATACGGGACACAGGATAGCAGGGTCCCCCTCCCCCATGTGTACAAGCAATACAGGTGATGTCAGATTTATGTGGAGCAGTCTTCCAAAATACACATGATATCATAAGGAGCCATCCAGTAATAATAACCTTATATACTCAGTGAAAATGTCACAGGTCCAGGAATTGCAGTTACCAGGCTTCTGCTGTCTGAACTCTCACAAGTCAGGGGCATTCAAGCATGTTGGAGGGAGTTCAAGGGACAGTGTGCATTCTATTTGACAAATGTAAACAGCAGTGTACACAAGTACTGATTGAATACATTTAGAAAGTAACAGTCTGCAGACTGTCCCTCCCAGCATGAGATACTGCAGGGAAATGCTTGGATGGCCCTTGACATGCTTGGATGCCCTAGGCAAATGCTTAGCCTGCCTATAGCTAAGGCCAGCTCTGGTGTTAGGTTTAGGGTTAGGGTGAGTATTAGGTTTAAAAATAACAAAAAAGTGTTGACCTTTTCTGTGTCAACTTCTTGCATGTCGACCTTTTGACCCTATTGACAGTTAACTGTTGACCTTTTGACTTTGTCGACCATTTGGATTATCTACTGTATATACTGTTGATCTTTTAAACCACATTTCTTACTGTATATAAACATAATATTGTATACTATGGAGTGAGCCTAAAGTCTTGGAGAAACAGTATCTTAGTATGGGAAATAGTGCTAAATAATACATGCTGTTAATTTGATATTACACATGAATACCATTATAACCTGCAGTGGAAAACATTCTGTAACTTTTAAAGACACAATTGCGACTCCTTTGAACTGTTACTAATTCAAAATGTTTAGCAACATTGGAAATACATTGTATCCTCCACTACTGCTGAGGATTGAATAGCATAACCACAAACTCTTATCTATGTTTATTGTGGGAAAGGCAAATGACAACATTAGGATCAAGTTTCACAGGTGTACGTATTGAGTTACAGTATGTGTATATAAATTACCGCAAATATGGAAGTGTGTGTGTGTATCCTCTGTGATAAACATTTTTTTTTCTTTACTCTTGGACAGAGTCGACTCATAGATACAGTACATATATATAAGTCTATGCAATGATACTGTGTTAAAGTTAATTTAACGTTTTTCATATCTTTTTCTGTATTAATCAATTATTTTGGGGGGAAAAAGTAGCATTTTACTATTTTAAATATGCATTTATAATTTTTTTCCATAGAATTCAATTTTTTTATAGATTCAAATAACTGTGCCCCATGGTTGTTTAATAAAACTTGAATACATTTCAAGTGACGCTAACGTATGTGTATAATTATACCATTAATTATCCTGTCTTCCAGAATGTTTTGTGAAAACTTCCATTTTAAACCTACGACTGGGTAGCAATTTTGCATCATACTCTCGGCTAGCAACAGTTGTTTTTCTCAGCTGTGACTAGTGCACAACTTTTTAGTAAACAGAGATGAGTGACCTGTTATCAGATGGGGCTTATAGTGGTTGGTTGGTTGGTTGGTTGGTTGGTTGGTTGGTTGGTTGGTTGGTTGGTTGGCTGGTTGGTTGGTTGGTTGGTTGGTTGGTTGGTTCATTTATTGAAAA
Organism: Pseudophryne corroboree; assembly: GCF_028390025.1. Lineage (NCBI taxonomy): Eukaryota > Metazoa > Chordata > Amphibia > Anura > Myobatrachidae > Pseudophryne > Pseudophryne corroboree. Next base: position 39,397,740 of record NC_086448.1, read on the forward strand.
TATTGCTGTACTAACAGCATCGTGGTTTGTAAATGTTACACTGTATATCTTTCATTTTTTTGTGAGGGTATTTTGCATTTTGAGTGCTGTGTAACGTTCCCCTTGCAACAAAAATATAAAAAAAAACATAAAAAACTGAAAGAAAAATGAGATTGTGATGATACGCTATGGTGGGAAACACTCAGAAGATCAATGGTTTGCGAAAGGCAATCTGTGTCTTTCATTTAACTTAGTTTAAGACGGAATATCAGATTATCAGTGATAACTTAAAAAAGAGGAGACACCAACAAGACTTCCCAGCAAATCCCAGAAATGAAATGGTTTGAGAAAGCTAATAGATATAATTCCTTTAGATTTTTATTAGGTACTGATTTGATTAAATACTGTTGACAGTAATAAGTGGTCATTTGGGCAGGGCCGAAACTAGGATTTTCGTCACCCGGGGCAAGGCAGTAATTTGGTGTCGTCCCCCCAAAAAATAAATAAATAAATAAATAAAAAAAAAAAAGAATAAAAACACAAACAAACCAACCCTGTCAGATAAAAATCAGATTATCAAAACTTTTGTAAAAAAAAAGGGGGATACTATTGGACAGTATTACCCTCTGTGACCCAAATGCCCTAAGTGTCACACCACCAACATGAGAAACTGTTCATACCCCATTTGGGTTTTATGACACACCCCTATTGTTGGTTAGTGACAGTAGCTCTAACATAAAGCATTGTCAGATATGTCTGGTGCAGGACTGACCCTATAACAGCTACTCACAATGCGGGTCATTCTGAGTTGACAGCTCGCTAGCAACTTTTTGCAGCGCTACGATCAGATAGTCGCCGCCTATGGGGGAGTGTACTTTGCAAGTGTGCGAACGCATGTGCAGTCGACGGCACAAAAAAGTTTTGTGCAGTTTCTGAGTTGCACTGGACTTACTCAGCCGCTGCAATCACTTCAGACTTTTTGGTCCCAGAATTTACATCAGACACCCGCCCTGCAAACACTAGGACACGCCTGCGTTTTTCCAAACACTCCCAGAAAACGGTCAGTTGCCACCCACAAACGCCTTCTTCCTGTCAATCTCCTTGCGATCGGCTGTGCGAATGGATTCTTCATTAAATCCATCACTCAGCACCAATCCTCTATGTCCCCGTACAATGCACCTGCACATGGTGGTGCAAACGCATGCGCAGTTTTGCTGAGATTTAACCTGATTGCAGCGCTGCAAAAAGTTGCTAGCGAGCGATCAACTCGGAATGACCCCCAAAGTTCTAATTGCCCTTAGGTCCTCTTACCTTATGTTTTATATTAGACAGGATATGTACAGAAATGTTTGGTTGCTTCAGTTAGCTCTGAGTCAAACTGCACCCTGTATTTTTGCCACTTTGAAATCTATTGCTGCCCCTACCACATTACACTTCGCAATTAGGTTGAAATTTATCAAGAGAGAGAAAAAGTGAAGTAGTTGCCCAAGGCAACCAATAAGTGTATAACTGTTCTTTCAAATACTGTGCTATATAAATGACACAAGCTAATTAATTGCTTTGGGCAGTTATAGTTCTCCACTTTATCTCTCTCTAAGGCTTGATTAATCTCCCCATCAAAAATTATTTTCCGAAAGATCTTACTCTCTGCCTTAGCTGTGCCACTAAGTTTCATACAGGCCATACATTCTATTTTTATATTAAACTGCGATGTGCTTGTGCTGTTGCAACATTTGGACAATATTGGTGAAAAGTTTGATGGTTGTGATGTGATTATTAAATTGACGGGAAATATATACGAACATATGGGAAAAAAAGCTAAATGTTAAAAGATTTTACCTGAATATATATATATATATATATATATATATATATATATATATATATATTTTTTTTTTTTTATTAAATCCAAAACAAAAACAAAACATCAGGGTGGTTTTGCCAAATCAATAACATGATGACAGTTTAAGAATCAAAACCAGAGCCAAAATGAAAATACCTGGGTCCACGCAAAACTCTACTTTTCAGGTATATGCGAGGATGAAGCCCACTTGTATATAACACTGGATGGGTTAATATATATATTCTCCTGCAGCATCACCTCTTCTTGCTTTACGCCCTGTTGCCCTTTTTTCTCCACTTTATAAGCCCTACCAGGCCAGCTCCAACTCTGGTGTCACACAAAAGCACAATGATTGTTTCAGCAAGGTGGGGAACGCTTTGACAGGGTTTTATTCGTCATTGGATTATATGTGGATCAGTGATCTCTCCAATGAAGTGAGGGGGAGACGTTTGAGGCCCATTCTGTGAGGAGTATGAGGGACATGGGGAATTACAAGGTTTGTGAAGGGCTGAGGTGTGATTCGGGGCTAATGATCTGTACAGATGGAGCCATCCTCATCTATCCCTTTCATAGGATTAGCCAGGGCAGTCAGACTTAATCCCCTGCTGTAATGACTTAATCCCCTGCTGTATTGTTCTCTCTGTATTGTATTGCATCTGAGAACAATAGATGAAAGGCTTATGCTAATATGCCTTGGTGCACCCAGGTGCAGCAGAGAACCCTAGATGAGCAAGTTTCCATCTGTACAGTACAGTATGAAAGGTGTTTTGGAGTCATGAGAATGTAAAGGGATTCTAGGGTGTTTTATGAAAGTGGATCATGTGACTGGGTTTTCAGTGGCATTTTGGGTGTGAGTGGTTTCACTGGTAGGTGGCGAAACGCGAGGGGTGGTTTGGAGTTAAGGGTGAGATTCATTATAAGTGAATAAGCCCTCTCTTTGATTTAATGTACTGTTTTCATTTCATTTACTGAGAGTGAATGTGCAGAACTTTTGAAGGCTACAGGGACACGTGGGGCCGGGTGTAATGACGCCCGATTTGGCTGGCATCCTGGCAACTCAGCCCTCTGAAGTGTTTCAGGTCACTTATCACTGAGTACAGTGTGATACCGATGTTCTCTGCAGAGTATTTATACCGAATGCATTCCTTTCTGATGTTTCGTTCCCGTAGTGTCAACAGCAACGTTTTATCTCAAACGATTTGTTATCAGTAAATAAAATACTTTTACACTGGTCAAATAAGGAGACGTGTAGGGATCGACAGCAGGAGGCCTTTAGGGTCGATACTATATTTTATATGTCTTAATCCCATATCTTTGAAAAATATTCTTTTATATTTCTGGACTGGTACTTGTGAGTCGGAAAACAGCGCCAGTCAAATCCGTGTCATTTCTCCTCACTTGTAAGAGAGCATTTGAAGCCTGTTCTCAAAGCTTCATTGCAGCATAATGTACTACGCTCTTAATTAGTTATTACACAGAGCTCTGTATTGTACACAGGGGCGTAGCCAGATCTGTGAGGGCCCCATAGCAACATTTTGAAGGGGCCGCTTCCCCAATGCTTTTAGAGAGACACTTCTCTGCAACACTTAATATTATGCCCCTTAATAGTACCCTAGTTCATTTTCTGAACCCCAGTGGTGTGTAAATTAATGGTATGCCCCATAGTAGTGCCCTAGTTAATGTTATGCCCCACAGTAGTGCTCTAGTTAATGTTATGCCTCATAGTAGTGCTCTAGTTAATGTTATGCCCCATAGTAGTGCACTAGTTACTGTTATACCTCATAGTAGTGCTCTAGTAAATGTTATGCCCCCATAGTAGTGCTCTAGTTAATGTTATGCCCCATAGTAGTGCTCTAGTTAATGTTATGCCCCATAGTAGTGCTCTAGTTAATGTTATGCCCATAGTAGTGCCCTAGTTAATGTTATGCCCCATAGTAGTGCCCTAGTTACTGTTATGCCCCATAGTAGTGCTCTAGTTAATGTTATGCCCATAGTAGTGCTCTAGTTACTGTTATACCTCATAGTAGTGCTCTAGTTAATGTTATGCCCCATAGTAGTGCCCTAGTTACTGTTATGCCCCATAGTAGTGCCCTAGTTAATGTTATGCCCCATAGTAGTGCCCTAGTTAATGTTATACCTCATAGTAGTGCTCTAGTTAATGTTATGCCCCATAGTAGTGCTCTAGTTACTGTTATACCTCATAGTAGTGCTCTAGTTAATGTTATGCCCCATAGTAGTGCTCTAGTTAATGTTATGCCCCATAGTAGTGCCCTAGTTACTGTTATACCTCATAGTAGTGCTCTAGTAAATGTTATGCCCCATAGTAGTGCTCTAGTTAATGTTATGCCCCATAGTAGTGCTCTAGTTAATGTTATGCCCCATAGTAGTGCTCTAGTTAATGTTAAGCCCATAGTAGTGCCCTAGTTAATGTTATGCCCCATAGTAGTGCCCTAGTTACTGTTATGCCCCATAGTAGTGCTCTCGTTAATGTTATGCCCATAGTAGTGCTCTAGTTACTGTTATACCTCATAGTAGTGCTCTAGTTAATGTTATGCCCCATAGTAGTGCCCTAGTTACTGTTATGCCCCATAGTAGTGCCCTAGTTAATGTTATGCCCCATAGTAGTGCCCTAGTTAATGTTATGCCCCATAGTAGTGCTCTAGTTAATGTTATGCCCCATAGTAGTGCTCTAGTTAATGTTATGCCCCATAGTAGTGCTCTAGTTAATATTATGCCCCATAGTAGTGCTCTAGTTAATGTTATGCCCCATAGTAGTGCTCTAGTAAATGTTATGCCCCATAGTAGTGCTCTAGTTAATGTTATGCCCCATAATAGAGCCCTAGTTAATGTTATGCCCCATAGTAGTGCCCTAGTTACTGTTATGCCCCATAGTAGTGCCCTAGTTACTGTTATGTCCCATAGTAGTGCCCTAGTTACTGTTATGCCCCACAGTAGTGCCCTAGTTACTGTTATGCCCCATAGTAGTGTCCTAGTTGATGTTATGCCCCATAGTAGTGCCCTAGTTAATGTTATGCCCCATAGTAGTGCTCTAGTTACTGTTATGCCCCATAGTAGTGCCCTAGTTACTGTTATACCTCATAGTAGTGCTCTAGTTAATGTTATGCCCCATAGTAGTGCCCTAGTTACTGTTATACCTCATAGTAGTGCCCTAGTTACTGTTATGCCCCCATAGTAGTGCTCTAGTTAATGTTATGCCCCATAGTAGTGCTCTAGTTACTGTTATGCCCCATAGTAGTGCTCTAGTTAATGTTATGCCCCATAGTAGTGCTCTAGTTACTGTTATGTCCCATAGTAGTGCTCTAGTTAATGTTATGCCCATAGTAGTGCTCTAGTTACTGTTATACCTCATAGTAGTGCCCTAGTTAATGTTATGCCCCATAGTAGTGCTCTAGTTAATGTTATGCCCCCATAGTAGTGGCCTAGTTAATGTTATGCCCCATAGTAGTGCCCTAGTTAATGTTATGCCCATAGTAGTGCTCTAGTTAATGTTATGCCCCATAGTAGTGCTCTAGTTAATGTTATGCCCCATAGTAGTGCCCTAGTTACTGTTATACCTCATAGTAGTGCTCTAGTTAATGTTATGCCCCATAGTAGTGCCCTAGTTACTGTTATACCTCAAAGTAGTGCTCTAGTTAATGTTATGCCCCATAGTAGTGCCCTAGTTACTGTTATACCCCATAGTAGTGCTCTAGTTAATGTTATGCCCCATAGTAGTGCCCTAGTTACTGTTATACCTCATAGTAGTGCCCTAGTTAATGTTATGCCCCATAGTAGTGCCCTAGTTAATGTTATGCCCCATAGTAGTGCTCTAGTTAATGTTATGCCCCATAGTAGTGCTCTAGTTACTGTTATGCCCCATAGTAGTGCCCTAGTTACTGTTATACCTCATAGTAGTGCTCTAGTTAATGTTATGCCCCATAGTAGTGCCCTAGTTACTGTTATACCTCATAGTAGTGCTCTAGTTAATGTTATGCCCCATAGTAGTGCCCTAGTTACTGTTATACCCCATAGTAGTGCTCTAGTTAATGTTATGCCCCATAGTAGTGCCCTAGTTACTGTTATACCTCATAGTAGTGCCCTAGTTAATGTTATGCCCCATAGTAGTGCCCTAGTTAATGTTATGCCCCATAGTAGTGCTCTAGTTAATGTTATGCCCCATAGTAGTGCTCTAGTTACTGTTATGCCCCATAGTAGTGCCCTAGTTACTGTTATACCTCATAGTAGTGCCCTAGTTAATGTTATGCCCCATAGTAGTGCCCTAGTTAATGTTATGCCCCATAGTAGTGCTCTAGTTAATGTTATGCCCCATAGTAGTGCCCTAGTTAATGTTATGCCCCATAGTAGTTCTCTAGTTAATGTTATGCCCCATAGTAGTGCTCTAGTTAATGTTAGGCCCCATAGTAGTGCTCTAGTTAATGTTATGCCCCATAGTAGTGCTCTAGTTAATGTTATGCCCCATAGTAGTGCTCTAGTTAATGTTATGCCCCATAGTAGTGCTCTAGTTAATGTTATGCCCCATAGTAGTGCTCTAGTTACTGTTATACCTCATAGTAGTGCTCTAGTAAATGTTATGCCCCATAGTAGTGCTCTAGTTAATGTTATGCCCCATAGTAGTGCTCTAGTTACTGTTATACCTCATAGTAGTGCTCTAGTTAATGTTATGCCCCATAGTAGTGCTCTAGTTAATATTATGCCCCATAGTAGTGCCCTAGTTAATATTATGCCCCCATAGTAGTGCCCTAGTTAATGTTATGCCCCATAGTAGTGCTCTAGTTAATATTATGCCCCATAGTAGTGCTCTAGTTAATGTTATGCCCCATAGTAGTGCTCTAGTTAATGTTATGCCCCATAGTAGTGCTCTAGTTAATGTTATGCCCCATAGTAGTGCTCTAGTTAATGTTATGCCCCATAGTAGTGCCCTAGTTACTGTTATGCCTCATAGTAGTGCTCTAGTTAATGTTATGCCCCATAGTAGTGCTCTAGTTAATGTTATGCCCCATAGTAGTGCCCAAGTTAATGTTATGCCCCATAGTAGTGCCCAAGTTAATGTTATGCCCACAGTAGTGCTCTAGTTAATGTTATGCCCCATAGTAGTGCCCTAGTTAATGTTATGCCCCATAGTAGTGCTCTAGTTAATGTTATGCCCCATAGTGGTGCTCTAGTTAATGTTATGCCCCATAGTAGTGCTCTAGTTAATGTTATGCCCCATAGTAGTGCCCTAGTTAATGTTATGCCCCATAGGAGTGCCCTAGGCATGGTTGAACTGGCCCACAGGGGTACCAGGAAAACCACCGGTAGGCCCCACTGCCTGAGGGCCCACTCCTTCCTCTAGGGATCAGGTTCCAGACTGTGCACTTGTATTATACATGGTAGATATGTTGCATTACACTGCACTAAACTAATGTATATTTCAAGCCTCTGTGTAGGCTGGCCACACCCCTAAGTATGGACCCCTATAACTGCATCCCCCCAATGGGCCCTTCATGCCGCAGTCCGACACTGGCCCTAGGTCACATGATGTCACATTGTAGGGCTGCCAGTACACATTATGCCACACAGTACCCCTAATTTACATTATGACATAACGTGTGCCTTGTTTATAATATGCCACATTACAGTGGGTGTGATATGGAAGGTAGATAGTAACTAGGTCGACAGGGTCTCTAGGTCGACAGGGTCTTTAGGTCGACAGGGTCTAGGTCGACAGGTCAAAAGGTCGACATGAGTTTTTTATGTTTTTTTGGTGTTGTTTTCTTTGTAGAGTGACTGGGAACCCCAATTAGCACATGGCTCTCTTCGCTCGCCATGCTTCCGGCAAGGTGCCTCGCTCCGCTACCGCTTCGCTTTGCACAGATTACCGTTCCAATCGTAGTCCACGTGGATCATTAAATCTAAAAAGGTTCAAAAAAAGAAAAAAAAACAGTGAAAAACTCATGTCGACCTTTTGACCTGTCGACCTAGAACATGTCGACCTAGAGACCCTGTCGGCCCAGAAACCCTGTCGACCTAGTTACTGTCGACCAATAGTGGTCGACCTAGATAGTGTCGACCTAGTTACTGTCGACCTAGAGACCGAATCCCCTTCCAGTGCCTCAACTTCATATTATGGACAGCGTGCATCAAAGCTAAAGCTGCAGCCAAATCCCTGAAAATGCAGTTTTTGTAGGTTTGTCTGCTTTTCTCCTCTGCACCAAGTTATGGAATGCTGCAGCCGCTGCTGGATTGAGTGTTTTTTTAATATTCCGTACATGTGCCATGTGCTGGACGTGCAGCTTAAAGTACTTCCAAGTGATGAATCACGGTGCTTCTGCCTTGCGGCTGGATGGGCTTTAATGTGTGGGAAATGGGTGCCAAAACAGGACATTCACATGTAAAATAATCCTGCTGTGAGCATGTGCATCTTATTCTGAGCTATGCATACGCCAGGGCTGGACTAGCAAATTCCAGAAGGGCCAATGGCCTGATGGGCCGGGCCGGGCTAGCTGCACGGCACACATAGAGACGGGGGGCTGGCTGAGCAACTCCGCCTCCTGACTCTCTGCTCAGCCGCCCAGCATACAGAGAGTCAGGAGTGTGCTGCGAGGACAGGCCTCCGTGACTGGTGACCACGCCCCCTTGCGACTTGAACAAACACCCTTGTTGTGCACACTGTAAAATGTCTGGGAGCCTCAGTCCGTCACTGGCAGACGCTGTGACCTGTCAGCAAGGCCGGATCTAGGGGGGGGGGGGGGGGCGAAGGGGGCGACCGCCCCCCCTAACACAGTCATAGCCACGCCCACTTTTGAGCAGAAGAGAGCTCTCCTGGGAGAGCCTGAGGCAGAATGATGTGCTGCAGCTTATACCACAGCAGCACAGAGGAGCCAGGAGAGCAAGGGTTACAGAGCATTTGCCACTCACTTGCTGGTGTGTGGGTACTAGTGCTAATAAATACAATTACCCCATAGCACAGTCACATGTACATAGAACAATCACAAAGCTCTATCTCAGTCTCACTCAAAAAGTTCAGTCAGAATTGAGAGAGGAGGAGTTAGGATTGCAGATGGGAGGAGTTGGGACTGTAGAGGGAGGAGTCAAGATTAAACAGTAAACCGCCCCCCCTAAAGAAAAGTCTAGATCCGTCCCTGCCTGTCAGATACACTCGGATTTCTTACACCGTATCTTTGTTTGTACTAAACACCCAGCAGGATCAAACTTATAATTTGATATATAAAGTTACTATTAAACAACTATACTGTAGTTATATTTTACTGTGTGTGTGTGTGTGTGTGTGTGTGTGTGTGTGTGTGTGTGTGTGTGTCTATAATGATTGCATTCTGTTTGCATTACACACTGTACAGTGATTAGGAAAATGTCATCAATGGTTCAATCATCCAACCAAAATGTTACTGGGCTTATGCTATACTAAATAGTATTTTCGTGATTTTTAGTGATCGTTAGAGATGAGCGGGTTCGGTTTCTCTGAATCCGAACCCGCACGAACTTCATGTTTTTTTCACGGGTCCGAGCAGACTCGGATCCTCCCGCCTTGCTCGGTTAACCCGAGCGCGCCCGAACGTCATCATGACGCTGTCGGATTCTCGCGAGACTCGGATTCTATATAAGGAGCCGCGCGTCGCCGCCATTTTCACACGTGCATTGAGATTGATAGGGAGAGGACGTGGCTGGCGTCCTCTCCATTTAGATTAGGGTTGAGAGAGAGAGAGAGAGATTGACCTGAGGCTGTGATACTGTAGAAGAGAGTGCAGAGTTTAGTGACTGACGACCACAGTGACCACCAGACAGTGCAGTTGTTTGTTTTATTTAATATATCCGTTCTCTGCCTGAAAAAAACGATACACACAGTGACTCAGTCACATACCATATCTGTGTGCACTGCTCAGCCCAGTGTGCTGCATCAATGTATATATATATATCTGACTGTGCTCAGCTCACACAGCTTATAATTGTGGGGGAGACTGGGGAGCACTGCAGTGCCAGTTATAGGTTATAGCAGGAGCCAGGAGTACATAATATTATATTAAAATTAAACAGTGCACACTTTTGCTGCAGGAGTGCCACTGCCAGTGTGACTAGTGACCAGTGACCTGACCACCAGTATATATAATATTAGTAGTATACTATCTCTTTATCAACCAGTCTATATTAGCAGCAGACACAGTACAGTGCGGTAGTTCACGGCTGTGGCTACCTCTGAGTCGGCACTCGGCAGCCCGTCCATAATTGTATATACCACCTAACCGTGGTTTTTTTTTCTTTCTTTATAGTCATACTAGTTACGAGTATACTATCTCTTTATCAACCAGTCTATATTAGCAGCAGACACAGTACAGTGCGGTAGTTCACGGCTGTGGCTACCTCTGTGTCGGCACTCGGCAGCCCGTCCATAATTGTATATACCACCTAACCGTGGTTTTTTTTTCTTTCTTTATACATACATACTAGTTACGAGTATACTATCTCTTTATCAACCAGTCTATATTAGCAGCAGACACAGTACAGTGCGGTAGTTCACGGCTGTGGCTACCTCTGTGTCGGCACTCGGCAGCCCGTCCATAATTGTATATACCACCTAACCGTGGTTTTTTTTTCTTTCTTTATACATACATACTAGTTACGAGTATACTATCTCTTTATCAACCAGTCTATATTAGCAGCAGACACAGTGCAGTGCGGTAGTTCACGGCTGTGGCTACCTCTGTGTCGGCACTCGGCAGCCCGTCCATAATTGTATATACCACCTAACCGTGGTTTTTCTTTCTTTCTTTATACATACATACTAGTTACGAGTATACTATCTCTTTATCAACCAGTCTATATATTAGCAGCAGACACAGTACAGTGCGGTAGTTCACGGCTGTGGCTACCTCTGTGTCGGCACTCGGCAGCCCGTCCATAATTGTATATACCACCTAACCGTGGTTTTTTTTTCTTTCTTTATACATACATACTAGTTACGAGTATACTATCTCTTTATCAACCAGTCTATATATTAGCAGCAGACACAGTACAGTGCGGTAGTTCACGGCTGTGGCTACCTCTGTGTCGGCACTCGGCAGCCCGTCCATAATTGTATATACCACCTAACCGTGGTTTTTTTTTCTTTCTTTATACATACATACTAGTTACGAGTATACTATCTCTTTATCAACCAGTCTATATTAGCAGCAGACACAGTACAGTGCGGTAGTTCACGGCTGTGGCTACCTCTGTGTCGGCACTCGGCAGCCCGTCCATAATTGTATATACCACCTAACCGTGGTTTTTTTTTCTTTCTTTATACATACATACTAGTTACGAGTATACTATCTCTTTATCAACCAGTCTATATTAGCAGCAGACACAGTACAGTGCGGTAGTTCACGGCTGTGGCTACCTCTGTGTCGGCACTCGGCAGCCCGTCCATAATTGTATATACCACCTAACCGTGGTTTTTTTTTCTTTCTTTATACATACATACTAGTTACGAGTATACTATCTCTTTATCAACCAGTCTATATATTAGCAGCAGACACAGTACAGTGCGGTAGTTCACGGCTGTGGCTACCTCTGTGTCGGCACTCGGCAGCCCGTCCATAATTGTATATACCACCTAACCGTGGTTTTTCTTTCTTTCTTTATACATACATACTAGTTACGAGTATACTATCTCTTTATCAACCAGTCTATATTAGCAGCAGACACAGTACAGTACGGTAGTTCACGGCTGTGGCTACCTCTGTGTCTGCACTCGGCAGGCAGTCCATAATTGTATACTAGTATCCATCTCCATTGTTTACCTGAGGTGCCTTTTAGTTGTGCCTATTAAAATATGGAGAACAAAAATGTTGAGGTTCCAAAATTAGGGAAAGATCAAGATCCACTTCCACCTCGTGCTGAAGCTGCTGCCACTAGTCATGGCCGAGACGATGAAATGCCAGCAACGTCGTCTGCCAAGGCCGATGCCCAATGTCATAGTACAGAGCATGTCAAATCCAAAACACCAAATATCAGAAAAAAAAGGACTCCAAAACCTAAAATAAAATTGTCGGAGGAGAAGCGTAAACTTGCCAATATGCCATTTACGACACGGAGTGGCAAGGAACGGCTGAGGCCCTGGCCTATGTTCATGGCTAGTGGTTCAGCTTCACATGAGGATGGAAGCACTCAGCCTCTCGCTAGAAAAATGAAAAGACTCAAGCTGGCAAAAGCAGCACAGCAAAGAACTGTGCATTCTTCGAAATCCCAAATCCACAAGGAGAGTCCAATTGTGTCGGTTGCGATGCCTGACCTTCCCAACACTGGACGTGAAGAGCATGCGCCTTCCACCATTTGCACGCCCCCTGCAAGTGCTGGAAGGAGCACCCGCAGTCCAGTTCCTGATAGTCAGATTGAAGATGTCAGTGTTGAAGTACACCAGGATGAGGAGGATATGGGTGTTGCTGGCGCTGGGGAGGAAATTGACCAGGAGGATTCTGATGGTGAGGTGGTTTGTTTAAGTCAGGCACCCGGGGAGACACCTGTTGTCCGTGGGAGGAATATGGCCGTTGACATGCCAGGTGAAAATACCAAAAAAATCAGCTCTTCGGTGTGGAGGTATTTCACCAGAAATGCGGACAACAGGTGTCAAGCCGTGTGTTTCCTTTGTCAAGCTGTAATAAGTAGGGGTAAGGACGTTAACCACCTCGGAACATCCTCCCTTATACGTCACCTGCAGCGCATTCATAATAAGTCAGTGACAAGTTCAAAAACTTTGGGTGACAGCGGAAGCAGTCCACTGACCAGTAAATCCCTTCCTCTTGTAACCAAGCTCACGCAAACCACCCCACCAACTCCCTCAGTGTCAATTTCCTCCTTCCCCAGGAATGCCAATAGTCCTGCAGGCCATGTCACTGGCAATTCTGACGAGTCCTCTCCTGCCTGGGATTCCTCCAATGCATCCTTGCGTGTAACGCCTACTGCTGCTGGCGCTGCTGTTGTTGCCGCTGGGAGTCGATGGTCATCCCAGAGGGGAAGTCGTAAGCCCACTTGTACTACTTCCAGTAAGCAATTGACTGTTCAACAGTCCTTTGCGAGGAAGATGAAATATCACAGCAGTCATCCTACTGCAAAGCGGATAACTGAGGCCTTGACAACTATGTTGGTGTTAGACGTGCGTCCGGTATCCGCCGTTAGTTCACAGGGAACTAGACAATTTATTGAGGCAGTGTGCCCCCGTTACCAAATACCATCTAGGTTCCACTTCTCTAGGCAGGCGATACCGAGAATGTACACGGACGTCAGAAAAAGACTCACCAGTGTCCTAAAAAATGCAGTTGTACCCAATGTCCACTTAACCACGGACATGTGGACAAGTGGAGCAGGGCAGGGTCAGGACTATATGACTGTGACAGCCCACTGGGTAGATGTATGGACTCCCGCCGCAAGAACAGCAGCGGCGGCACCAGTAGCAGCATCTCGCAAACGCCAACTCTTTCCTAGGCAGGCTACGCTTTGTATCACCGCTTTCCAGAATACGCACACAGCTGAAAACCTCTTACGGCAACTGAGGAAGATCATCGCGGAATGGCTTACCCCAATTGGACTCTCCTGTGGATTTGTGGCATCGGACAACGCCAGCAATATTGTGTGTGCATTAAATATGGGCAAATTCCAGCACGTCCCATGTTTTGCACATACCTTGAATTTGGTGGTGCAGAATTTTTAAAAAAACGACAGGGGCGTGCAAGAGATGCTGTCGGTGGCCAGAAGAATTGCGGGACACTTTCGGCGTACAGGCACCACGTACAGAAGACTGGAGCACCACCAAAAACTACTGAACCTGCCCTGCCATCATCTGAAGCAAGAAGTGGTAACGAGGTGGAATTCAACCCTCTATATGCTTCAGAGGTTGGAGGAGCAGCAAAAGGCCATTCAAGCCTATACAATTGAGCACGATATAGTAGGTGGAATGCACCTGTCTCAAGCGCAGTGGAGAATGATTTCAACGTTGTGCAAGGTTCTGATGCCCTTTGAACTTGCCACACGTGAAGTCAGTTCAGACACTGCCAGCCTGAGTCAGGTCATTCCCCTCATCAGGCTTTTGCAGAAGAAGCTGGAGACATTGAAGGAGGAGCTAACACGGAGCGATTCCGCTAGGCATGTGGGACTTGTGGATGGAGCCCTTAATTCGCTTAACAAGGATTCACGGGTGGTCAATCTGTTGAAATCAGAGCACTACATTTTGGCCACCGTGCTCGATCCTAGATTTAAAGCCTACCTTGGATCTCTCTTTCCGGCAGACACAAGTCTGCTGGGGTTGAAAGACCTGCTGGTGACAAAATTGTCAAGTCAAGCGGAACGCGACCTGTCAACATCTCCTCCTTCACATTCTCCCGCAACTGGGGGTGCGAGGAAAAGGCTCAGAATTCCGAGCCCACCCGCTGGCGGTGATGCAGGGCAGTCTGGAGCGACTGCTGATGCTGACATCTGGTCCGGACTGAAGGACCTGACAACGATTACGGACATGTCGTCTACTGTCACTGCATATGATTCTCTCAACATTGATAGAATGGTGGAGGATTATATGAGTGACCGCATCCAAGTAGGCACGTCACACAGTCCGTACTTATACTGGCAGGAAAAAGAGGCAATTTGGAGGCCCTTGCACAAACTGGCTTTATTCTACCTAAGTTGCCCTCCCACAAGTGTGTACTCCGAAAGAGTGTTTAGTGCCGCCGCTCACCTTGTCAGCAATCGGCGTACGAGGTTACATCCAGAAAATGTGGAGAAGATGATGTTCATTAAAATGAATTATAATCAATTCCTCCGCGGAGACATTGACCAGCAGCAATTGCCTCCACAAAGTACACAGGGAGCTGAGATGGTGGATTCCAGTGGGGACGAATTGATAATCTGTGAGGAGGGGGATGTACACGGTGATATATCGGAGGGTGATGATGAGGTGGACATCTTGCCTCTGTAGAGCCAGTTTGTGCAAGGAGAGATTAATTGCTTCTTTTTTGGGGGGGTCCAAACCAACCCGTCATATCAGTCACAGTCGTGTGGCAGACCCTGTCACTGAAATGATGGGTTGGTTAAAGTGTGCATGTCCTGTTTTGTTTATACAACATAAGAGTGGGTGGGAGGGCCCAAGGACAATTCCATCTTGCACCTCTTTTTTCTTTTCTTTTTCTTTGCATCATGTGCTGATTGGGGAGGGTTTTTTGGAAGGGACATCCTGCGTGACACTGCAGTGCCACTCCTAGATGGGCCCGGTGTTTGTGTCGGCCACTAGGGTCGCTAATCTTACTCACACAGTCAGCTACCTCATTGCGCCTCTTTTTTTCTTTGCGTCATGTGCTGTTTGGGGAGGGTTTTTTGGAAGGGACATCCTGCGTGACACTGCAGTGCCACTCCTAGATGGGCCCGGTGTTTGTGTCGGCCACTAGGGTCGCTAATCTTACTCACACAGCTACCTCATTGCGCCTCTTTTTTTCTTTGCGTCATGTGCTGTTTGGGGAGGGTTTTTTGGAAGGGACATCCTGCGTGACACTGCAGTGCCACTCCTAGATGGGCCCGGTGTTTGTGTCGGCCACTAGGGTCGCTAATCTTACTCACACAGCTACCTCATTGCGCCTCTTTTTTTCTTTGCGTCATGTGCTGTTTGGGGAGGGTTTTTTGGAAGGGCCATCCTGCGTGACACTGCAGTGCCACTCCTAGATGGGCCCGGTGTTTGTGTCGGCCACTAGGGTCGCTAATCTTACTCACACGGCTACCTCATTGCGCCTCTTTTTTTCTTTGCGTCATGTGCTGTTTGGGGAGGGTTTTTTGGAAGGGACATCCTGCGTGACACTGCAGTGCCACTCCTAGATGGGCCCGGTGTTTGTGTCGGCCACTAGGGTCGCTTATCTTACTCACACAGCGACCTCGGTGCAAATTTTAGGACTAAAAATAATATTGTGAGGTGTGAGGTATTCAGAATAGACTGAAAATGAGTGTAAATTATGGTTTTTGAGGTTAATAATACTTTGGGATCAAAATGACCCCCAAATTCTATGATTTAAGCTGTTTTTTAGTGTTTTTTGAAAAAAACACCCGAATCCAAAACACACCCGAATCCGACAAAAAAAATTCGGTGAGGTTTTGCCAAAACGCGTTCGAACCCAAAACACGGCCGCGGAACCGAACCCAAAACCAAAACACAAAACCCGAAAAATTTCAGGCGCTCATCTCTATCGTCTCTAATTTCGGGCCGCGTTTAATTTAATTAGAAATAATTAACTTTTTTAAGACTTTCTAATGAAGTTCTAAATAAAACCTCACAATCTGTTTGAGCGGAGTGCAAGGAAACAGCTGGATAATGTGACTGAGCAGTAGTCTAGAAGACGGCTAGAAATAGGTATGGCGTGTGCCGTAGGTGTTGTGAGTCACTTGTTTTGTTCTGCAAGAACATTGCCGCTTTGTCCGCGCAGTGTAATGAATGCATAAGCAGGATGGAGGGGCGGCAGATCTCGCTCTGTGCAGCGGGTATGCTACAGTAGATGCAATTCCTTCATTTAGAAACATATCTCGTTAGCAAGAGCAGCCGCACAATCCCTCGCACAGCACAGCCTTGCTAGGTGATTCTGCACAGTACAGGGATATTTAATCCTGCAGTTCAGATACAAAAACAAAAAGTCAACATTTGGTCTTTTAATACTTTATAGTAATGTGGAAGTTGTTGTTTATGTTATCGATTGAAAAACAAAACACACAACAAAAAAACAAACAAAGGACCTTACAGTATACAGTTTGTTACAGGGTTACTATAGACAGCCAAAACTTCTAATATGATTTTTGTCCGAGATGCACTGCACACCCTTCCTGATTTCGGGTCTTAGCTGGTACACACTGGCAGATATATCTACAGTTCAATCGATCTGCAGATATATCTGCAGATGGCGGTTGTTCATACACACAGAAAGATGCACCAATATATCTTAAAGATATATCTGCTGTTAAATCTATCCGGAGCTATATATGCAGATGGGGATTGTTCATAGTTCATACACACTGAAAGATGCACTAATATATCTGCAGATATATTGGTCATCTGTTGTGTTGCACAGCAGATGCAATATATCTGTGAAAGACGTCTTGCACAGACATATTGCTTGTACACACCTGCAGATCAGCAAAAGATATATTGGATAACCAACTGATTGGCCAATATATCTGCCAGTGTGTACCCAGCATTACTCTTATTCAGGTTTGAGAGCAAACCAAAAAAGTTAGCAATTGGGCAAAACCACATGCACTGCAGGTGGGGCAGATGTAACATGTGCAGAGACCAGTGGCGTAACTACTGCCCCCGCAGTCCTCGCGGTGGCTTGGGGGCGAGGGGCTGCGGGGGCGCCACTGACTTAGAACAGATTGACATGCGGACGAGCGTCCGCATGTCAATCTGCGGTCTCCTCTCCCTCCCTGCTGTGTTGGAGGGACACGGAACGCACATCGCGCGTCTCTCCTGTGTCCCTCCCTGGCTCTCCCCCGGCCGGTCTAAGGAAGTGCCGTTCGTGAGCTCTGATTGGCTCACGAACCGGCACTTCCTTTATTAGACCAGCCGGGGAGAGAGCCAGGAGGGACGCAGGAGAGACGCGCGATGCGCTCCGTGTTTCTCCAACACATGGGGGGGGGGGGGGGGAGCAGGCACTTGGGGCATATACCTGGCACTGTGGGCATATACCTGGCTCTGGGGGCATATACCTGGCACTGGGGGCATATACCTGGCACTGTAGGCATATACCTGGCACTGGGGGCATATACCTGGCACTGTGGGGGGAAGATCTGGCACTTGGGGCATATACCTGGCACTGTGGGCATATACCTGGCACTGGGGGCATATACCTTGCACTGTGGGGGAAAGATCTGGCACTTGGGGCATATACCTGGCACTGTGGGGGGCAGATCTGGCACTGGGGGCATATACCTGGCACTGTGGGGGGCAGATCTGGCACTGGGGGCATATACCTGGCACTGTGGGGGGCAGATCTGGCACTGGGGGCATATACCTGGCACTGTGGGGGGGGGGATCTGGCACTGGGGGCATATACCTGGCACTGTGGGGGGCAGATCTGGCACTGGGGGCATATACCTGGCACTGTGGGGGGAAGATCTGGCACTGGGGGCATATACCTGGCACTGTGGGGGCAGATCTGGCACTGGGGGCATATACCTGGCACTGTGGGGGCAGATCTGGCACTGGGGGCATATACCTGGCACTGTGGGGGGAAGATCTGGCACTGGGGGCATATA
The DNA here is from genome assembly GCF_028390025.1 of Pseudophryne corroboree. Lineage (NCBI taxonomy): Eukaryota > Metazoa > Chordata > Amphibia > Anura > Myobatrachidae > Pseudophryne > Pseudophryne corroboree. The sequence continues at coordinate 39,415,834 of NC_086448.1, forward strand.
CCTGGCACTGTGGGGGGCAGATCTGGCACTGGGGGCATATACCTGGCACTGTGGGGGGCAGATCTGGCACTGGGGGCATATACCTGGCACTGTGGGGGGGAAGATCTGGCACTGGGGGCATATACCTGGCACTGTGGGGGGCAGATCTGGCACTGGGGGCATATACCTGGCACTGTGGGGGGAAGATCTGGCACTGGGGGCATATACCTGGCACTGTGGGGGCAGATCTGGCACTGGGGGCATATACCTGGCACTGTGGGGGCAGATCTTGCACTGGGGGCATATACCTGGCACTGTGGGGGGATATTTGGCACTGGGGGGAGCAGGCACTGAGGGGGCATATGTGGCACTGTGGGGGAATATTTGGCACTGAGGGGGCATATGTGGCACTGGGGGGGGGGGGTATATGTGGCACTGGGGGCATGTACCTGGCACTGTGGGGGAATATCTGGCACTAGGGGCATATACCTGGCACTGTGGGGGAATATCTGGCACTGGGGGCATATGTGGCACTGGGAGCATGGCCCTAGCAACAAGCACTACCCCCTAGCAACGAGCATGACACCCAGTGCATGAAACCCCTGGCAACGAGCATGACACCCTGAGCATGAAAACCCCTGGCACCGTGCATGGAACCAAGAGCATGAAACCCCTGGCAACGAGCAGGTAATTTAAAAGTAATTAGAAGCCTTACTGTAGAACTTAATGTGTAATGGGCATTACGGTGTGTGTCATAATGTATCAGGCATTACGGTGTGTTGTATACTATATCACGGGCATTGTGGTATGTGGTATAATGTCTCAGGATCATTGTGGTGTGTGTCATACTGTGTCACAGACATTGTATGTGCTATAATGTATCAGGGGCATTGCAGTGTGTAGCATAATGTATAACGGGCATTGCGATTCCTGTCATAATGTGTCACAGGCATTACGGTGTGTGGCATAATGTGTCTGGGGCATTACAGTGTGTGCATATTGTGTCATGTGCATTATTGTGTGTGGAATAATGTCTAAGGGCCATTGCAGTATGTGGAATAATGTATACTGGGCATTACTATAAGGAGGAAAAATGACAAATAATGTAAGGGGCATGAATCAGGATTATTTTTCTTTCCTTTGGTGGCCAACGTCTGGGCGTGCAGGTTGCAAAACTGGGGTATAAGGTAGTCTTTTCCTGCAATGCCACGCCCTCCACGCAAAGCCACGCCCATTTCAACAAAGCCACACCCCCTTTTTGCCGGCGCGCACCTGCGGCGCGCTCATTTTTCTACCTTTGCTAGTGCCAAATACGGAGGGTATGGGGGGGGGGGGGGGGGGGGGGCGCCGAAGGATTTTTTGGCTTGGGGGAGAAAAATTTCTAGTTACGCCACTGGCAGAGACAGTGAGAATTGGGTGGAGTGTGTTCAAACTGAAATCTAAATTGCAGTGTAGAAATGAAGCAGCCAGTATTTACCCTGCACACGAACAATATAACCCACCCAAATCTAACTCTCTCCGCAAACTCAGACTCTATTACATATGCCCCCCTCATGTTTCTTTCTTCTCCAAAGTTCCTACCCCAGCTTCCACCTGCTTCATACAGGGCTGCAGGGACTGATGTACAGATGAACGTCCGCCAATTTGCAGGACGTTTCTTGAGTAAACTCACAGCGCACATGCGTATGAAATTGAGCCACTTACGACCAGGGAAGCGGAGTTGCATTGGGATGGGGTATACTAATCTAGGCTTGTTGGTGCAACTGTGGGCTATGCAGACCTGGACGTAAGCGAAAATACAGTACACCTTCTAGAGGAATATCTTTTGCCCCTGTTACAGGTAACTCAGGCACATATGCTGCACACAGATATAGATACTTCCCGGGATGCCTACAATTCTGCACATGGGCGGATCTACTGTATGCATTTATTTTCATACTCATTTAAATTGAGCAATTGGCCCCACTGATTGCATCACTGAATGATAAATAATGCTTTCTACTGTATATGTCTAAGGGGTCCCCTCAGTGTCTGGATGCAGGCTAGGGAAGTGAACAGCTTGGTTAGAGAAAACTGGCTCCTGGAGGTGAGGGAGGGACAGCAAAGCCAGTTTGACCTTGATGCTGCCCCTGCTCTAGCTTTGTAGGGGCCAGGACATGTCTTGGAGTGGAGGTGGGGGAAGCAAAAGCCCTTTGGGCCTTTAGGGGGAGATTTATCAAAGCTTGGAGAGATCTTCTTCATACTCCCTTCAACGGCACCTAACCCTTGGTTTCCACCATCCTGCTGGTTATTTAAGTGCTGTGGTCACTAATGCAGAAACTTTTATTAACCATGTACTGTGCTTGTATTATAAGTCACTGTTTTCTTGTGTGCTCATTTGTTTCTGTCCGTTGTTTGGCGCTGTGGAACCCTTGTAGCACCATATACATAAAGAATAATAATAATAATAATAATAATAATAATAATAATAATAATAATAATTACAACAATAATAATAATAATAATAATAATAATAATCATCATCATAATAATAATAATAATAATAATAATAATAATAATAATAATAATAATAATAATAATAATCATCATCATAATAATAATAATAATAATAATAATAATAATAAAGTGGAGAGAGATAATGTACCAACCACTCAGTTCTTCTGTCATTTTACTGGCTGTGGTTGAAAAATGACAGCCAGGAGCTGATTGGTTGGTACTTTATCTCTCTCCACTTTATCTCTTTCCAAGTTTGTTAAATCTCCCACTTAGGGGGTGATGTACTAAGCAGTGATAAAAGTAGTGAAGTGAGTCAGTGGAGAAGCGATTAAACCTCCAACTTTGGCTACGTGGTCTGGTGACGCCGTCTTGCGCCGACGCTGCTTGTGACTATTTTGCACTCTAGGAAATAAAATAAGTTTGGAAAACCAGTTTTACCTCTGTATTATTCTAAAATACTTAATTCCTGAGCAGCTTTGGTCCTTTAGATTCTGCCACAATGTTCTGCAGCGTGTCGGCAATTGTTTTCACAATAAGGTAAATGGAATAAGCAAATAGCTGTGCTTTAGATGTGAAATCCCCGCTGTGCAGGATAACCTGCGAGAACATATGATTTCTTCAAATAGCCCTAGATTGCAGGATGTAGTATTTAAACACTGTGTTGTGGAACAGTGGGAGGTTTGCTGGAGCTATAATCACATTGCTTTCATGTGTTTCCTTTTCTAAAGAACAGCCCAGCGTTGTGTCCCACGGAGCTCGTCATCTTCTCAAATCATAGGCAAACGCAGGGGGGGTTTCTGGTTGCACGGGAACCCCCCCCCCCCTCTTCTTGGCCAGTGGCACAAATTCTGACAATAGCAATAGTATTTAATATGATTACTAATACTATAGCTGCCACCACAAAATTCAGTTTAAGGGATGGAGCTGCTGCACATGGCTCAGTGGTAGCAGCTACTTCTACCAAGTTTGTTGTGAGTAAGGATCTGGGTCCTCAAAAAGTGCACTGGACCAGAGAGTAGCTACCAGGTAGAAGAGACAGGCACCTTACCATGAGGTGGGAGAATGTGTGCTTAGAAAGTGTAGTTCTGTCTCCTACTGGTTCTATTATGTTTGCATATTTATCTACTAGGTGATTCATCGCGCCCTACGGGCGCTATTCACACCGTCGGAAGGGGCTATGCCCCTGCAACCTTTGTATGTCCTTTAACTGGCAAATATTTGTACGGTATGGAGTATTACCTTTAAGCCTAATGTTGTTAGTGGTTACATATTTTAGGTGGAAAGGGTGTGCGATGGTTAAGAGGGCGTAGGCCTTTGTGACAGCGTAAAGAGTGGATGCAGGGGAGGATGAATGAAATAGTGTGTTAATATGTTATGCGAACAGAATTTTGGCAGAAAATGTATGTTTGGTTACACTTTATTTTGGCTCAAACAAAGAAAGTACATTTTTACATATCAAAAACTTCTTTGAAAACAACATTTCTAGTGAAGTGTCGTTCGTCACAAAGCAGCTGCCCTTGGTGTTCGTTTGGTGTAATACAGACTTTGACTTGATCTTTTTTCCGTGATCTAGATAAAGCAACGTAAAGTTGGCCATGTGAGAACACTGATGTTGGCAGATGAATTCCAACGTGATCGAAAGTTTGTCCCTGGGATTTGTTGATTGTTATTGTGTACGCTGGAATAACTGGAAACTGTCTACGGCGCAGTATAAATGGCAATGTGGTATCATTTGGAGCAAAATCAATTCGGGGAATAAACACAATGTCGCCTTGGTTGCACTCTGATATAATTCTGCTCTTTATGAAGTGACGTTCCAGGTTTTCTACAATTAATCGTGTCCCGTTACACAAGCCCTTTTTTGGGTTAAGGTTGCGGAGAAGCATGATAATGACGCCTTTTTTTAAGAGCAGGACATGTGGAGGCATTCCTGATGGTGTTTGGTCATGAAGAAATTCAAGGGGGAAGTTTAAAGTGTCGTTGGGATCTTCGCTGACAACAGAGTCTGCGCTGTAATAAATAGTTGGATTTCCAGCCATTAGTGCTATAATTTTGCGGTTCATATCGAGTGTGTGTGCGTTTGTGGGTGCAACAATGACTCGTGTTGAAAGGTCATCCACTGACATGTGTTGGACATTGTTAAAAATAGTTGTAATAAGATCGTCCATGGTGACCATATATTGGGGAATTTGAATGATGTTATTGTTGGAGATGTCTGAAATTGTTGGCACGTTGCCCATTCCAACTTGTAAAAGCCATTCGTTGTGTTGGTCTTGTCCTTTACTGCGCATGTTTGTAGTAAGAGTGAGATGAGTGAAATTTTTCCACAGTGGACTTGCTTTGATGCAGCATTCGAGAATATCAGTTTGTGTTCCTCTTGTGACAACTGGAAGTGTTTGTCTAAAATCACCTCCTACTACAACAGTCTTATTTCCAAATGGTGTGTCTATGTTCATGATCTCACGAAGTAGCTTGTCGATGCATCGAAGTCCATGTTTTGGAAGCATTGTAATCTCATCAATAATGATGAGGGCAGCTTGCCGTAATACTTCTGCCTCTGGTGACGTGAGTCTCATGGAAGAAACAGATGTATCAAGTAGTGGCACAGGAAGCTTAAATCCGCTGTGAACAGTGCGTCCTCCTTTTAGCAATGTGGCAGCAATTCCGGTTGTTGCAAATGGGAGTACAATTTTTGATTGTCCTCGGATGTACGCAATGAGTGTGGTGTAGAGGAATGTTTTTCCGGATCCACCGGGTCCGTCAAGATAAAAGCATTGGCTGTGCACATTTTTATTATCCACTGGCATGACAATCCTGTTGAAAGCATATAACTGGCGTTCATTAAGCATTGAAATGCGTTTATTAGCCTGCTGTGCCTCTTCAACGTGATTATATTGCTCTTCTTTTGGGGCATTTCCTGTTGGAATTGGTAAGCCAAGCACTGCACAGGATAAACCATGTTGTTTTAGAATTGTGTTAACTTCATGGAGGGAATGATTTTGTGCAATGTGTTCTGGATTGTGTTGCATAAAGTCGAGAGTTAAATTGGTTACGTGATTTTCCCATAATGTAAGTGGTTTCGCTGGCTGACAAAAGCAACAGATGTATGCAAACATTTCGCGTAACTGTTTGCCCATGAGGTACGTGGCTGCATCTGTTAGACAGTGATCCCATTCATCGTCTGATTCGAGAAGTCCATGAGCGAAAGCCGCTGCTTTAAAGGTGTCATACAGGACACCATTTACAGTTCTCAATGAGTGGAAACTGATGGCACCGTGAACATGTAGAAGCAAAATCCGTAGGTAGAAGCGTTCTTCATTTTTGAGACTGACGGTATACAGGCGTGCCACAATGTTTTCACCCCCTCGCTGTCGTTCCTGCCAATTGCCATGCGTATAAACGTAGTGTTGTGGTATTTCAGAGTACAGCCATTGTTGTGCTTGTGGATTATTAGAGTTGAGGTCAAACCATGATTCTAGTTTAGTGCGACCAGTTTGTGCTGCAAGGAGTGCTTCGTTTTCATTTCCTTGTTCAAAGATGATGGTCTGCTGGTTAGGTAGATGTACAGGAAGTCTTATTACGGCGTGTGAACGATCGTGCATTAGCGATTCTCTTAAACGCCAAATTGCCTCTGGTGGGCTGACATACCGGCAGTCAATGAATTGTGAGATTTCGTTGTAGCGTAGCTCTGGCTGTCCGTTTGTTGTTATGGCAACGTTTGCGCAATCAAAGCCTTTGAAAATGTACTTGTAGATGTACTTAATTGCTGCAAGTGATGTGCAGACTTCCACGTTTATGTGAGCGTTGTACTTGAGTGCCAAGTATGGATTGTATGGGACGACATTTTGGTTGGACATAAGTACGCCTCTAACGTGTACTTGTTCTTGAGGGCGACGACGGTACACAGGATATGCATTAATGTTTAGAATGGTTTCTTCATTAAATGGTTTAGGAAATTGCTTCGTACATTTTCCGTCTTGCATGCAGGGTGCGTGTGGATTGTTAGCGCCGCATGGACCATGCATCATACATCGTGTGATGATGTTGCGCAACCGAGGGTTATCTTCTGTTGGAATTTCGGCTGACACAAATTTATTGATTTGTTCAACAGTGGTAAACTTGTCTTCTGTTCGCAGTGAGACCAGTATGTGAGCATGTGGTAGTCCTCTTTTCTGGAACTCTATAGTATAGACAAAAGCTTTGGCCTGACCAAATAAGCCATGTTTGGTGAGATCATCCATCAGAGAATTAAGCTTTAGTTTGAAAACGCGTGCAACTAAATCTGGTCGATCAGAATTTTGTTCGCCAGGCCTTAAGTTCTCAATGATTTCAGGCCAAGTTGGATTAGCGGTGAATGTAATGAAAACATCTGGCGCTCCCCACTTTGCAAATATTGACATTGCATCACAGCAACGTTCGCGCATCTGTCTTGGTGATCCTTCGAAGCTTGAAGGTAGAATAACGGACACACCAGCTGGCATGTTCAAATTAACTGCCATGTTTGCGACGTGGTCAGCAAGTCCCTGATACTGTTCTGCTCGAAGGCGTTGCTGATTTTGTCGAATGTAGTTTAATCTATTAGCCTCGACTTGAAGATATGAATCTACTAACCACTGTTGAGTCAACTTGCCTGCGGCCATGATGGGACTGAAATCATCTCGAATGGCTGTTAAGGCGGCCTTGTACTGCAACATGGTCACATAGTTGCGAACGCGATTTAGCTTGGCTTCATTGTAAGAATCACATTGCCAATTGCTTTGCCAGCCTGCTTCGCCATATGGGAAAAGAAGTGCATATGTCATTGGATCCATGTTTGGGCTTAGAATGTGGATATTGATAAATGTCTGTTTTGGATCATGTGGATTTTTGGGGTAGATTCTGATGTCTCGTTGGAACGGTGGCTCACCATCTTCATTCACGAAGACCATTGCGATTTCATTGGAGGTTGGTTTGTTGTATCGTCGTTGATCTGATTGTCGATCACGTCTTAGCGCCATGCTAATTTGCGGAACTTGTTCTCCTTTTTGAGCTGCCAGGTGAACTTCTCGTCTTTCAACTTCGCAAATAAGCTGATAGCTATGTGCAAGTCGATTGTGTTGACGAAAGAATCGGTCGATTTGGTCCATTATTTCTCGCCGACACTCAGAGTTGGCCGCATTATCTTCCCGAATGGTGGCCGCTTGTGTGCTGTCAAGAACGTACAGCTGAGCAAACTGTGGTGGTTCATTATTTATAGGCTGTAGGTGTGAAGTGCGATGATATGTTTGTCCGTGAACTTTGAAAACGTATGGACCTCTTCCTGGCATTGTGACAATGTTAGCTCCCATTGAAGCAAATGAAAGAGCACTGTTGTAAGATCTTATGTTGTCACGGAAATGAATGCGGTTGGGGTGAGTGGTGTCCGAGAGCAACTTGCGTAGAAATTCTGGATAGTTCAACTGTTGTCCATTGATGTCATGTGGCTTTGGTAACTTAACTTTGCCCTTGCGGCAGCAGCTGGTAAATTTACCATCGGTAGGACGTTCATCAATAAAATTTCTGGACCCACAGAACTGGCACATGATGTTAAAAGGACCACAACTGTGTGGCTTGACTTGCTGTTCCTGTAAATGGATGACCACATCCGTGAGCATGTGAGTTTTTTGCTTTTGAACTATGCGATGGTGTTCTGCATCTGCCAAACGTCTGGCTGTAGTTTGCTGTGATGTTTCTCGATTGAGTCTGCGTTGTTGAGACTTGGCATGTGCAGCTCGACGCGCTTTGGATTGTTGAAAAGTTTCTTGTTGGAGTCTATGTTGGTGAGTTAGTACTTGTTTAGTGCGACGTGCTTGAGCTTCAGAAGATGATTCGTTACGACATTGACGTTGTTGACACTGTGCATGGGCAGCTCTTTGTAGTGTGGAATTCTCCAGTGTTTGGCGTTGTAGTCGGCCTTGCTGAGATTTAGTATTTGCAGAGCGACGCACTTTAGCTTGCTCCACTGTTTCTTGTTCGCGTCTACGTAGCAGAGATTCTGCATTTGCAGTTCGCATTCTGTCTAGCGACCCTTGGCTTTGCTTAGCTAACCATCTTGCCTGCCGTTCTTTGTTTTTCCGGCGTTTTCTGACGGCGGGGTCTTCGTCTAAATCCATTGTGATCTGTTTATTTTGAAAGGGCAATGTTATTTGGGATAATTTTTTTTTTTTTTTGAATTTGTAGCGAACGTAGACAAATGGAGGTAAGTTATGTTGATTAACTGTGGGGGTCACAGTTCATTGATCGCTAGCTGGTGTTGGCAGTCTTGTGTTTGGTTAGTTGTCGACTACAGGGGTTTGTATTTGTGGTTTGGAAGTGTGCAATGGCATGTACATCCAAGCTGTCCTAAACGATCTGCTGCAGTTTTTCATTAGGCGAGGACTTAGTTATCCGCTGCGATGACTTTAGCCTGTTTGGGACCATAATGGACGTCAGACTTTGGAAGAGCGAAGGCGGTAGACAGGGTGAGGGTGGTTGAGAAAGGATCGAGATACCCAGGTTTGTAGAATGGAAATAGTGAAACATAGGGTGGTAGGGATGCTATAGAAATACCCAGAGAGATATGGAGGGGATAGTGTAGGGGTTCTTAAACTCGGTCCTCAGGGGCGCACACAGTGCATGTTTTGCAGGTCTCCTGACAGAATCAGAAGTGAAATAATTTGGTCCACCTGTGTACTTTTTAGAATGTGTGTGTGAGTAATTAATACACCTGTGCACTTGCTGGGTTACCTGCAAAACATGCACTGTGTGCGCCCCTGAGGACTTAGTTTGAGAACCCCTGGGATAGAGAGATGGCGTGCGTTACAGGGGAAAAAGAAAAAATGCTTGTGGTTGGTAGTGAATGTAGAGATATTAAGGGCCTAAAGAGGGAATGTAGAGAACAGCAGGGTGGTAGGCAAAGAATGTGGATTTGCAGTGGGGTGGAAATTTAGGGGGTAATTTAGAGTTGACCGTAGCAGCAACTTTGTTAGTAGATGGACTAAACCATGTGCACCGCGGGGGTGGTGTGTGTGTGTGTGTGTGTGTGTGTGTGGGGGGGGGGGGGGGGGCGGGGTAGATGTAACATGTGCAGAAGGAGTTTGATTTGGTTGGGTAATATTTTTTGTATGCAGGCTAAATAGTGTTTGCAGTCTATTGACACTGCAATGTAGATTTAATGTTGAATATACCCCACCGAAATGTATCTGTCCCGAAATGTATCTGGCCCTGCACATGTTACATCTGCCCCACCTGCAGTGCAGAAAGTTTTGGCCGTTTGCTAACAAAGTACCTGCTAGGCACTGGTCCCTATATAACATGGATTTATCTGTGATCTAGGGACAAACAGGAATTTCTTGGCTGCCTCTTTTGGCTGGCTGCCACGCGAGGAAGAGTGGAGGTGGGGAGAGCACAACAGTACTACCAAACGTTGCGGCTGCAGTTGTCACATATGTGGGTGGGACGCAGGAAGTAGCACCGAGAACAGGAGCGTGAGGGAGAGTGCACAGGGGCCCTCATTCTGAGTTGTTCGCACGCAAGGTGCTTTTAGCAGGTTTGCACATGCTAAGCCGCCACCTACTGGGAGTGAATCTTAGTATAGTAAAATTGGGAACGAAAGATTAGCCAAATTGCGAATAGACACTTCTTACCGGTTTCTGAGTAGCTCCACACTTACTCGGCATCTGCGATCAGTTCAGTGCTTGTCGTTCCTGGTTTCACGTCACAAACACACCCAGCGTTCGGCCAGACACTCCTCCGTTTCTTCAGCCAGTCCCGTGTTTTTTCCAGAAACGGTAGCGTTTTTTTGCACACACCCATAAAACGGGCACTTTCCAGCCAGAAACACCCACTTCCTGTCAATCACAGTCCGATCACCAGAACGAAGAAAAAACCTTGTAATGCCGTGAGTAAAATACCTAACTACATTGCAAATGTACTTGGCGCAGTCGCAATGCGGACAGATGTGTGGTCCTGTGTGGAAGTGAGAGGGGGTTGGGAGTTGGTGTGGGTGGTTTGGGGGACAGGGGGAGGGTACGTGGTGGTGTTGGGTTTTGGGTAGCGTTGCAGGTGCAGGAGGTGGGGGATGAGCAGGTGCAGGGCATTTGCACATGTGGGAGTGGTTCCGGTGGTGTTGCAGGTGGGGAAGGGTCGGGTGTGTTGCGTCCAGTGTTGTGGTCCGGTAGTGTCCGGTGTGGATGAGGGAGTGGGGTTACATGGGTTGTGGCGGGGTTGGGGTGGATGGGGGAGGGGGTCTTGAGGGGCTGCGGGTGTTGTAGGGGCGGAGGTAGGTATAGTATTTATGTAATACAGTCTCCGGCAGCATCTTCTTGGGTGAGTGGGCACCCAGCAGGAGTCAATTAATACAGTGGCAGCTGGGTGGCGCTATGTGTGTAATGGCTTGGGGTGGGGGGGCGGCCCCTCGATGGAGCCGTAAGCAATAGGTTGTGGATAGGGATGTTGGCGTAAGGGTGCAGGGTAGGGAGGGCACGGGCAACTTATTTTAGTGTTTGGCAACGTCTCTGTGTGTGAGCGGGGACTCAGCAGGAGGCAATAACTAAAGTGTCAGCTGAATGGGTCGGTCTGTGGATGGAGTTGTAAGCAATGGAGGGGGCCGGGGTCGAGATGGGGCGCTAACATGCTGGCGCGGGTATGAGACCCCTTACCTGGTGTGGCTCAGTGGGAGGCTTGACGGCGCATACGGGCTGTCACCGGCATTCCAGTGGCAGCTGGACAGGCTGTCAATCAGAGGGCGTCCTGGCGGCAGCTGTCCGATGGTGGGTGGAGTGTGCCGGGGGGCTAGACGGGGGGAGTTGTTAGCAATGTATTTTAGAGGGGCCGCAGTGATCGCGATTTGCGAAAAAAATTGTGGGTCCCTGGGACCCCTCACTTTAAAAAACTGGTTTTGAGATTCCCATATAGCATCAGACGACCACCACACATGCCTTACCTATGAAGTCACACTCATTCTCCAGTACAAATAATGCTTAGAATGACTTTGCCTTTATCTGACATAGCCAACACGTACAGGCAGGGGGAAAGGTGGCGGGAGGCAGCAGTTGGGGAAAGTGCTGGGATCAGGTGGTAGCTTGGGCAGTGTTGCGTGCAGGTAACATATGGTGGAAAGGGGGTTAAGGGCAGGCAGCAGTTGGTGTTGAGATGGTAGTTAAGGCAGGTAGCAGTTTGGGCAGGGAGGGGATAGAAGGAGAGGGGGTAAGGGCAAGTGGCAGTTGGGGTAGGAAGGGGGGATAAGTTTAGATATCAGGTGGGGCAGTACTGAGGTAAGGAGGGGGTTAGGAGCAGTCAGTGCTGGTGGTCGGAAGGAAATAAGTATAGATAGAAGCTGGGAAAACAATGGGGGTGTGGGCAAGGGGAGGTTTAGGGGCAGGTAGTGCTGGTGGTAGGGACATATAGCAGTTGGGGCAGTTCTAGGGCAAGGTGGGGGTTTAGGTCAGGGAGGGGTTAAGGGTAGATAGCAGCTGGGGCAAGGAGTGCGTTAGGGGCAGGTAGGGGTGGATAGCTGACATACAAACATGCAGGAGGCAGTGAGTCTGTGTGGAGGTATAGGATAGTGTCCAGCAAGGTGCACACAGTTACTATAGGCGCTCTGTATGCGGTTGGGTATTGTGTTCTGCGCTCCCTACTGAAGTGTGGGATTGTGGGATGTGAAAAATCTGTACAACCTTGGGTCATTTGGAAAATTTTTAAGTACATAGAAAAGGGAATAAAAATCATTAAAAATAAAATATCAGTAAAAACAGTTTTTGGTACCACAGTGTCAGAGAAATAATGTACAATGTAAAAGTACAGTATACAGGCAGCATAGAAAATATTTTTTACAGATTTTATTTTTACTTTGATTTTTATTGCCTTTTCTATGTACTTACAGTACATGTTACACTTTTAAATGTACTATTTGTATGCCACATCTGTTACCTGTAGTAACACACACTTCGTTGCGGGAAGCCGCCAACTGCAGCATGAAGAGTAACAGCGGGGGTGGCGGCAGTGTGGAGGATTCACAGCAGGGACCGGCGCATCAGTGATCCCGGCAGCAACAGGGAGCCGGCACTCATGACGTGACGGGTAAGCGGCTGCAGGGATCTTGAGACGCGCGGAGCGGAGGCTACGGGTGACGTTTTGCGCAACGGTGATTGGCTGGCTGGGGTGACAGCAACGGTGATTGGACGGGCTGCATGGGGGCGGAGCGGAGCGGAGTGTGCACCAATGGGGCGGTTCGCTTGGGAGTGTGCACCAATGGGAGCCGCGACGGAGGGTTGATCTGCCCAATCGCAGCCAGAGTCCAGTGTCAGGGATTGCGGAGGGGAAGAGCATAGTTCGATGGGGGGGCGGAGTGTAGTTTCTTACCAATGTCTGGCGAGGGGGGGGCGGGCTGGTTTGGAGTGGGCACCAATGGCTGGCCTGGGGGGGCGGAGCCGCGACGGACGCTTGATGTGGTGCAGTTGTCTCTGCACAATCTCGTCCAGAGTACAGTGTCAGGTATTGCATAGATATAGATTACATGGATCTCCTATGGCTTTCTCCTGTCTCCTGTATATTAGGGCAGACTACATAGGCCAGTCCGGGCAGCTATGTGACTCCGCCCACCTATGTGACTCCGCCCAGCGTTAGCAAATGAATCAGAAAGTCACAGAATAGGGCTATTATATAGGAGATTATGGGATGTTTAACCTTTTCCTGACCACTTATTTTATTTAAATTAGTTAAATATCTTTCCTATACTATTGACCATCTATAGTGTTAATTATTAATACTGCATTCCATACACTATCCAGTGTATAAAAAGACCTATGTATACAATAATGTCCGGGGTCGTTACCATGTTCTTCTACTGCTCCCCTAGACTCTGCAAAGTCCCATACAGCGGGAGACTGTGGATTGCACTTGGAAACCCCCCTCTAGATATCCTGCGTTTGCTACTGCAAATAGTGCACAATCAAGGTGATCCACTCAGTGCGTTTTGTCCTAGTGCTCAGACATTATACCACCTGTACAGTGCAGATGGACACAACGTTTTTTTTTTATTACAGCACAAGTTATTAGCCCACTGTAGCTGCAAATAACGGGTGTGATACAGGAGGCCGGCAGTCAGGATGCTGGTGGTCACATGACGACACCGGTAAACTGACAAACAATGCCGACAGCGAATGGAGCTATTATTTTACCCCTCCCCTGGGGTGGCGGCTAGGGCTAAGATAGTGGGGGTGGCAGATAGGGCTAAGACTCAGAGCGGGTGGGGGGGGGACGGCAGCTATGGCTAACCCCCCCCCCCCTCCAGTGCCTTACCCCTAACACCACCCCCTTTCCCGAGCCCTAACTGTCACCCAGCTACTTATCTTCGGAATGTTGGCAGTCAGTGTTCTGGCACTGGCATTCCAAGTGGTGTTGGGATTCCGTCGTCGGTCACATGACTGCCAGTTGACGCACCGCCAAGTAGTATTTTACACATATCATTATTATTGATTATTGGTATAGTGCCACAAGAATTCCATAGGGCGGTATATAGGGGATAGAACATCAGTGGAACTTTACAAAGGTACATGGGGACCAATTAAGCCCAGAAATTAACATACTGTATATACTGTACATAGTAACTCACCTGGTTACTTCTCTACCCTGGACAAATCCCAGCAACTCCTTCCCCACCACCGGGGCATGTGCTATTGTGACACCTCAGAAGAGGAGGCTGGGAGCAAGAAGATAGGTGCCAGGCGCATTCTAAGGATGTGCCCTGTGCCTATATAGTGTACCCCTCCAGCAACCCACAAGCACAGGGAGCAGTGAGCCGGGATGGACAAAGGTGCTACCATTGTGCCCTTGGCGGTGCCACTGGTCACACAGTGCTTGGGAACGGGTGTGTACATAGCTATACTATAACAACAATGCACAAATTACCCAATAAGAGAGGGACCTGGTAGTCAGAGCATACAGAGCTTACATTCTCTAGGGATTATGATCAGACACAAGGTGGGTGAGGGTGGCAGGGCTGTGGGTTGCAGGAGAGCCTGGAGAGCTAGGAGAAGGGGTGGTAGGTTCGAGTGAAGATGAGTTAGGAGGCAGTTTAGGGCGGAGTGACCAGGAGGGAGTGTGTGCGGAGATGAGGGTGTTGATGTAGGGTTGCGGGTGAGGGGTTGATGGCTTTGTAGGTGTGAGATATTCAATTACACTTTGCTTCTGGATAGAGTTCTGAGCCAGTGGAGTAAGTGGCACAAGGGCAGCACTTGTGGAATGGCAAGAGAGGGAAATAAAGTGGTCAGCAGAGTTGAGAATGGATTGAAAAGGGGCAAGGCAGGGGTGGGAGAGGGTAGGTTCCAGCAATCAAGATGAGAAATAATAAGGAAATGGATGATAGTTTTAGTGATTTCCAGGATTAGAAAAGGACTGACTCTGTGAATATTACGAAGGTGAAAGGGTGGTTGAGGAGAGAGTGGAGTCACAATGGGGTGCGGGGGGTGTAGGCTGCATCCAGGTCTCACCCTTGGAGGGGGTGACACCAAAGTTACGGTTCCCCCGCAGTGACAGTAGCCGGGTGCTGCAATGGGACATTTTCCTGCAGGACTCAGCTACTGTCACAGGAAGACCAGTCTCCAGGAGGCAGAACAGCATCTCCGGGAATACAGGGAATGCCCCCAGAGTGATGCCACCAGACAGCGTATTTGCAGACAAAGAAGAGGAGAGCATTGCTGACAGAGAGGAAGAGAGAAGGGAGACCCTTGGAGGGGAGACAGACAATGAGCTCAGTTTTAGAGATTCTAAGTTTCAGAAAGAAATAGATCATCCATGACAAGATGGCCAATAGAAACCTGATACTGTAGTATGGGAGAGAACAGAGGGGGTATCGGGAAGAGAGTGAAATTTGCGTATCATCAGTGTCAAAAAGTATATAAGGTAAGGAGATGAAAGGATATATTCTTGGCAAACAGTGGCAGATACAGTAGCCTGGGAGGCTTGCAATTAGAGGAAGATGTAGGGATAGAAAACTAATGATTGGACAAAAGGTAAGTAGGCCAAGTGAGGTGGAACTCGGCGAGAGGGAAAAAGATAGAGAAGAAGGTGGCAAAGAGACAATAAAGGTTAGAGGATTGGGAGGTTCTGAAAACTTAAAGTAGGACAGTTTCTGCAGAACTGTAGGCCAAGAGGATGATTTGACGTGGAGCAAGCCATAAAGATCTCAGCAGCTTTACTATCCTAACAAAATAAATCCTTACAGTGTCAAGTTTTTTTTGTTTGTTTTTTAAATTAAAAATCCTCTACATCATTTTTTGGAAGCTATAACATTTGATTCAGCATCTTGGCTTAAAAAGACCAAAGATTTTATTCTTGAATTGTTAATGAGCAGGTCCGGAAGGATGTCACTAAATTTGGTTTTGCCTGATGAAAATATGCACATACTGTAATAAGATTTCCCATAACTCTCGTTTAGGATCCTTGTTACTTCTTCACCTGCGTGACAAACAATGGACTTCTATTGTTTCTGAGTTTTATTTCTGATTTAACCTGTTTCTGGAAGAAGTTCTATAATTTGGTTATGGGCATTTTTTCAAATACATGGTCTTCTGTGTGAAAGTCTACATGATATCACCCTGCAGTTCAGTATGTGCCAAATTTTGGATAACATTCCACAATATAATGGAAGAAGGCAAATAAATTAAATTTCTATGTGGCCTACCATATTTCTAAAATAGACTGAAATAATTACATGTTGCATCGATATTTACATTTTGACCTTTCCGTAGATCAAAAATAGCTGATTTGCTTGGCTAACCATTGTATCATCCAACATTTGCAAAATAAACAAGTTCATCTCATTGCTTTCCATCTTACACTGCCTATACCAGAGGTTCTTAAACGCGTTCCTCAAGGGACCCCAAACGGTCCAGGTTTTAGGAATATCCCAGGCTCAGCACAGATGGTTAAATCAAATTGACTGAGGTGCTAATTAAGTCACCTGTGGGCAAGCATGGATAAACTAAAAACCTGGAATGTTGGGTTGCCTTGAGGACCACAGTTGAGAACCTCTGGAATATACTGAATATTTGCAGATACCCAATGTCTTCCACTTCTCCCTACTTAAGCGTCATTAATCACTTTTCTATATTTAGCATAGACATTCTATAGTGGATCATATAATTTCTTCTCTACTGAATAATTGTCTGTGGCCAGAATTACAATTTGAAGCCAGTTACATTCTTCACTAGAATATTTTCTATCTAGTGCATTAGAGGGAATATGAGACAGAAGAAAGTTATTGATTAAAAACATCGGGTGGTCTTCTGTTTGCCGGCGGTCGGGCTCCCGGCGCTCAGTATACCGGCGCCGGGAGCCCGACAGCCGGAATACCGACAATTATTTTCCCTCGTGGGGGTCCACGACCCCCATAGAGGGAGAATAAAATAGTGTGGCGCGCGTAGCGTGGCGAGCGCAGCGAGCCCGCAAGGGGCTCATTTGCGCTCGCCAAGCTGTCGGTAAGCCGGCGGTCGGGCTCCCGGCGCCGGGATGCTGGTCGCCGGGAGCCCGACCGCCGGCCAGCCGTAGTGAACCCGAAAACATCTGGGGGCATATTTACCAATTTTTGGAAAATGATCTCTTCTTACCACTGCATATTGAGGCATTAAGAAATGATCAGCAAAATATACCAGCAATCACACATAAGGACAAGGGTGTTGAATGATGTGTGTGCAGGTGTTGATATTGCAGAGTTATATAGGCACTCACCAGTAGATGACTCACACAGTGAGCATCCCAGTTACAGTACTTACCCAGTGGTGTTGGTTTATTGATAGATAGGTCCAGCTGTACTCACTGTTACATGTACACTGTGAAGGAGCAGAGCTTGCGTGGAATGCGGTTTAATAATCACGTTTCTTATAGGAGCTAAGTAGGAGACTTCTGTATCCCACCATGTCACTCTTCACAGACTCAGACAGTAAAGACAAGATGGCCCCTGCACATGCTGAGGAGAAATCTCAGTGGCCATGTTGGGATAGGGCATGAAGCCTACCTGGAAAAAATGTGTAAAAAGTAAACTGAATGCTATCGCGATCACTTAACTTCAGTGTGCAGACTCATCACACCATGCAGTTGCAAGCATAGATTACCAGGGAAGGGATCATTCTGACCCTCTCCTGAAAAATGTAGCACAATGGCATTAGCAATCGGGGCTAGGTACTGGAAAACTACGCCTTTGGGAGCTTTGTCAATTTCACAATTTATCAGCCTCCAAAGAAAATGGTAGGACATTGGAGATATTTTCTGTTTCATACATCCTGTAGATAGTTACTTTTTCTGGGCATCCCACAAAGTTACTTTGATAAATATGCTTTTTGAGGTATTGTTCCCATGAGACTAAAAAAGAGGCCCACTTGTCCACCCATGAGAGTGGAGCTACTGTCAGCAATCTGTCCGTTCACCTAAGAGCTTTGTTGCAGGCTGTGAGTGCACATTGAAGTGCATGTTGTAGCATCATTGGGTTCTTTTTAAGTGACTTAGCCCTTTTGCCACTGCCTGAAACATGGGTTCCTTAGCTTACTCGTCTGAACACCACTACATTCTACTTGAGCTGCCAGATCTGTCTCAGCCTGGGTCCAGCTTGCTCCTGTTGGTCAGTAGACACCTAAGTGCAGATATATTTAACCTTAGCATACATCTTGCTTTCTCCACCACTGTATGGTTTGCCCATTCACCGACACCGTTTTGCTCAGGAGTATAGGAAATGATCAACTGAGGCTGTGTTCCATAGGGAGAGATTTAGCAATTTATCATAGTTAATGAGTTCCTGACTTGAAAAGTCCAACATTCTTTTTTTTGTGAGGACTGAGATTTCCCTAGTGAGGACTGAGATTTGCCTAGTGAGGACTGAGGTTTCCCTAGTGAGGACTGAGATTTCCCTAGTGAGGACTGAGATTTCCCTGATGAGGACTGAGATTTCCCTAGTGAGGACTGAGATTTCCCTGATGAGGACTGAGATTTCACTGATGAGGACTGAGATTTCTCTGATGAGGACTGAGGTTTCCCTAGTGAGGACTGAGATTTCCCTGATGAGGACTGAGATTTCTCTGATGAGGACTGAGGTTTCCCTAGTGAGGACTGAGGTTTCCCTAGTGAGGACTGAGATTTCCCTGATGAGGACTGAGATTTCCCTAGTGAGGACTGAGATTTCACTGATGAGGACTGAGATTTCTCTGATGAGGACTGAGGTTTCCCTAGTGAGGACTGAGATTTCCCTGATGAGGACTGAGATTTCTCTGATGAGGACTGAGGTTTCCCTAGTGAGGACTGAGGTTTCCCTAGTGAGGACTGAGATTTCCCTAGTGAGGACTGAGATTCCCATTAGTCTTCAATGCCAATCACTGTGGTATAGTGGATCCACCTGTGGGATGTTCTGTTGTACCTGACATTACAGCCAGTTATATAAAACAAGTGAAAAAGTACAAGAATAAAATAAATGGAGGATCTTAAAAATAAATAATAATCTAGATACAGAGAGTGGAAGAATAACAAAGATGCGGATATAAAGTATCTTCATATATATTTAAGATCTTCCATACTGTATATATTTGGATTTACACTTTTTATTTTTCTGTTTCTTCATACTTTAGTGCCGCTGTTACTTGTGTGTGTGTGTGTGTGTATATATATATATATATATATATATATATATATACTTTTTTTTTTTTTTTTACGGCTACCTATAAGGGAAAAAGCTGCATTAAGGGTGTGCTGTGATAAAAATATTTTTTTGTGTTGTCATTTACAGCCAGGTAGTCTGCTCCCAGTAGATAGTAGGAAGTTAGTAGGAACGGAATAGGATTACACCTAGGGGGGTATTCAATTAGTGGCATTTTTTTGACTAGTCGAAAAAACGTCACTTTCCGCCTGTTTTTAAGTTGAATTCACATTCACCCTATTAAATGCCCGTTCCGATTTTTCGACTTGTTGAATAATCCTCCCGTGTGAAAACTACATGGATTGGCGAATTCATCACGATCAACATGTTTTGTGAATTTGCCAGCGTTTTTGACAGTTTCTTGGTTCACTTTCGCCCATGCCGATTCAACCCCCAAAAAATCTAAAAGGCATGGCAAAAACGGAGCAAAAAAACTGTAGAAAATGCCCACTATTGAATACTAAACAGTCGAATTAGTGCCGATATTGGGGGTTGACCCGATCGCACGCTGCACTTTTTTGCGGGTCGAAACTGCGCATGCGCTGCGGCCGCAATGCGCAGGTGCGTCATTGCCCAGCGACAGCCATCGCCAGGCAGCGACGATTCCAACAAAGAAAGTGGTCACAGCGGCGACCGCAAGAAGATTGACAGCTGGAAGGCGGATCCGGGCATCAACTGACCGTTTTCGGGGAGTGGATTTCCGGACACAGGCGTGTCGAGGCGTTTAGTGGGCGGATGTCTGACGTCAATTCCGGGACCTGAGACGCTGAAGTGATCGCACCAGGTAAGTAAGTCCAGACCTACTCCTCTTGTGCACAAAACTTTTTTTTTGCATAGCACGGCTGCACAAGCGATCGCAGCCTTGCTGTGCAAAAATCCACTCCCCCATAGGTGGCGTCTACCTGATCGCACGGGCAACAAAAAGTTGCTGCGTGCAATCAGTTCAGAATGAGGGCCATTGTGCGTTTCAGAGATAAAGAACAGCAAGATAGAAGAATTGAGGACTGTGCCTGAAAAACACACATTGCTTTTAATGAGCTGTTTGCATGTTTGGTGTAATTTCCCCCACTTCGTATTTTCCACACACGATCATTCGCCAGTGATTACTTTCTATCATGAAACCCAAAACAAACATTTAATGCGCAGCCAGAGATCAGCCGTCATTCATTTCTCATCCTGTTTATTCCCAGCCGAAATGTATTTGCAATTGAAATCTTAATAGTGCCTAATTGCTAAAACAGTGATACTTAAAATTAGTTTGACAGTCTTGCCATGAATAATCTATCTCCCATTGTCACTCTAAAGACGGGAACAATGAGGGGTGTTTAAACCCTTTGTTCATTTGCAAGTTAGAGCATTTCCTAAATTATAGATCCCGGTTATTTGGCTCGAAGGAAGCATTTAACAAATTGGTTAATGTATTAGTAATCCAAAATTCCGCCATCATTTTGTGTCATGGCGTTCAGAGGAAGCATTGTGGCAAAAGTCACAAAGATGTGCCATGTGTAGTACAGAAGGAAATGCAAAATCTCCATCAGTCCAGCGCAAAACCCCACTTGTGGTAGGTGCCCGACCGTTTTATGTTACCTACCAAAAATAATAGGAACCACTGATGATGATAAAAGCAATTATTGTCAACTGATTATATTGAATCAATAATGGAGACGCCATATGTCTGTGTTCTCCCCTGTCTAGGTGATGACCTGAAAATACCATGTCTGCAGTACAAGGGACAGTAGAGTTTTTGGTGGAACTGCATAAATTCCATAATGTGGACTTATTCCAGAGAGGGTGAGTAATTGTGCGCTAAGGGTGGCATGCTCAATGTATCACATATCACAGCCCATTGTGCTGTGCCATTTACTATCATGTACAATAGTTATATTGGAACAAGTATAAAGCAGGTCAGAAGTATTATAATGTTTTTTTTCTACTTAAATTTTTTTTTGAGGGAGTAATATTTTTAGAACCATCTTCTGCATAATCTTTATTTTGGGGGATGACCCTGCGTTCCAGGTGATTATTAGGTGAACTGAGCCACGCCTAGAGTACCAACTATCCCAGGGTATGTAAATGAGATAAACCCCCTTCCTCATTGGCTGACAATGAAGAAGAATGAATGCTCACTGGGTGCATCCCATCCTGTGTTGTGATGCTGCTGACCGTTGCCCGTCTGTGTCACTGCGAACCTGATATCACTGCACAGTATACCCGTTACATGGAGGAGATAAGTGGCACTGACTTAGTCATTCCTCACTTCTGCATGCTGCCGTTCCTCATCCTGCTATATGCAAGTTATGTGTGTGTGTGTGTGTGTGTATATGCATGTGTGCAGTGGCAGAACTTGCGCCAGTGCAACCAGTGCATTGCACTGGGGCCCAACGCTGTGCTGGCTTCATAATGAGTCACACTGACTCAATGGGGGTCATTCCGAGTTGATCACTCGCTAGCAACTATTTGCAGCGCTGCGATCAGGTTACATCTCGGCAAAACTGCGCATGTGTATGCACCGCAATGTGCAGGCGCGTCGTACGGGTACAAAGAGGATCGGTGCTGGGCGATGGATTGTACGAAGAATCCATTCGCACAGCCGATCACAAGGTGATTGACAGGAAGAGGGCGTTTGTGGGTGTCTACTGACCGTTTTCTGGGAGTGTTTGCAAAAACGCAGGCGTGTCCAGACGTTTGCAGGGTGGGTGTCTGACGTCAATTCCGGGACCAAAAAAACTAAAGTGATCGCAGCGGCTGCGTAAGTCCAGAGCTACTCAGAAACTGCAAAAAACTTTTTTGTGCTGTCGGCTGCAACAGTGTTCGCACACTTGCAAAGCAAAAATACACTCCCCCATAGGTGGCGACAATCTGATTGAGGTGCTGCAAAAAATTGCTAGTGAGCGATCAACTCGAAATGACCCCCATTATTACGCTGCCGAACCTTCTCCACAGGCCGCCAGTAACATCGCGCAGCACGCCAGCACATACTTTGTGGCTGTGCCATGCTGCAGGTGAAGTGTGAGGAGGGACGGTCTCCTTCCCTCGCCTCTCGTATACCCATAGGCGTCGGAACGGGGGAGGGGTGCGGGGGGAGGGGCAAATGAGAGGAGTCGCAGGCGCGGGTTAGGGGGAGCACTTGCCCCCAGATCCCCAAGGGCGACTCCTGTTGTAAAAATCAATGTGCTGCCGCTGACTGCTCTGCCCCATGTCCTCCTAGTCGGCTCTTCACTGGTGCATTACTGGGAGGGAGGCGTGGCCATGCTGAGCCTGTTGGGACATCCCCGCCTCCTCCCAGTAATGCATCAGTAAAGAGCCGGCTAGGAGGACATGGGGCAGAACAGGCAGCAGCAGCACATTGATTTTACAGCAAGAGTCGCCTGGAGGTAAGCGCTGCTCACCTTCACTGGGGGGAGGAGCGCCAAAATGAAATTTTTAGTATGCCCCCAATCTCAAAACATTTTAGTGTCCCTGCGTATACTTCCTCCTCCTCTTCTTAGATATTGTGCTGCTGCCGATGTGATGCTGAGTGCCTGGCCAGAGGGGGAGGAGGGGCCGCACTCCCTGCTCCTCCCCACATACTCAGTAATACAGACTGTGTGGGACAGCCTGGCCAGAGGGCGAGGAGGGGCCGCACTCCCTGCTCCTCCCCACATACTCAGTAATACAGACTGTGTGGGACAGTCCGGCTGCAGGAGGAGGAGGGGCCGCTCTTTCAGCTCCTCCTCCTCCCACATACTCAGTAATACAGACTGTGTGGGACAGCCCGGCTGCAGGGGGAGGAGGGGCCGCTCTCTCAGCTCCTCCTCCTCCTCCCACATACTCAGTAATACAGACTGTGTGGGACAGCCCGGCTGCAGGGGGAGGAGGAGCCACTCTCTCAGCTCCTCCCACATACTCAGTAATACAGACTGTGTGGGACAGCCCGGCTGCAGGGGGAGGAGGAGCCACTCTCCCTGCTCCTCCCTCATACTCAGTAATACAGACTGTGTGGGACAGCCCGGCTGCAGGGGGAGGAGGGGCTGCTCTCTCAGCTCCTCCCCACATATTCAGTAATACAGACTGTGTGGGACAGCCCGGCTGCAGGGGGAGGAGGGGCTGCTCTCCCTGCTCCTCCCACATACTCAGTAATACAGACTGTGTGGGACAGCCTGGCTGCAGGGGGAGGAGGAGCCGCTCTCCCTGCTCCTCCCACATACTCAGTAATACAGACTGTGTGGGACAGCCCGGCTTCAGGGGGAGGAGGGGCTGCTCTCCCTGCTCCTCCCCACATACTCAGTAATACAGACTGTGCGGGACAGCCCAGCTGCAGGGGGAGGAGGGGCCGCTCTCTCAGCTCCTCCCCACATATTCAGTAATACAGACTGTGTGGGACAGCCCAGCTGCAGCGGGAGGAGGGGCCGCTCTCCCTGCTCCTCCCCACATACTCAGTAATACAGACTGTGTGGGACAGCCCGGCTGCAGGGGGAGGAGGGGTCGCTTTCTCAGCTCCTCCTCCTCCTCCCACATACTCAGTAATACAGACTGTGTGGGACAGCCCGGCTGCAGGGGGAGGAGGGGCCGCTCTCTCAGCTCCTCCTCCTCCCACATACTCAGTAATACAGACTGTGTGGGACAGCCCGGCTGCAGGGGGAGGAGGGTCCGCTCTCCCTGCTCCTCCCACATACTCAGTAATACAGACTGTGTGGGACAGCCCGGCTGCAGGGGGAGGAGGGGCCGCTCTCTCAGCTCCTCCTCCTCCCAAATACTCAGTAATACAGACTGTGTGGGACAGCCCGGCTGCAGGGGGAGGAGGGGCCACTCTCCCTGCTCCTCCCACATACTCAGTAATACAGACTGTGCGGGACAGCCCAGCTGCAGGGGGAGGAGGGGCTGCTCTCTCAGCTCCTCCCCACATATTCAGTAATACAGACTGTGTGGGACAGCCCGGCTGCAGGGGGAGGAGGAGCTGCTCTCCCTGCTCCTCCCACATACTCAGTAATACAGACTGTGTGGGACAGCCCGGCTGCAGGGGGAGGAGGAGCCGCACTCCCTGCTCCTCCCCACATACTCAGTAATACAGACTGTGCGGGACAGCCCAGCTGCAGGGGAAGGAGGGGCTGCTCTCTCTGCTCCACCCACATACTCAGTAATACAGACTGTGTGGGACAGCCCAGCTGCAGGGGGAGGAGGGGCCGCTCTCCCTGCTTCTCCCACATACTCAGTAATACAGACTGTGTGGGACAGCCCGGCTGCAGGGGGAGGAGGAGCCGCACTCCCTGCTCCTCCCCACATACTCAGTAATACAGACTGTGCGGGACAGCCCGGCTGCAGGGGGAGGAGGGGCTGCTCTCCCTGCTCCACCCACATACTCAGTAATACAGACTGTGTGGGACAGCCCAGCTGCAGGGGGAGGAGGGGCCGCTCTCCCTGCTTCTCCCACATACTCAGTAATACAGACTGTGTGGGACCGCCCGGCTGCAGGGGGAGGAGGAGCCGCACTCCCTGCTCCTCCCCACATACTCAGTAATACAGACTGTGTGGGAAAGCCCGGCTGCAGGGGGAGGAGGGGCCGCTCTCTCAGCTCCTCCCCGCATACTCAGTAATACAGACTGTGTGGGACAGCCCGGCTGCAGCGGGAGGAGGGGCCGCTCTCTCAGCTCCTCCCACATACTCAGTAATACAGACTGTGTGGGACAGCCTGGCTGCAGGGGGAGGAGGGGCCGCTCTCTCTGCTCCTCCCCACATACTCAGTAATACAGACTGTGTGGGACAGCCCGGCTGCAGGGAGAGGAGGAGCCGCTCTCTCAGCTCCTCCCACATACTCAGTAATACAGACTGTGTGGGACAGCCCGGCTGCAGGGGGAGGAGGGGCCGCTCTCCCTGCTCCTCCCCACATACTCAGTAATACAGACTGCGTGGGACAGCCCGGCTGCAGGGAGAGGAGGAGCCGCTCTCTCAGCTCCTCCCACATACTCAGTAATACAGACTGTGTGGGACAGCCCGGCTGCAGGGGGAGGAGGGGCCGCTCTCCCTGCTCCTCCCCACATACTCAGTAATACAGACTGTGTGGGACAGCCCAGCTGCAGGGGGAGGAGGGGCCGCTCTCTCAGCTCCTCCTCCTCCCACATACTCAGTAATACAGACTGTGTGGGACAGCCCGGCTGCAGGGGGAGGAGGGGCCGCTCTCCCTGCTCCTCCCCACATAGTAATACAGATTGTGTGGGACAGCCCGGCTGCAGGAGGAGGAGGAGACGCTCTCTCAGCTCCTCCCACATACTCAGTAATACAGACTGTGTGGGACAGCCCGGCTGCAGGGGGAGGAGGAGCCGCTCTCTCAGCTCCTCCCACATACTCAGTAATACAGACTGTGTGGGACAGCCCGGCTGCAGGGGGAGGAGGGGCCGCTCTCCCTGCTCCTCCCCACATACTCAGTAATACAGACTGTGTGGGACAGCCCGGCTGCAGGAGGAGGAGGAGACGCTCTCTCAGCTCCTCCCACATACTCAGTAATACAGACTGTGTGGGACAGCCCGGCTGCAGGGGGAGGAGGGGCCGCTCTCTCAGCTCCTCCCACATACTCAGTAATACAGACTGTGTGGGACAGCCCGGCTGCAGGGGGAGGAGGGGCCGCTCTCCCTGCTCCTCCCCACATACTCAGTAATACAGACTGTGTGAGACAGCACAGCTGCAGGAGGAGGAGGGGCCGCTCTCCCTGCTCCTCCCCACATACTCAGTAATACAGACTGTTTGGGACAGCCCGGCTGCAGGAGGAGGAGGAGACGCTCTCTCAGCTCCTCCCACATACTCAGTAATAGAGACTGTGTGGGACAGCCCGGCTGCAGGGGGAGGAGGAGCCGCTCTCTCAGCTCCTCCCACATACTCAGTAATACAGACTGTGTGGGACAGCCCGGCTGCAGGGGGAGGAGGGGCCACTCTCTCAGCTCCTCCCACATACTCAGTAATACAGACTGTGTGGGACAGCCCGGCTGCAGGGGGAGTAGGGGCCGCTCTCCCTGCTCCTCCCCACATACTTAGTAATACAGACTGTGTGGGACAGCCCGGCTGCAGGGGGAGGAGGGGCCGCTCTCTCAGCTCCTCCCACATACTCAGTAATACAGACTGTGTGGGACAGCCCAGCTGCAGCGGGAGGAGGGGCCACTCTCCCTGCTCCTCCCCACATACTCAATGGGGGTCATTCCGAGTTGATCGCTTTCTCGCAGTTTTTAGCAGCCGTGCAAACACATTGTCGCCCCCCCCCCCCCTGGGGAGTGTATTTTCGCTTTGCAGAAGTGCGAACGCCTGTGCAGCAGAGCGCTTGCAAAAACATTTTGTGCAGAACAAGACCAGCCCTGTAGTTACTCTTCGTGTGCGTTGATTCTAACATTGGTGGGACGGCTTTTGATGTTACACACCCGCCCAGTGTTCGCCCAGCCACACCTGCGTTTTCCCTGGCCCGCCTGCGTTTTTCAAAACACTCCCAGAAAACAGTCAGTTAACACCCAGAAACGCCCTCTTCCTGTCAATCTTCTTGCATTGTGCCGTGCTTCGCTAGAACCTGTGCAAAACCACAAAGGACTTTGTACCTGTATGTCGCGCATGCGCATTGTGGTGCATACGCATAAATGCCGATTTTTTTTGCCTGATCGCTGCGCTGCGAACAACGGCAGCTAGAGATCAACTCGGAATGACCCCCAATAATACAGACTGTGTGGGACAGCCCGGCTACATGGGGAGGAAGGGCTGCTCTCTCAGCTCCTCACTCTCCTTTCATACTTACATTCCACCCCCATCCTCGGCGCCAAAAGTGAATACGAGGGCGCAGCATCAGCCCCGGATTGTACAAGCCAGAGGCCAGGTAGGAAAAAAACAATGCTATAGGCCCGGCGACAGGAGGGGTCAAAGGGGACACCCGCCCCGCCCTTGTTAGGGGCCCCAAGGTTCAGGCAGCGGACAGCAGCGGCTGCAGTTCATCACAACTGTCAAAAAAAACTGTTTGCTCCCGGCATCGGGGATTCGCGGGCCGCCCGCTGCGCTGTGATTTAAGTGTGTGTGTTTGTTTGCGTGCGCCCCCCCCCCCCGAGTCCCGTGTGCTGTTCAACCCCTCAGTGCCCTGTGATTGATGTGTGTTTGCGTGCGCGCGCCCCCCCTCCTCTCCCGAATCCTGTGTGCTGCTCACCCCTCAGTGCCCTGTTCACCCCTCAGTGCCCCCAGGTCACCTGTTATCCTGCCAACCAGTCCCCAGCCAGGAAGCTCGGCCGGACAGGTCACATGTTATCCTGCCAGCCAGTCCCCAGCCAGGACCGCTCCTCCAGCGTCCTCACCGCACGCTGCCTCCCTGTCTCTCTCTGCTGGGTGAGTGAGGAGCCGGACTGAGGACAGGACAGACAGAGTACTGCGGCCTGTGGGAATTGGGGAGGCGAGCCTGGTGAATTAGAGCGGCTGTGTCAGTGTGTTGCTGCAGCAGCAAGCAGGGTAAGGCTTTTGCATTTCATAAATTCATAATACATGTTTATGTATAGGGAATGGGATTTGGGTTTGGGTTAGGACTTTAGGATTACTTTGGGGCGGGATTCAGGCAGGCAGGCACATTATGCATGCATATGCATTCTGCACATGGATGCATCTGCATGCATGTGCGTGTCAGATGAGATCAGACTCATCAGAGCAGAATGTCTGTGCTGTGATGGTGACTGGTCATTCAGGCTCAGTTGCTGCTCATCACAGAGAGTACAAAATTCCTGACCATTGTGGGTCTGTGAATCTTAATTTTGGAAAGAGCTGATCCCATTATATCGGTATTGTATTGTTCCATTAAAGTTTTGTTTTCTAGACGTTAGAGAGTCTATAATTTTGTTTTTAATATACTTGTGTCCTGTAGATAATGTGGGTCCCTGTCCTGTTTCCTGGGGGGGGGCAGAGATATCAGTGTACTGGGCCCCAAAATTTCTGTTGCCAGCCCTGGTGACAAGTGCTGTGCAGCCTCTCTCTTTGTCTGTCCTCTCTCTCCCCCTTGGCCCCCCTCTCATTTCCTCTGCCCTCTTACTTGCACGCTGTCTCTCCCTTGTCCCCCTCTCTCTCTCATCTCTCTCCCCCCTCCACCACTACCTGTCTCCCCCCCTCTCTCTGTCCCCATCTCTCTCTATCCCTCCCTTCTCTCTGTCTCCCTCTCCATCTTCCACTTCTCCATCTCCCCAACTCTCTGTTTCTCCATTTCCCCCCTCTCTCACTTTCTCAGTCTCTCCCTCTACCTCTCCCACCTTCTGCCCCTCCTTCCACTCTCTCTCGTCTCCCTCCTCTCTCTCCATCTCTGCACTCTTTCTCTCTCTCTCCCCCGTCTCCCATCTCTCTCTCTCTCTCTATTCCCCTGCACCTCTCTTCATTCTTCTTCAGCCCTCTCTCTCCATCTCCCCCTCTATTCTTTCCCATTCACCCCTCTCTCTCCATCCCACCACCCCCCCCTCTCTCTCTCTATCTGCCTCTCTGCCCATCTATCCCCTCTCTCTCTTTCTCAGTCTCCCTTCTCTCTCAGTCTCCCCCCTCTCTCTATCTCCCACTCTCTCTCTCCATCTCTGCCCCTCTCTCTCCATCTCTGCCCCTCTCTCTTTCCCTCCGTCTCTCATCTCTCTCTGTTCTCCTGCACTTCTCTCTCCTCCTTCCTCTTCATCCCTCTCTCTCTCCGTCTCCCCCTCTCTTTCATTGTCTCCCGTCTCCCCCTCTTTATCTGTCACTCCCTTCTCTGTCTCTCTGTCTCCCCCACTCTGTCTTCCCCTCACTCTCTCTGTCTCTGCCCTCCTCTCCCTCCGTCTCTCATCTCTCTTTCTGTGTTCCTCTTTTCTTTCATCTTCACCCCCCTCTCTCTCTTCCTCCCTTTGTCTCTCCTACCCTCCCTCCCTCTCCCCTAACATAATTCCTCCTCTTCCCTAACATAAGCATTGTCTCTCATCAGCTCTCATGTTGAAGCTGCTTGTTTGTTTTTTGCCGCCTGTCTCCTCCTCTGATACCTTTCCTTCATGTCCCAGTGAACACTGTCAACCCAGTTTACCCCCTTTACTCCCTCCTACAGAAACCTCTCATACCCTCTGCCTCTCCTCTTCACCTTCTCCCAGTCACCCTCTGCCTGTCACCCTTTCCATCCTCCAATGCCTCTCCCTGGCACCCACTGCTACTCCCTCTCACCCTCTCACTGTCACCCTTTTCCTATCACCCATTGGCTCTCCCTTTCACCAACTCTCCATATCTCTGTCACCTCCCCTTCCCCTTTGCTTCTTCTCCGTCATCCTATACCTTGCCCTGACACCCACTGTCATGTGGCATATTGTGAACTTGGGGTGGGGTGGAGGAGTGGGCCCAAAGCATAGTTTTGCACTTGGGCCCACCACTCACAAGTTCCGCCACTGCATGTGTGTGTGTGTCAGGGTTTGTGGAGCAAGGCCTGAAGGGGCATCTTGAAGACTGTGGCCCCGTGAAGGTATGGTATCCTAGGATAACAAGTACCCTCCCATTGCCCTTGAAGCCAATAGAGATTTACATTGCAGTTGTCATACAATTAATACAAAAAGCAATGTTTCTATTATTTATAGATTACAAACTAACTAACATTTACAGGGCATCTAGAATTGTATTCACAGCATTTCACTGTTCCCACATTTTGTTATGGTACAGCCTTATTCCAAAATGGAATAAATTATTTTTTCCCCTTAAAATTCTACACACAATACCCGATAATGACAACATCAAAAAAAGTTTTTTTTGCAAATTTATTAGAAATAAAAAATTAAGAAATCACATGTACGTAAGTATTCACAGCCTTTGCTAAATACTTTGTTGATGCACCTTTATTGACAATTACAGCCACAAGTCTTTTTAAATATGATGCCACAAGCCTGGCACACCTACTGTATGTTTGGGCAGTTTTGCGCATTCCTCTTTGCAGCACCTCTCAAGTTCCATCAGGTTGGATGGAAAGCGTTGGTGCACAGCTATTTTCAGATCTCTCCAGAGATGTTCAATCGGATTCAAGTCTGGGCTCTGGCTGGCAGGGGTGTATCTAGGGGTCTGAGCGCCCCTGGCAAAGTATGGAACTGGCGCCCCACACCTCCCCCATCTAGAGACACAGAGGGAGGAGTTACATATAGGCTGAGGTCAGGGACACTGAGGGAGAATTACAGGGAGGGTGCAGGTACAGTGGCAAACGCAGGATTTCTAGAGGGGGGTTTCCAAATGCAGTACACAATCTCCCACTCTGCGGAACGTTGGAGCAATTGTGGGAGTCTTGGGGAGCGGTAGAAGAACCTAGTAAAAACCCTGGACATTAATGTATACTGTATGGAATATAGTTTTAATATTTAACACTATAGATAGTCTATAGTATAGGCTGTATCACACATTTAAATAATATAAATAAGTGGTCAGGAAAAAGATTAAACATACCATAATAAATAAATAAATAAATACACAAACATAATAGAGCCAGTCCTGCACTTTTTAAAAACACATTCTCCCACCTCATGGTAAGGCTCCTGTCTTTTCTTCCTGGTAGCTACTCTCTTGTCCAGTGTACTGATTGAGGATTCACGCAGCAAACTTGGTAGAAGAAGATGCTGCCACTGGGCATGTGCAGCAGCTCTGCTCTGTCCCTTACACTGCATTATGTGGTGGTAGCTCTAGTTATCGTGTTATATACCATTGCTATTGTTTTCATAATTTGAGCCACTTTCCAAGAGGAGGGGGGTTTCCGGGCAATGAGGTAGAGGGCTTACAGGGAGGGTCAGGGACACTGAAGGACAATTACAGGGAGGGTGTGGGCAGGGACACTGAGGGGGAATTACAGGAGTGTGCGGGCAGGGACACTGAGGAGGAATTACGGGGAGGGTACAGGCAGGGACATGGAGGTGGAATTACAGGAGGGTGTGGGCAGGGACACTGAGGGGGGAGTCACAGGGAGGCTGAGGTCAGGGACACTAAGGGGGAATTACAGGGAGGGTTCGGGTAGGGAACATGAGAGGGAGGAGCTACAGGGAGGCTGAGGTCAAGGACACTGAGGGGCAATTACAGGGAGGGTGCGGGAAGAGACACTGAGAGGGAATTACAGGAGTGTGCGGGCAGGGACACTGAGGGGAGAGTTACGGGGAGGCTGAGGTTAGGAACACTGAGGGGCAATTACAGGGAGGGTGCAGGTGGGGACACTGAGGAGGAATTACGAGGAGGGTGCGGGCAGGGATACTGAGGGGGAATTACGAGGATGGTGTGGGCAGGGACAATGGGGGCAATTACAGTTAGAGTGCGGGCAGGGACACTGAGATGGAATTATGGGGAGGATGCAGTCAGGAAGACTGAGGGGGAATTATGAGGAGTGTTTAGGCAGGGACACTGAAAGGGAATTATGGTTAGGGTGCGGGTAGGGACACTGAGAGGGAATTACAGGGAGGGTACGGACAAGGATACTGAGGGGGAATTACGGTTAGGGTGCGGGCAGGGACACTGAGAGGGAATTATGGGGAGGGTGCGGGTAGGGACACTGAGAGGGAATTACGGGGAAGGTGCAGGCAGGGAGACTGAGGGGGAATTATGGGAAGGGTGTGGGCAGGGATACTGAGAGGGAATTACAAGGAGGGTGCGGACAGGGACATCGAAGGGATATATGCACACATACATACAGTTAAAAACTCCTCTCTAAGTGTGGTGGCACTACATGTCCCAGCAAATCCAGTTGACAAGGTGTGCTGGGACTTGTAGTCTCAACACAGCTGGACAGGCCGTCCTGGTCTAGATACCTCTCCATACAGAGCTCTATGTAAGCTGTGATCCAGACTGCCAGGATAGACCATGCAGTGCAGCTACGGTACAGAAGAAAATGTACAGGTATGACCATGCTGCACTGCTGACTGGTGCTGATTGTAGTGGCTGGTGTCTGGTGACAGACCGCATGGGACCAATGAGAAGGGGAGCGGATGAGGAAAAGGAGGTGCCTCGCCCCTCCCCATACCTGGAAGTGCCCCGCTCCCCGGCTATATTCACCATCATTGTGACTGTAGTCACAGAGGTGGTCATTCCGAGTTGTTCGCTCGCTAGCAGTTTTCAGCAGCCGTGCAAACGCTATGATGCCTCCAACTGGGAGTGTATTTTAGCTTAGCAGAAGTGCGAACGAAAGGATCGCAGAGCGGCGGCAAACTTTTTTGTGCAGTTTTAGAGTAGCTCAATACCTACTCAGCGCTTGCGATCACGTCAGTCTGTTCAGTTCCTGTTTTGATGTCACGAACACTACCCTACTTTCGCTCAGCCACGCCTGCGTTTTTCCTGGCACGCCTGCGTTTTTTCGAACACTCCCTGAAAATGGTAAGTTGACACCCAGAAACGCCCACTTCCTGTCAATCACTCTGCGGTCAGCAGTGCAACTGAAAAGCTTTGCTAGACCCTGTGTGAAACTACATCGCCCGTTGTAAAAGTACGATGCGCGTGCGCATTGCGCCGCATACGCATGCGCAGAAGTGCCTTTTTTTGCCTAATCACTGCACAGCGACCGAATGCAGCTAGCGATCAACTCGGAATGATCCCCTGAGAGTGTCAGAGTGCAATACACTTCTGAGAGTCCGGCAGTGGATGAGCACTGCTAAGGGATATACTCAGTGAGGACCACTATGTCATTCTACCCCCTGGCGCGTGTGGCAATGCTGGGCGGCGCCCCCTCCTTGTCCGGCGCCCCTGGCAAGTGCCATCCTGGCCAATAGGAAGATACACCCCTGCTGGCTGGGCCACTCAAGGATAATTCACAGAGTTGTCCTGAAGTCACTCCTTTGATATTTTGGCTGTGTGCTTAGGGTCGTTGTCTTGCTGAAAGATGAACCATTGCCCCAGTCTGAGGTCAAGAGCACTCAGGAGCAGGTTTTCATCCAGGATGTCTCTGTACATTGCTTCAGTCATCTTTCCCTCTATCTTGACTAGTCTCCCAGTTCCTGCCACTGAAAAACATCTCCACAGCATGATGCTGCAACCACCATGCTACACTGTAGGGATGGTATTGACCTGGTGATGAGCGGTGCCTGGTTTCCTCCAAACATGACGCCTGGCCTTCACGTCAAAGAGTTCAATATTTGTCTCATCAGACCAGAGAATTTTGTTTCTCATGGTCTGAGAGTCCTTCATGTGCATTTTGGCAAACTCCAGGTGGGCTGCCATGTGCTTTTTACTAAGGAGTGGCTTCTGTCTGGTCACTCTACCATACAGGCCTGATTGGTCGATTGCTGCCGAGATGGTTGTCCTTCTGGAAGGTTCTCCTCTCTCCACAGAGGAATGCTGTAGCTATGACAGAGTGACCATTGGGTTCTTGGTCACCTCCCTGGCTAGGGCCCTTCTCCCCCTATTGCTCAGTTTAGATGGCCGCCAGTTTTAGGAAGAGTCCTGGTGATTCCGAACTTCTTCCATTTACGGATGATGGAGGCCACTGTGCTCATTGGGACCTTCAAAGCAGCAGATATTTTTCTGTACCCTTCCCCAGATTTGTGCCTCGAGACAATCCAGTCTCGGAGTTCTACAGACAATTCCTTTGACTTCATGCTTGGTTTGTGCTCAGACATGCACTGTCAAGTGTGGGACCTTATATAGACGGTGTGTGCCTTTCCAAATCATGTTCAATCAACTGAATTTACCACAGGTGGACTCCAGTTAAGCTGTAGGAACATCTCAAGAATGATCAGTGGAAACAGGATGCACCTGAGCTCAATTTTGAGCTTCATGGCAAAGGCTGCGAATACTTATGTACAAGTGATTTCTTAAATTTTTAATAAATTTGCAAAAATCACAAAAAACTTTATTCATGTTGTCATTTTGGCGTATTGTGTGTAGAATTTTGAGGGAAAATGTTAATTTGTTCCATTTTGGAATAAGGCTGTAACATAACAAAATGTGGAAAAAGTGAAGCGCTGTGAATACTAGATGGATTGCATGTGTGACACAGGGTTTCATCAAATCCTCTCTGTCTCCCTTCCATCACCCTCTCCCCTCTTCCTTTTCTATCATTGTCTCACTTTCTTATCTTCCCACCAATTTCTGTATTATTATTTTCTACTGTGGTGTGGATTGTTGGGTCAACAGTAACTAGGTCGACAGTCATTAGGTCGACCACTATTGGTCGACAGTGACAAGGCCGACACATGAAATAGGTCGACATGGAAAAGGTTAACATGAGTTTTGAAAAAAACATTTGGTGTAATTTTCTGCGTAAAGTGACCAGGAACCCTAGTTAGTGAACCATGTCCCCTCGCATGGCTCGCTTCGCTCGCTGTGCTTCGGGCAAGGTGCCTCGCTTCGCTACCGGTGCGCTCGGCACAGGTTACTATTTCCAGTCGTAGACCACGTGTATCGTAAAGTATGAAAAAGTTAAAAAAATTAAAATGTGAAAAACTCATGTCGACCTTTCCATGTGTCCACTTTTTAAATGTCGACCTAATGATCATGTCGACCAATAGTGGTCGACCCAATGAGTGTCAACCTAAAGACCGGATACTTTTCTACTGTATCTGAGTATCTGCTTAATGACCCCCACGCCCCATCACAAAACAAGAAGGTGTAGAGTTGTGGTTATCGTAACCAGTGGTGCTTGGGATGAGAAATGATTATCCCATATGAGTGCATGTGGCATCTATGATATTAGCGTGGTATGGTAATCCGGTATAGATTACCACCATGGCGCTCACACCAGGCATGAGAACCACGGTGGTGTTTAGTTCAGCTCATGTGCGTCTGCACCTTGCACCGTCGATGACAGTTGGAGGTAGTCTTCCATTGCATCAACGTTACAATAAAATGACCAGGAATGCCAGTTCCAATGCATCTTTACATAGGATCGCATGACTATATGGTAGGATATCGAGGCCATGTATGGCAGTCCAAGCTGATTGGCTAGAAGTACTATACAAGCCAACATTCCTGAAGAACATTTTTGGGTAGACATGAGGAGAGATGTATCAATGCTTGGAGAGAGATAAAATGGAGAAGTTGCCCATAGCAACTACTGTACCTGTAATCAGGTTCTAACTACAGGTTAAGTATCCCATATCCAAAATGCTTGGGACCAGAAGTATTTTGGATATCGGATTTTTCCATAGTTTGGAATAATTGCATACCATAATGAGATATCATGGTGATGGGACCTAAATCTAAGCACAGAATGCATTTATGTTTCATATACACCTTATACACACAGCCTGAAGGTCATTTAATACAATATGTTTAATAACTTTGTATATTAAACAAAGTTTGTGTACATTAAGCCATCAGAAAACAAAGGTTTCGCTATCTCACTCTCACTCAAAAAAATCTGTATTTTGGAATATTCCATATTTAGGAATATTTGAATATGAGATACTCAACCTGTATTATTTATAAGACTGAGCTAAATAAATGACAGAAGCTGATTAATTGCTTTGGGCAACTTCTCAACTTTATCTCCAAGACTTGATACATCTCCCCATAAAACATCCACATTTAAGGACCGCAGAATAGTGATTTGTGATGGGAGTGTCGAGAAACTTTGAAGAAGTGTTGTATAACTAAAAGCGCTTTTTTAAATATAATACTGGATTTTTCCACAGATCCCCGTTACAAGCAATACTACATATTTATACCTCTTTTTCTCTCTCCAGGTATTACCATGTAAGAGCTACATTAAAGATATCATCCAAGACACCTCACAAGGTGACAGTCTCCCTCGTTGGGCAGAAAGGTAACGAGATAACATCACATGCCACATTACTGTATGCAGGACACCCAATCAGAGCGGTGAGGCAGCTTTCTCTACTGGCTCCCCAGCCTGCAGCCAAGACAGTAAATGGCTGTCAGCTCAATGATTGGTGGATGGCTGGTGCTATCCACCAATCAGAGTGCAGTATTCTCTACCTGCCTCCCAGCTTGCAGCCAAGACAGTAAATGGCTGTCAGCATTACTGATTGGTGGATGGCTGGAGCTATCCACCAATCAGAGTGCTGAGAGCCATTTCCTGTATGGATGATGATGTAAGTTATGATTTGTTAAAACCAATGCATATCTATGAATGGGTGGGTAGAAGCCCCCCAGTGAATTGCTTTTTCCAGGGCCTACAATGCTATTAAGACGCCCTGAATGTATGTAAGTAATTCAGTGTAGACTTTGACATTTATTTATTTAATATGGCGGAAGCAGCAAACACTAGTCACCAGAATTGTGCTTAATTCATTTAACATTCACTAAATTGATTACAAATTTTAAGTGTGGTGAGTTAGGGTAATAATGATACAACCGAATAACTTGACACATAAATAATACACACTGGGCAACATGCTTCCTATGGTATAATTACAGTCTGCTTTTACATTTCCTTTGTAATCTGCAATGAAATAATTAAACAGTTAATAGAATTTCAAAAGGCATTTAAATCCAGTTACTGTAATGTCAATATGAGACACACAGATTAATGAATGATCTGAGGTTCCTTATATTAAAGGCAAGGGATAACTGCATTTACTGTGCAGCAATCTGACACGCAGGTTAGACGGTTCTACCGCAATACTGTCAATACTAAACAGGAGTTTATATAGCTGTAAATGAGATTGAAACAATATGAATACATACGTCATAATAATCTATGTGGAGACATACGAGGTGTGGCTATTAAATAACGAGACTGTACTTGTAAAAAATAAGCCATACTGCGTGAGTTTAAAGAGATGGGGGGGGGGGCGGGGGGCAATGCAGATCTGATCGCAGCAGCAAATTTGTTAGCGGTTGGGCAAAGCCATGTGCACTGTATTTGAAGAAGTTGTGTTTTTCCCGTGCGTCGTAAAAAAATGCTTAGTTCAAAAGTAGAGCAATGTGTTAACTTAAAATGTATTTATTAAATTGAACAAATGCCCAACAAATCTTTCCATATGCTAAGCAATGCTTACGGGGCAGATTGTATGAGTGCGCGTATGTTTGAGTGGCGCGAAAGATATAGTGACGATCAGAGCCGGCCATAGGGATAGGCAAACTAGACAATTGCCTAGGGCATTTGATATGCCTTGGGGCATTATCAGCTTCTGCTGATTAAAATGATATGCGGCATGCCTATATTCTGTATGTAGCATTTCATATGCAGATACAGCCACAGTCTCACACAGTATATAGGCATGCTGCATATCATTTTTATCAGCAGAAGCTGCTTGTGCATCCTAGCCACATAGCAATGCAAATAAGATGAATTTTCATTAAAAAAAGGTGCCCGACGTTAGCATTGATGCAAGATTTGTGAGGACACATCTGTATCCAAGCAGAGGCAGAGGTCACAGTGTTAGTGGCAGTGTGAGTGCTGTGTGCATGTGAGTGGGTTGGTTGTGATGTGCAGTAGTGTTCGGAATATGTGTAAGGAGCATTATGTGTGTCATGTAAAAATGCATTAATAATGTGCAACATATGTGTAAAGGGCCACTATGTGTGTCATTGTGTGTATAAGGGCATTAATAATGTGCGGCATATGTGTAACAGGGTACTACTGTATGTGTGTCATTATGTGTATAGGGGCACTAATAATGTGCAGCAAATGTGTAGGGGGCACTATGTGTGTCATTATGTGTATAAGGGCATTAATAATGTGTGGCATATGTGTAACAGGGTACTACTGTATGTGTGTCATTATGTGTATAGGGGCACTAATAATGTGCAGCAAATGTGTAGGGGGCACTATGTGTGTCATTATGTGTATAAGGGAATTAATAATGTACGGCATATGTGTAAGGGACATAGGGCCTAATTCTGAGTTGATCGCAGAATCAAATTTGTTAGCAGTTGGGCAAAACCATGTGCACTGCAGGGGGGACAGATATAACATGTGCAGAGAGAGTTAGATTTGGGTGGGGTGTATTCAAACTGAAATCTAAATTGCAGTGTAAAAATAAAGCAGCCAGTATTTACCCTGCACAGAAACAAATTAACCCACCCAAATCTAACTCTCTCTGCAAATGTTATATCTGCCCCCCCTGCAGTGCACATGGTTTTGCCCAATTGCTAACAAACTTGCTGCTGCGATCAACTCAGAATTACCCCCATTATGTGTAGAAGGGCATTAATAAAGGTTGTCATAATGTGTAAGGTGCATTATCTTTATAAGGACATTAATGTGTCTCATATGTGTAAGGGGCATTACTGTGTGGAATTGTGTATAAATGCATTACTAATGTGTGGCATTATGTGTATAAGGTGCTCTACTATGTGGCGTTGCATATAGAAAGGGCACTACTGTGTCGTCTAATGTGAATAAAGAGCAATAAGGTGTGGTGTAATGTGAATAAGGAGCAATTCAGTGTGATGTAATGTGAATAAGGGGCTCTACTGTGAGGAGTAATGTTTATAAGGTAAAGTAATACTACTGTGGGATGTAATATGAAATATGGACACTATCGCAAGATAAAATGTGAATAAAGTTGCAGTACTGTGTGGCGTAATTGGAATTGGTTACTATTGTGTGGCCATGTCCCTTCCCAGCAAGAAGATGCCCCTTTTTTGGCTGTGCGTCAAATGTGCGAACTGTTCCTATTTAAAATATAGGGGGTACAAGGACTGCTATGGGTGAGGGGTGATGGTGCTGGGAAAGAGGTGCAAGGTCAGAGGCAGAACCAGCGGTGGTGCTAGGGGACACCAGCCAAAATCTTGCCTAGGGCATCATATTGGTTAGGGCCGGCTCTGGTGACGATCGTGAGGATGTCGTAGATGAGGAACGTCCCGGAAGGCCTTGCACATCACAAAGAAACAAAAACCGGAGAAAAGCGCTTAAACTGACCGTCGCTCAGCATCAGGATGACAGCAGAAATGGTAAACATCCACAAAGACACCGAAAGGCAAGATTTCCAACAACAACATAACATGAAGATGGATCCATGGCTTCTCACTGCCGAGCAGAAAGAAAATCCAAAGTGAATTTGTACAGACATTTCAGAACAAATTCAAATGGATTTGTCTTTTTTAGATGAAGTTATTAATTGTGATGAAACACGAATCTTAACGGTGCGATCCTGAGACAAAACACCAGTCCATGCACTGGAAACACCTTCATCACCGAGAATGAAGAAAGCACGTCAAGCTAATCCAAATTCAAAGTCATGTTAATTGTGTTCTTATAGCATCAGTCTCGTTAATTGATAGCCACACCTCGTATATCACAAGCGGGAGTGAATATTGACTGAATGCACTAGTGAGCTTTGGCTGTATGTGCGGGTGGTCTTCTGTATGCCGGCTCTTGGGATCCCGGCGCACAGTATACCGGCGCCGGAATCCCGACAGCCGGCATACCGACACTTATTCTCCCTCGTGGGGGTCCACGACCCCCCTGGAGGGAGAATAAAATAGCGTGGCGCACGTAGCACGCCACCGTGCCCGCAGCGTGGCGAGTGCAGCGAGCCCGCAAGGGGCTCATTTGCGCTCGCCACACTGTCGGTATGCCGGCGGTCGGGCTCCCGGCGCTGGTATGCTGGTCGCCGGGAGCCCGACCGCCAGCATACCATACTACACCCGTATGCGCAAGTATTATCTGTGTGCACTAGTGAGTATTGGCTGTATACACTAGTGAGTATTGGCTGCATGCATTGGTAAGCATTGGCTGTATGCACTAGTGACTATTATCTGTGTATAATAGTGAGTACTGGTGGTTGTGTGCACTAGCGAATACTGGCTGTATGCACTAGTGAGTACTAGCTGTGTTCATTAGTATTTGCTGCATGCACTAGTGAGTATTAGCTGCATGAACTAGAAAATATTGGCTGTGTGCACTAGTGAGTATTGGCTGTGTGAACTAGTGAGTATTGGCTGTGTGCACTAGTGAGTATTGGCTGTGTGCACTAATGTGTATTGGCTGTGTGCACTAGTGAGTATTGGCTGTGTGCACTAGTGAGTATTGGCTGTGTGCATTAGTGAGTATTGGCTGTGTGCACTAGTGAGTATTGGCTGCGTACACTAGTGAGTACTGGCTGTATGCACTAGTGAGTATTGGCTGCATGCACTAGTGAGTATTGGCTGCATACACTAATGAGTATTGGCTGTGTGCACTAGTGAGTATTGGCTGCATACACTAGTGAGTATTGGCTGTGTACACTAGTGAGTATTGGCTGAGTGCACTGGCTGTGTGCACTAGTGAGTATTGGCTGTGTACACTAGTGAGTATTGGCTGTGTGCACTAGTGAGTATTGGCTGCATACACTAGTGAGTATTGGCTGTGTACACTAGTGAGTATTGGCTGAGTGCACTGGCTGTGTGCACTAGTGAGTATTGGCTGTGTACACTAGTGAGTATTGGCTGTGTACACTAGTGAGTATTGGCTGAGTGCACTGGCTGCATGCACTAGTGAGTATTGGCTGCATACACTAGTGAGTATTGGCTGTGTACACTAGTGAGTATTGGCTGCATACACTAGTGAGTATTGGCTGTGTACACTAGTGAGTATTGGCTGAGTGCACTGGCTGTGTGCACTAGTGAGTATTGGCTGTGTACACTAGTGAGTATTGGCTGCGTACGCTAGTGAGTATTGGCTGCATGTGCTAGTGAGTATTGGCTTGTGCACTAGTGATTATTGGCTGCGTACACTAGTGGGTATTGGCTGTGTGCACTAATTTGTATTGGCTGTGTGCACTAGTGAGTATTGGCTGTGTGCACTAGTGAGTATTGGCTGTGTGCACTAGTGAGTATTGGCTGTGTGCATTAGTGAGTATTGGCTGCATGCACTAGTGAGTATTGGCTGCATACACTAGTGAGTATTGGCTGTGTACACTAGTGAGTATTGGCTGCATAAACTAGTGGGTATTGGCTGTGTACACTAGTGAGTATTGGCTGAGTGCACTGGCTGTGTGCACTAGTGAGTATTGGCTGTGTGCACTAGTGAGTATTGGCTTGTGCACTAGTGAGTATTGGCTGCGTACGCTAGTGAGTATTGGCTGCATGTGCTAGTGAGTATTGGCTTGTGCACTAGTGATTATTGGCTGCGTACACTAGTGGGTATTGGCTATCCAGTATTCAGTGGCGGGCAGCTGGCGGGGACTTTTGATTCGTACTGTGTCACTAACCCCTAAACCTATCCATCCCCCTAGTGCTTAACCCTAACTCTCCCTTATCATGGCCTAACCCTGACTCTCTAATGCCACAGTCTAACCTAACACTCCGGTCCTTGCAGAATATCAGCAGTTCACATGCTGACATTCCACATGTCAACATTGTGAACATTAGGTCGGCTCCTGTGTCAGTGAAACACAGGACATCACACCGCGCAACCCTCAGCTAACTGAATTGGGCCCTAAGAGTGCAGAAGCTTCTCGTCCATTCACTGCATACCTGGAACTTTAAACTCCAAGTGGTGGGATATATCAAGCCTTGGAGAGAGATAATGTGGAGTTGTTGCCCAAAAGCACAGGTTTCAGTGACGCGCAGTGAACAGTGCAGCAGGAATGCATCCAATATATAGGCTTGTCTGCTGGAAAACAAGGGTTCCATTCAGATATTAACAAATGCGGACCCACTAGGGGAAGCTGTAACTACAAAACGAAGGAGACAGATAAAGGGCATACAAAGGCTTGATGATTGCAGAAGGGTATGAAAGTGACCTTGCCCTCTGAAATCTACAGTAGTTATCTTATTCTTGTAGCATGCTGTGACTGAATGGCTACTTGTGCTGAAGGATACAGGAGCAGAGCTGAGCTTACACTTGTCTCATACAGCGGCTCCTAATGCCCTAACACTTTACCAGTAGCTAAAACTAATAAAGGCCACACTTTCCATAACTGCAATACATTTATGGAGCTTCTGGAGAGGATCTAGGAGCTGAAGGAAGATTATCTATGTGTGAGCGTGAGATTTAATCAGTTTATGCTTCACTTGAGCAATCAGAGAAACGAATACTAAAATCCGTCTCTGGTTTGGCAGGCTCTGAAATTAAATGAACAGCAAATTGACTGTGTTGGGCAGTAGGAGATTCAATAACTCAGAATGTATTTGGTACTTACTTTGCTAAATCTCTGCAGCCTGGCACTGACTTTCAGCACTGTGTAACTCAGCGATCGGCATCCCGCGCTGTCTTCATGGACTGCGCTGCGTCTGGCAAGACCGGGTTTTACAATGATAGGGAATTAGGAAATCACCCATAGGGTTACACTAGTGCAATGCAGACAGGGGACTCAACACCAGTGGGACATATCTGGCTGAAGAGGTTGGGATGGTATCGGGATCCCGTGCTTGGAATGCTGGCAGTCAGAATACCGAGAGCAGCATTCTGACACTCAGAATCCTGACTCCTACTAGATATCTATGCTCCCCTAATCCCTAATCTCCCTAACTCTCCTTACCGGCATCCTGTCACATCCCCCCCCCCCACAGCCTAGCCCTCCCCGGCAGTGCCTAACCTCCCCTCCTCAAAGCCTAAACCTAATCCTCCCTCCCCCTCAGCCTGGCCCCAACCCTCCTTGGTGTTGCATCACACCCCCCCTCCCCGCAGCCTAGCTGTAACCTCCCCCCACCCTGCAGCCTAACCCTAACACTTCCCCACAGCCTAAACTGATGCCCCCCAGATTACCTCTGTGCTGGCCCGGCAGTTTTTCGTTCAGGATCCTGTCGTCAGCATTGCGATCCATGACTGATCCATGACGGGAGCCTGGTATCAGTATTCCGAGCAGTGTCAGGATTGCAGCGTTAGTATTCTGACTGTCGGGATCCCAAACACCGGGATGCCGACTGAATCCTGAAGAGGTTATCTCAAGATATAACATGACACTGTGCCATATCCGCCTCAACCCATGATGTCATGTGAGAGGGTTGGGCAGCAGCAGTATAAGTATGGGGGGGTTAACCGTTGAGGGTCACCTTCAATGGCATAATTGGTGGCTAACCTCGGAAGTGTAAAACCATCAGCAGTGGATC
This sequence comes from Pseudophryne corroboree, assembly GCF_028390025.1. Lineage (NCBI taxonomy): Eukaryota > Metazoa > Chordata > Amphibia > Anura > Myobatrachidae > Pseudophryne > Pseudophryne corroboree. Next base: position 39,458,858 of record NC_086448.1, read on the forward strand.
TCTCTATGGTTTCACCCACCAATAATCATCCTTGCTCTATTACTCAATGGGCTGCAGGCCAATCAGAGGTGGGGGTGGGACATCAGGGGTGCAATGGGGGGAAGAGCTAGGAACTGTGTTCCAACACCACGTAAAAAAAATAATAATCGGGGGATTCTATAGCATTGATGGTGGAGAACAACTGAATCTCCACCATTGATGGCAAAATAAATGGCAAAACTATTGCACATGTGCAAACCATTGGGAAAATGTCCACCATGCCATGTTCCTGGTGATTTCTGTCTGCAGCTGCTGCAGGACTCTAGAGGGGTAAGCATAATTATATGTATGCAAGGTGTGCGGTGTTGGCTCTTCTGGACCTAGGGGCCCATGTTCACCGCACACCGTAAACCCATTATAAATATGTCAATAGTTGGAGCAATATCTACATTAAAATAATTTTCTTAACCTTGATAACTGTAAAAAGATTCTATGTCTTACTGTAAGGCAATTATTACAGATTATGCAAACTGAACTTCGAGACATCTTGTAGGAATTAACTTGTAAACGGCATTGAGTCAGAGATACCCTAGAGTCATATGTCTATCCTTTTAATGAAGTACCAGAGAGCTGGATCATTAAACCTTAAAGTCATTCTGCAAGCTGGACATCAAACGGGAAAGAGATGTCTGAATGGATGTGCACAACTCTCACCTTGGTGCGTTGGCACAACTATCTATGTAAATAGGACATACGTATACTACAACAGCTAACAAGTGCAGATGAGTAACAACGAGATGTAATAAATAGTTATTTTAATGTAAGACATATATCCGGTAAGGAAACTTCAGACATTGGGGGTCATTTCGAGTTGTTCGCTCGTTGCCAATTATCGCAATGGAGCGATTAAGGCAAAAATGCGCATGCGCATGGTACGCAGTGTGCATGCGCTAAGTATTTTAGCACAAAACTTAGTAGATTTACTCACCTCCGAACAAAGAATTTTCATAGTTAAAGTGATCGGAGTGTGATTGACAGGAAGTGGGTGTTTCTGGGCAGAAACTGGCCGTTTTCTGGGAGTGTGCGGAAAAACGCAGGCCTGCCAGGATAAAACGCAGGAGTGGCTGGATAAATGGGGGAGTGGCTGGCCGAACGCAGGGCGTGTTTGTGACGTCAAACCAGGAACGAAACTGACTGAACTGATCGCAGTGTAGGAGTAGGTCTGGAGCTACTCAGAAACTGCTAAGAAATTTCTATTTGCAATCTGCTAATCTTTCATTCGCTATTCTGCTAAAATAAGGTACACTCCCAGAGGGCGGCGGCCTAGCGTGTGCAATGCTGCTAAAAGCAGCTAGCGAGCGAACAACTCGGAATAACTCCCATTGTATCTTTGTGAGGGTATTAGTTGTGTGTGTGTGTGTGTGTGTGTGTGTGTGTGTGTAATATTACTGAAGACAGGAGAGCTCTGCACTGGCTTGTATGTCTCAATTACCTACTATTAAATATGTCCTGCTGTACAATGAGATTAAAATGGTCATCACAGGAAGAATTTCTCACAGAACAGCCTCTAGGTAGTCTTCATTACACACAGAAAATGCTCCTTTTAGAAAAACCTAATATAATTTACAGACCAGATGCTAATTATTTAAATATAAAATATTATAAAATACAAATATCATATTTTGTTGTTTCTTTGCTGAGGGTTCACTCATGTGGTTCTATGTACTATCTGCACTGGCCACACTTGTGGGTGAAAGAGATGCTACACATTTCAAAGTGGAGAGAGATAAACTATTGCCCAATCAGCTCCTGTCGTTTTCAAACACAACCATTAACACGGCAGTTAGGAGCTTATGGGCTGGTACTTTATCTTTCTCTAAGGTTTGATAAATCTCCTAAGTAGTGAAAACAATAACAGACAGTAATATATAAACCCTCTATTTATTATTATCAATGGTAATTGCAGTAAGACGGTAGTGTATACCAATTATTATCACCGACCCACAAACGCTCTACAAAGTACCCCAACCTTGTCTTTTGGTCTGGTATCCTGGCTATTTGCTCCATCTCAGAGCATCTATGATGTTGTGACCCAAAAGTAAAATACATGACCCGGAGCCCTAAATACACTATGGCTAATGGAATCTAGGGGGGTGGCTTACTATCCCGGGAGTCTAAGGAAACTCTCCGAAATTTGTCACTCTCCTTGGCATTCCCTCAACAGTAGGCAAGAACATTATTTTGGCCCATTGCCCCTGCCTCCTTGGGGCAACACTGCTTGGACTATATGAAGGCCTTGGTGAAAAGCATAGAAAATAAATGTATTTGGTAAAAGTCCAAGAGGGTCCAAGAGGGTCAACACAACACAAACCTATACATTATTGTTATATGGGGGTGAAACACCACTTTAATGCTCTTTGTTTTTTCCTTCCAGATGACGTTGGAGAATATTCACCGTGTGTGTACGATAATGTCGTGTACAGCCGGATATTCCAGATACTGTATAGAAATGAAGACATTGATATTAATGATGTCATGCTGTTCAAGGTGCACCTATTTCTGGATGGAGAAAGGGTTTGTATTTGGCGTTACTCTGTTATCTCTACAGGCTTAGGGTTAAGATACAGTTAGCCACTAAGCAGTGCCTGAGGCTATTCAATTGAAGCCTGCAACAGTCAGCCATAAGCCCGCTGGCAGCACTTACAGCGGATGTATTCGTGTGTACTTGAATAGTCGCAGCCTGGCGCACTAAGTTGCACCTGTGATGAGTGTGCACATGGGGAGGTCATTAAGATCCGATCACATGCTGCTTTTTTTTCCGCAGCCGTGTGATTGGGTCTGAACAGCACATGCGTATGCACGGCAATGCGCAGGCGCGTCGGCCGCTGGTGACGGGGATCGCCGGGCAGCGACAGAACTAATGAAGAAAGCGATCGCACCGGCGATCGCAAGAAGATTGACAAGAAGAAGGCGTTCCTGGGCGGCAACTCACCGTTTCCAGTGAGTGTCCGGAAAAACGCAAGTGTGCCCAGCCGCTCAGGAGGAGGATTCCTGACGTCAGCTCCGTCCAGGATCGTCGCAGCGGCTGAGTAAGTCCTGGGCTGTGCAGAACTTTTGTTTGTGCAGCTCACTGCACATGCGATCGCACCCCTACACAGCGATTTCCCCCTCCCCCTGTAGGCGGCGATTTCCTGGTCGCAGCAGTGCAAAAAAATCGCCTGCATGCGACCAGGTCTGAATGACCCCCCAAGGTACGCATTGCGGGGTGAATGAGCCTGGCTACATCTGTGTGTCACAGCTCCGTATTACATACAGATCAAAGAACGCTTGCTCATTTCCATTTTTCCTTATTATATATGTAAAAATGCTAATTGTTCCCACTGCGCATGGTAAATAGCTGGAGAATTGGATGTGCGCTGATTTGTTTGCATTCGCGCAGGTGGTAAACAGAAACAAAATAATGTGGATTTTAGAATGTTAATCTGTAAGATCTTCTGTTATTCCTTTTAGGTAGAAGATGCTCTGAGTGAGGTGGATTTTCAAATGAAGTTAGATCTGCACTTTACAGACATCGAGCAACAGTAAGTACTTGGTTATGAGCTGGCTCAGTGGTTTACTGTAATATTGTCACTGATGAGCTGGCTCAGTGGGTAAAGACGGGTTGCAAAATATTTGTGTCCAATTCTTTTAGGATTGTATACATCACTTTTCTATTGTGTTGCAAAAAAGTACATAATTACTTGTTCTTAGGTTATCCACAAGAAACATGTTAATATCTACTTATTATTTGTTACAAAATAGAAAAGAGTGATCCAAAAAGCAATCTTTCTGGGTTTTTTTTTGGCAACTGCCAATAAGTAGATATTAACATGTTAAGGTTTTGATTGTTTGGAGTACCTCCAGCACCATGAACTATAAACCTGTTATAGAGGATTCATTTTTAATGGCTGGTTCTTTACGAACTGAAAGCATCAATAATTATATTTGAAGGGGTGTGGATCATTTACATCGACAGTGTCTAGGTCGACAATGTTTAAGTCGACCACTATAGGTCAACAGTCGCTAGGTCGACAGGGTTGGAAGGTCGACAGGGTTTCTAGGTCGACATGTGCTAGGTCGACGGGTCAAAAGGTCGACATGAGTTTTTTTTGGGGTTTGGTGTCGTTTTCTTCGTAGAGAGTGACCGGGAACCCCAATTAGTGCACTGCGTCCCCTCGCATGGCTCGCTTCACTCGCCATGCTTCGGGCCAGGTGACTCGCTTTGCTCGGCACAGATTACCGTTCCAGTCGTAGTCCACGTGGATCGTTAAGCATGAAAAAGTAAAAAAAAATAAAAAAATCATGTCGACCTGTTGACCTATCACATGTCGACCTAGAAACCCTGTCGACCTTCCAACCCTGTCAACCCAGTGACTGTCAACCTATAGTGGTCGACCTAAACATTGTCGACCTGGACCGTGTCGATCTTCAGACCAGATCCCATTTGAAGTCTGGTGTAGGATACTAAAATACCACTGTACATATCAGTGATGTGCGGTGGGGTGAGGCAGGTGAGGCAGAGCTTTTCCTGGTACATATCCACAAGAAACAACAGACCCTCTTTTTATAAAAATATTTTACTGCTATGTTAGGAATAGACTTGGTATTGCCAACAGCGATGAATGTAGTTTTCACTGTATCCTTTGGTAGTGTTAGGTTGTGCTGTGTGAGGCTAGACCAGTGATTTTCAACTTTTTTTTTACTCGCGGCACACCGAACAATATATTTTTTTTTTGTGCAAATTAATTTTATTAATAATTTAAAAAATACAAACAACGAGTAGTAATAACAGAGATACAACATCAAAAAGAACCCGGAGATGTGAGCATTAACAGGATCCGTAAAGGGAATGCTGCATTTCAACTAACATATTGTGTCTCCAAAAACAAATCTAGAGTTACAACTACTCAGATATGTAAAAAAGAAGAAAATAGAAGAGGGAGCGGAAAGATAAAAACAAGAGAGAAAGAGCCCAGAGAAAAGGAGTAAAGTTACTCCCAGGATAGGGGAGGAGGGGAAAGGGTATCCCAAGAAAAAAGATTTAGAGCAAAAAAGGGGGGGGGGGGGTACTCTCCTCCCAACTCATGGAACCCTGACACTTCAATAGCAGGGGACTACTTAAATGTAATAGAAAATGAGGTTTTATCCTCAAAGGGAAGATTTATAATGGATTGTCTCTTTGTATTCGAGCCATATGCTCCAAGTGGCATTAAAGGATGTGTTTCCCACTTCTAGAGACGCAATGAAGTCCTCCATTGCCATATAATGATCTAGGCGGGTGTTCCACTCCTTCATAGTAGGGATCACTGTAGATTTCCAGTGTACTGGAATGATTGCCTTGGAGGCACTTAAAATATGGCGTAATAGTGATTTCTTAAGTCGATGTCTGGGTGTACGAGTAAGATTTAATAGCCAAAAACTAGGACAACAGGGTAGATCTTCGCCAAGAATAATGTTAGTTGCCTCCACCACTTTGTTCCAATATGGTTGAAGAAAAGAGCATTCCCACCATATATGTAGGGGGGTACCCACGGCTTTCCTACATCGTCAACATGTGTTAAGTACACCGGGGTAGATTTTCACAAGGAGATTCGGGCATCTATACCACCTTGTGAGTACTTTGTAGTGAGTCTCCAGGGCCAAAAATTGGTAGTTAAGGAAAAAGTATTATTATAGATATCTTCCCAATCATCTGTAGTTACTATACCCGCGAGATCTAGTTCCCAATCCTTGACATATTTAGGTTGGGAAGAAAATCTGTGGTCTATTATCCATTTATAAAACGTAGATAGAGTGTGTCTGGGATATGATTGGGAGAGACACAGCTGCTCGAACAAAGTCATCGCTCGTTTACCCTTCCCAGAAGAGCAAAAAGTCATTAGGTAATGTTTAATTTGGAGATACCTCCATATTTCTTTGTTAGGTAGTTTCCATTTAGCCTGCAATTCGGGGAAGGGTATTTTTCCAGATGCGCCCAGCAGCTGATCTACTCTCAGGATGCCTCTTTCTCGACATAAACAAAACGACAAGAAGTGGCAGCCTGGGGGATACTCAGGATTCCCAAACAATGGCAAAAGTGGAGAAGGGGGCGCGGAAACATGAGGAAGGGTACGTAGAAGACGCCAACACAGAAATATAGGGCCAGCCAGTGGATGCATTACCCGGGGGACTTTAGAGAGCCAAGGGGAATCCGAGCTAAGGGAGGGAAGAGAGGCCAATTCGATGTCCACCCATTGTTTCCTATGGAGCTCACGGCTCCACTCCATTACTCTCGTAAGGAGTACTGCTTGGTAGTATGAGAAAAAGTGGGGAAGTTGGAGACCTCCTTGGTGTTTTCGTCTAAAAAGAACGTCATGCTTAAACGTAGTCTCTAATCTTACGTTGTAGGGAGGTAAACCATGATCGAGGGATAGCGATGGGCAATGTTTGCTGCAGGTAAAGGATTCTGGGTAAGATGTTCATCTTAACTACCCCTATTCTACCTATCCATTAAATTTTTTCCCCACCCCATTTGGTAAGGTCAGATTGGAGTTTGGCTAAAAGTGGGGGAAAATTTGAGTGGTAAATCTGAGAAAGATCCCTATGGAGGATCACCCCTAAATATTTTAATTGTGTTGGATGCCATGCGAAGGGCGAAATGGATTGGTGAACTTGGAGACTCGTCTGATCCATTGTTAAATTTAATGCCGTGGACTTTTGCAAGTTAATTTTGAAATTGGAGAGAGTGCCAAAACGCTTAAATTCTTTAAGGAGATTGGGTACTGAGGTCAGAGGGTTGAATATCACTGCGAGGAGATCGTCCGCAAACAAGGCAAGCTTATATTCTGCCTTTCCCACCTGCAGCCCCGTGATGTTCACGTTTTGATGAATGGCCCTCACCAGGGCCTCCATGCATAGTGACAAAGGGCAACCCTGACGAGTGCCATTCCGTATCTGGAATGGGTCCGTCAGCTCCCCATTTATACGGACACGAGCCGCGGGCCCAGAGTACAGGGCCCTAATTCTCTGGAGACCTACTCGGCCCAAGCTCAAGTGTTCCATTACTCCCAACAGAAAATCCCAATCAACTCTATCGAACACTTTTTCCACGTCAGTGGAGAGGAGAATAGAAGGAGATTTACAGGTTGAGGCGTAAGAAATTAAATCCAGGACCTTCGTGGTGTTATCTCTGGCCTCACAGCCCGGGACAAATCCCACTTGGTCCGAGTGCACTAGGGTCGGAAGAAAGAGTTTTAGGCGATTCGCCATTAATTTGGCGAAGAGCTTTAAATCTACATTTAACAGGGAAATGGGCCTATAGCTGGAACATTGGGCCGGGTCCTTACCCTCCTTAGGGATCACCGTAATGTGTGCAAGCAGAGACTGGGGAGAGAAGGGGGACCGGTCCGAAACCTGATTGAAGGCTCTAAGCATCAGTGGCAACAAAACATCTCCAAATGTCTTATAATATGCCAACGAGATCCCGTCGGGGCCCGGACTCCTGCCATTAGGGGTAGTTTTAATAGCTTCCTCAAGCTCTGAAAGAGTGTAGGGGGTCTCGAGTTATTCAACTTCTTCTGGTGTAAGTGTGGGAAAATTAATTTCACGTAGGAACTCTGCAATAGAGGCCTTTCGGGAGACGTCAAGCCCGGCTCAGTAGAACCTCTGAGATTATGTAACTTGGTGTAATAATGTCGGAAGGCTGCTGCTATCTCTGTCGTGGTATTCTGTGTTGGTCCAGCATGTGATTTAACTTTAGATATAAAAGTTGCTGCTTGTTGGGCCTGGAGTGCCCGCGCCAGCAGCTTCCCAGGTTTATTTCCCCATAGAAAATAACGACTACGGCATTTCCTCGCCTCCAATTTCAGTCTGTGAGACATAAGTGAGTCTAGTTCCTTCCGAGCCAATAATAGAGGCTGAAGGGTATCATCTGACAAAGCGGATTTATGGAGAAGTTCTAAGGCTTGAATTTTTTGGATCAAGGCCACCCGAGCCGCCATGTGTTGTTTTTTCCATAGAGCACCCAATTGTATGAGTTTGCCCCTTATAACGCATTTATGAGCCTCCCAGACTGCCACTTTAGAGATCTCAGCAGTGTCGTTCACGTCAATATATTCAGTGATAGCTTCCCTAATCTGCTGCTGGCAATACGGATCCTGAAGGATCATCTCATTCAATCTCCATGTGTAAGAATTTAGGCGAGGAGGGGACAAACAAACCCCCATAGAGACTGGAGCATGATCAGCCCAGGATATGTTCCCCACAGCAGAGACCTCAGCCAAGTGTAAAAACCTATGAGGGATAAATAAGTAGTCAATCCTAGTGTAAGTGTTGTGCGGGTGTGAGTAGAAAGTGAAGTCACGAGTAGAGGGGTGTTGTATCCTCCATACGTCAATGAGTTGGAAGTTATGCAGAATTCTCCGGACCCTACGATGGAGTTTATCAGAGTACCTAGGCGAGGGGTTAGAGGAGTCTAAACGAGGTTCCAGGGACCAATTTAAGTCCCCACCAAAGAGCAAAATTCCGTTAATATGGGGCTGGGCTAGGGTAAGGACCCTTTCTAAAAAGGCCGGTTGTGCCTTATTTGGGGCATAGATGTTAATAAAGGTGAGAGCCCTATTGGCCACATTGCAATTAAGAAGCAGAGCCCTGCCAGGAATAAGTTGATGACATACAACATCAGCAAGGGCAACATGTTTGGCGAACAATATTGCTACACCTAAGGTTTTACCTTCAGTATTATTAGAAAAATAACCTGTAGGGAAGTCCCGATTCCTGATAGAAGGGGCTGCCCCCTCTTTAAAGTGGGTTTCTTGCACAAAGGCAACATCTGCTTTCTCGGCCTTAAGTTCTCGCAGGGCCCTTGACCGTCTCTCAGGAATGTTGAGTCCCCAGGCGTTAATAGAAACCACCTTTATTAGCGCCATATTCTTGGTTCAAAAAATAAAAAATATTGGATCTAGCCTCATAAAGATTCCAACAACATGGAGCAGGGGCCGAGCACAAGCAGATCCAGCTAGCGCAGGAAGGGAGGAGAGAACCAGAAGGAAAAAAGAGAAAAGAGAAGAAAAGGGCAGAAGAACAGCAGAACAAAAAGACATAACAGTATAGAACAAACGAACAAGAAACCAAAAAAGAAACAAGACACCGCGCCCAGTTGTTCGAGCAATGGAGACCATAATCCCATCAATCGGTCCGGGACCAGACATTGCGGTGCAAACGGGGTAACCAGGGAGGAACGGATCCACCCTCCGACACAAACCACATATAGAGAAAAAAAAAATTATATATAAAACATTTTTTTAGCGACCTCAGGAATGCAAACACAACTGATCAACATAATGATAACAATACGCAACCCAAACTAATTTAAAGCAGTATATACTTTGGTAGAGATGCGGGGTCATCTCCCTAAACGAGTAATACAATGTTCAGGCCCCTCAGGCCAAAGGCAATTATCAAAGAAAGAAAGAAACATTGCCTGAGAGGCATTACGCCTTCCGACTGCATAGTATCTCACTGCGGAACTCCATCCAATAGGTAACGGCCCCCTCCACAGAGTCCCTGCGTGGCAACACAGCTGTCCATGGACTGAAAGTTCCCATGCCATAAGCAAAAGTCACAAATCAGATAAATGGATACTCAGGTCTTCCCAGCCAGGGAGGTGATGCAGAGGACGGGGAGGAGCGATTCCACTTTTGTGATGCTGAGGGGGAGCCCACTGTTTGAAAAGGAGGGTCGACCCGTGGTGGTTGAGGGGGGCGGATCCCCGAGCGTACGGATTGCCACTCAGGGGTCTGCACCGGATCAATTGACAGAGTGGAACAGAAGAGAGCGACATCCTCAGGGGTCCGAATCATGGCCGACCGACCCTCATTAGTGGCTGTAATGCTGTAGGGAAATCCCCATCTATATTTGATGTTATTCTTACGAAGGACGTCCGTTAAGGGCTTCAATTGACATCTAGATTGTAGGGTGTGACGAGAAAGATCCTGAAAAACCTGAATTGGCGAGCCATTGAAGTCTAAGTCGCTGGAGTTCCGGAGTTTTCTAATTATCGTGTCTTTTTGGCTATAGTAGTGTAGGTGACAGATAATATCTCGTGGCCGGTCAGACTGCAGGCCTCTAGGACGCAGTGCCCTGTGTGCTCTGTCGAAGACAATGGGGTCGTTTGGATCGGTCTCCAGGACTGCACCGAAGATTTTGTTTAGGACATCTGTGATGTTTTGTTGGGTTAAGTCCTCAGGGATGGCTCTCACCCGCAGGTTGTTTCTGCGTCCCCTATTGTCTAAATCGTCAAGATGGTCGTGTAGGTTCTGAATCTCCTCTGCTTGGAGTTTAATGGTGTCCACCAATGCATGATGGAAAGCGTTGGATTCCTCACCAGTAGACTCCAGCGTTTCGATGCGAGAGCCTAGCTGAGTCAATTGGACCGAAGTGTGGACACTTCAGAGTGTACTACGTTCCGAAGCCTACTCTCCAAGGATGTGAAATCTGCCTTGGGGGGCAAGGACTGCAAGAGTTTAAGGACTTTCTGCATATCCTGTTGTCCAGTGGAGCCCAGAGCAGGTGTGATTGCTCTGGATTCGACTTGTGTCCCAGACCCCTCAGCGTGAGCGGGAGAGGTGGGCGTCGACGGGGGCTGACATGTCCATATCTTTTTGGAGATTGAGATATCTTCGAAGGTCCGAGCGGGGGGGAACTTCAGACAGGCGGACAGAGGTTCTTACTCCCTTACGTTTCCTGCGACTCATGAAAGGGCGGCTTTTGAATCCAGAGAGGGTAATCCAATGAAGAGTAGCAGGGAGAGGATGTAAGCGACAGCAACTTTATGACAAGAACAGAAACATAAGCACAGGATGACTGGATGCCACTAATCACACGAAGACCACTCCCTCATTCCCGTTTCACACTGTTGGGGACAAATATTTGAAGAACACTACGGAGCAATCATATGAAAGAGAGGGACAGCTGCAGCTGCGGCTATAGAAAACAGGTTGCATGGTCGCGGAACGCGAACATATCGGATTGGCCGCGTAGCCGTATCGGGTCTAGCAGAAGAGTGTAGGGGTAGCAAGACAAACCCGTGGTCGCTATGCCGGAAGTATGTGTCAGAAGGTGTCAGCCATTACTCCTTGAGATGGCCGCACATGGTGGTTGAAGGAAGCATCCACTCCCAGGAAGGTGGGGATAAGTTCACATGGCAGTGACTACTCCAATAGGCAAGATGATTTGTTATAATACAAGGAAGTGGGTGAGATTCATCAGGGTCCCACAGCTTTGGATCCCCTGGTCAGGCAGAGAGAGCGTATTCAGGCAGGGAATCCGCTCAGTAATGCAGTCACAATGGGCGTGCCTAACATTATGCGCCAGGAAAATAGAGGTCACAGAGCCCACTATAACACAGGGTGGGAGTAGTGAGAAGTGGGATAAGGGCAGCTGCAGGCCACTCCAAGGATCACTGCTTCCCCTGACAGAGCCTAACCTGGGCAGTTAATATCCCCCAAAAGCAAAGGGGAGAGGGTTCCCAGCAGCCCCCACTACCTGCAGCACAGTAAGAGCAGGGCAGTGTCCCCCCACAGAACCGCAGCTTCCAGTATATATAGCCTGCGAGACACCAAGATGGCGCCGACGGGCTCCAATCCGGAGCCGCAGCAGCGCTGGTACCTGTGCCCCAGCCAGTGGGGGAGAACTCGTTGGTGGAAGCGGTGAGTGTCCCGTCAGTCACAGGGCCCAACTCTCGGCCGGGCAGTGGAGAGCGGAGGATGGAAGGAGGAGGCAGCGCCTGCCGCGGTCAGCTCCGGGAGCTCTGCCACACGATCCGCGCCGCACTCTCCTGCTGCACTGAGCCACACAGTGGGCGCCGCGGCCAGCTGGCGGAACGCCGAACAGGGGAGCCGGGCAGGAGGCAGGTGAGGAGATTACAGTAGAGGCTGGAGAGAGTCCGCTGCAGTCCGCAATCAGGGCCCCATCGCGTCACTTCCGGTCCGGGATGGCACCCGGCTGGAGTCCCCGGCTCCAACTAGGCAGGTAGGCCGCAACCCGCACGGGCACAGGGGGCACCCGCCGGCTCCGCAAACCCACCTACCCAGTGCAGGGGAGCCTAAGTAAACAACTGGTGGGGCGCAAGTAATAGCTGGAAGGGCCAAAGGATGGCTAAATATAAAACTTGAGCAGGAGCTCAGGCCCAGCACATCCACCTCCACACACAGATAAGCCACACACCCCACCGAACAATATTTTAAAATTGCCAAGGCACACCATCAGTTCCCCACAGAAAAAAACAAAATGCACACATTGGCCCTCACAGAAAAAACAATCACATTGCTCCCCACATAAATCCTATTGCTCCCCACATGAATTATTCACATTGTTCCCCCCATAAATCCATAAATTCTTATTCTCCCCACATAAATCCTATTTAAATCCTATTGTTCCACACAGGAGAAATAAAAGAACAAATTTTATCAGCTGTCCTCCTCCCGGTCCCTCATTGGCGTTCATAGTGGAGTTCTGCGAATTCTAAGCAGCGGGCGGTTGGGCAGGTGTGTATGTGGGTGTGTAAGGAAAGCTATGTATGCAGGCGAGAACTGGAAGATGTGTGTGCAGGCGGGTGGGCTGGCTGGGTGGTGAGACGCGGCGGCTTTGACCTATGATATCACATCGTTTTTAAGGCATAGGTCATGGCCGGAGCACGACTGATCCTCTAAGAAGAGCCCGGGCCAACAGTTAACTCTGAAGGTGCAGGAAGCTGCTCTGGCTCCGCGGCACACCTTGCAACTGGTCGCGGAACACTAGTGTGCCACGGCACACTGGTTAAAAAAGCCTGGGCTAGACGATTGGTAGTTTACTTTAGTAATCTTTTCTGAAACTTAGGGGACTTAGTTATCCTCAAATATCGAAGTTTTCCACATCATATGTACTAGTTTAGGATTGACTGATGGCAAAAGATTGTCAATAGTTACAGTAGATGGTAGTTCATGTATTAAACTTCCTAATGTCACAACTGAGGGCCTGAGCTGACGGGAGGCAGCCTCAGTTGTAGGGGCTGAGATGTACCGGAACCTGGGAGGTTGTATCAGACCCCGGGACATGTAAGTAACATGAATAATAACTGCCCGAAGGCGTGACCACGACAACTTGGATAAAAGTCAATGATGTTTATTATGACAACTCCGCAACACAGCAGCAGTAAAAGAAAACGTAAAAGTCAGCAAAGAATAAATACAGTTCCTGGTTACTACAGGATGGCAGGAGCCACAGGGCACTGGTAGTGTGAGATAGTTCTTATGATCTTCTAGATGGAAAGTCCTTACCAGGCCCGACTGTAGCAATGGAGATAACCCAGGATTGTGCCAGCTGGTGTTCCAGGAAAAGCTGGGTTGCTGAAGATAAAACAGCTGCTGTGGATACTGGCTGGAACCAGACTGTTGTTAGCACGGAGTGGATACTGGCTGGAACCAGTTAAATAATAAATGAACTTGGGAGCGATGAAATATGAACTGAAATGTAGAACTTGAGAGCGGAGAAATAATAATACCGGTGGAGAGTGGTAAAGTGTAGAAAGGACACCGGCCCTTTAAGGGAAGCTGTACTCTGCTGGAAGCTGAGCTGGAAGCAGGTAATGTTGTAGCTGGAAACAGATGAATCCACAATGGATTGGAGAGTCAGGCTACACCGCAGGTGGAATGCTGGTGCTGGTCTCTATGGTGGAAGTCTTGAGACAGGAGCTGGAACCTGGAAGACAATCACAGGAGAGAGACAAACAGGAACTAGGTTTGACAACCAAAGCACTGACGCCTTCCTTGCTCAGGCACAGTGTATTTATACCTGCAGCAAGGAAGGGATTGGCTAGGCAATTATGCAGATTATCAATACTGAGAACAGATTGGTGGAAATGATCAGCTGACAGAATCCAAGATGGCTGCGCCCATGCAGACACTTGGAGGGAAGTTTGGTTTGTAATCCATGTGGTAATGAAAACAGTAATGGCGGCGCCGGCCACCGGAGACAGGAGGCGCCAGGCTGACAGGTGCACATCCAACCACGCGGACACAGCGGAGGCCGCGGCTGACGTAATCGCCACTCAGACACTCTGCATGCAGAAGTTCAGGGACGGCGGCGGAGGCCGCGGGAGACGCCATGCCAGGTGTAATATGGCGTTTACTGTGACAGCGTCCCAGAGTGACAGGAGAGGATACAGGAATGTACACATCAGGATAACAGATGGGATCCGGTCCTGGAGCGCTGAGCCAGCCTTAGGAGGCATCTGATGGGTAAGAAATGGCGTCCAGATACCCGGATCGTGACAGCACCCCCCCCTTTAGGAGTGGCCCCAGGACACTTCTTTGGCTTTTGAGGAAACTTGGAATGGAATCTCCGGACCAAGGCAGGAGCATGGACATCAGAAGCATTGGTCCATGAACGTTCCTCAGGACCATAACCTTTCCAGTCAATAAGATATTGTAGTTGACCGTAACGGTGACGTGAGTCCAGGATCTTGGCCACTTCATACTCAACGCCTCGTTGAGTTTGGACTTTCGGAGTTGGAGGAAGTGAGGAATGAAACCGATTCAAGATCAGCGGTTTCAACAGGGAAACATGGAATGTCCTGGGTATTTTTAAGAAGGGAGGTAACTGAAGTCTGTAAGCAACAGGATTGATGACTTGTTCAATCTTGAAAGGACCGATATAGCGAGGTGCAAACTTCATACTGGGAACTCTTAACCTCAAATTCTTCGTGGATAACCATACCCGATCACCCACCTTGAGAGCAGGAACTGCTCGACGCTTCTTATCCGCAAACTTCTTGTACCTGAACGATGCCTTGAGCAGAGCTGATCGTACGCTCTTCCAGATATTGGCAAACTGATGCAAGGTGATATCCACTGCGGGAACAGAAGTTGCTGGAAGCGGTTGGAACTCAGGGACTTTAGGGTGGAATCCAAAGTTAGTGAAGAATGGTGTTGAAGCAGATGAAGAATGATACTGGTTGTTATGACAGAACTCGGCCCAGGGAAGTAATTGAACCCAGTCATCTTGAGAGGAGGACACATAGATGCGGAGGAAGGCCTCCAAGTCCTGATTCACCCTCTCGGTTTGACCATTGGTCTGAGGATGGTAAGCCGTGGAAAACTTTAGCTTGACTTGGAGGACTTGACATAAACTTCGCCAGAATTTGGCTGTGAATTGAACTCCTCGATCTGAGATAATTTCTTCAGGAAGACCGTGGAGTCGGAAGATCTCTTGTATGAATACTTGAGCCAACTTGGAAGCTGACGGAAGACCGGTGAGAGGAATGAAGTGTGCCATCTTGGTGAACCGGTCAACTACCACCCAGATGGTATTGAACTTGTTGCACATGGGTAAGTCTGTAATGAAATCCATCGACAAGTGGGTCCATGGTCGACGGGGAACGGATAGTGGAACCAGTTGCCCCGCAGGCGACTGGCGGGATACTTTATGTTGGGCACACTTTGGGCAAGATGCAATAAACTCCAAGACGTCCTTTTTCAGAGTTGGCCACCAATAGGACCTAGAGATAAACTCCAGGGTTTTTTGGATACCTGTATGTCCGGCAAAACGGGAAGCATGGGCCCAATGCATGAGCTTCTTCCTTAGCATCGGCTTCACAAAACTTTTCCCTGATGGGGGCGTAGAGTCCATCCCTACCGTGGAGAATGCCAACGGATTTATAATAGGATGCTTGTCTGAAGACTCTGACTCATTTTCTTGCTCCCATGAGCGGGAAAGGGCATCGGCCTTGCGATTCTGAGAGCCCGGACAGAACTGGAGTTTAAAGTCGAACCTGGAAAAGAAAAGTGCCCATCTGGCCTGACGGGGGTTGAGACATTGTGCGCCCTTCAGGTATAAAAGGTTCTTGTGGTCTGTAAGTATGGTGATTGAATGAGAAGCTCCCTCCAACAGATACCTCCACTCTTCTAGAGCGAGCTTGATGGCTAGCAACTCCTGGTCGCCAATGGCATAGTTGCGCTCAGCTGGGGAGAACTTCCGGGAGAAGAAACTGCAAGGGTGTAAATGGCCATCTTTAGCCCTCTGAGATAACACCGCTCCTACTCCAACGGAGGAGGCATCCACCTCTAAGATGAAAGGAGAGTCGATGTCAGGCTGTTTCAGAACAGGCGCAGAGATGAACCTTTGTTTTAAAAGATGAAATGCTTGCATGGCTTCTTCAGACCACTTGGACGGGTTAGCACCCTTCTTAGTGAAAGCAGTAATAGGCGCCACAATGGTGGAAAAGTCTCGTATAAACTTTCGGTAATAGTTGGCGAACCCTAAGAACCTCTGGACCCCTTTGAGGGTTAAGGGTACCGGCCAATTTTGGATTGCTTGTAGTTTCTCAGGATCCATCTCTAGTCCGGAACCGGACACAATGTACCCTAGAAACGGAATGGACTTGACTTCAAAGACGCATTTTTCTAATTTGCAATAGAGATGATTGACACGGAGACGGGACAGAACCTCTTTAACCCAAAAACGATGTTCCTCTAAATCGTTGGCAAAAATGAGGATATCGTCTAGATAGACCACGACATGACGGTATAGAATGTCTCTGAAGATCTCATTGACAAAATGCTGGAAGACAGCTGGAGCATTGCTCAATCCGAAGGGCATGACGAGGTACTCATAATGTCCGCCACGGGTGTTAAAGGCGGTCTTCCACTCGTCACCCTCACGGATCCGGATGAGATTGTATGCACTTCGCAAGTCCAGCTTTGTAAAGATGGTAGCTCCGCTAACTCTGTCAAAGAGCTCAGTAATCAGGGGTAAAGGATAACGGTTCTTGATGGTAATGTCGTTCAAACCTCTGTAGTCGATGCACGGCCGCAGACCACCATCTTTCTTTTTTACAAAAAAGAAGCCTGCGCCGGCTGGAGAAGAAGAAGGTCGAATGAACCCCTTTGCTAGGTTCTCTTTAATATATTCCTCCATAGAATGCGTCTCAGGCAGAGACAACGGATAAGTTCGGCCTCGAGGTGTAACCTTCCCTGGAACGAGATCAATCGGACAGTCCCATTCTCTATGAGGAGGAAGGATATCAGCAGAAGCTTTACTGAACACATCCGTGAAATCTTGATATGGAGGAGGTGGAACATCAGACGACCTGGGGGAGGAAGAACAGACAGGCAATACTTTAAACAAACATGTCTCAGCACAGGAGGAACCCCATGCCAGGATTTGCGTAGTCGTCCAATCAATTGTAGGATTGTGAAGACGGAGCCATGGAAGGCCCAGGACCACAGGATGTGTGGCTCTTGGAATCACTAAAAAAGAAATAAGTTCGGAATGAAGAACTCCCACTCTCAGACGAACTGGTAGAGTCCTTAAAGAAATAACTGCATCAAAAATTTTGCTGCCATCCACGGCAGTTAAAGAAATGGACGAAGGAAGTCTCTCGGTGGGTAGGGACCACCGTTTAACATAGGCTTCGGTAATAAAGTTCCCAGCTGCTCCGGAATCAAGGAGGGCAATGACGTTCCGATAACGTTGAGCAACTTGAAGCGAGACTGGGAGATTACAATCTTGAGGAGATGGAGAGGAGATCATTACTCCTAGCCGGCCCTCTCCTTGGCGAGCTAGGATTTGGAGTTTCCCGGACGTTTGGGACAGGCATTAATGGTGTGAGACGGAGCTGCACAATAGAGACAGAGAAACTCGGAGAGACGTCTTCGGCGCTCAGCAGGAGTTAAACGGGAACGGCCAAGTTGCATGGGCTCATCTTTAGATGGTGACAGTTGACGAGGAGGAGGAGCAGAAGATTTTGGAGCAGATGATCTTCCACGCTCAGTTGCTCTCTCTCTGAAACGTAAATCAACTTTCGTGCAGAGTGAGATTAGCTCATCTAACTTAGAAGGTAAGTCTCTGGTAGCTAACTCATCTTTAATACGCTCAGATAAGCCATGCCAGAATGCAGCATACAGGGCCTCGTCGTTCCATGCCAGTTCGGATGCCAGGATCTGGAACTGTATCAGATATTGTCCTACAGTACGTGACCCCTGGCGTAAACGGAGAATCTCGGATGAAGCTGAGGTTACCCGGCCTGGCTCGTCGAAGATGCGCCTGAATGTTGACACGAAGGCAGTGTAGGAAGATAGCAGGGTGTCGGACCTCTCCCATAACGGTGATGCCCAATCAAGGGCTGAGCCACTGAGAAGAGAAATAATGTAGGCAATTTTTGTACGGTCACTGGGAAAATTGCCAGGTTGTAGCTCAAACTGAATCTCATACTGGTTGAGAAATCCCCTGCAGAATCTTGGAGATCCGTCAAATTTTGCTGGCGTTGGAAGATGAAGACGTGGAGCAGAAATGGGTAAGATGGGTGGGGTTATAGCTGGAGTCACTGTGGTTGACGCACCAGACGCGCCTGATCCATGGAGAGTTGTCTGAATCCCATCCAGCCGAGTAGAGAGATCCTGGAGACAGCGGATGATGTGGCCCTGTGCAGCCTCCTGATGTTCTAGTCGGGCTGCCAGTTCTTGCATCGGCCTGGCCGCTTGATCCTGGTCTCCGGCTGGATTCATTAGGTCAGTGCTTACTGTCACAACTGAGGGCCTGAGCTGACGGGAGGCAGCCTCAGTTGTAGGGGCTGAGATGTACCGGAACCTGGGAGGTTGTATCAGACCCCTGGACATGTAAGTAACATGAATAATAACTGCCCGAAGGCGTGACCACGACAACTTGGATAAAAGTCAATGATGTTTATTATGACAACTCCGGAACACAGCAGCAGTAAAAGAAAACGTAAAAGTCAGCAAAGAATAAATACAGTTCCTGGTTACTACAGGATGGCAGGAGCCACAGGGCACTGGTAGTGTGAGATAGTTCTTATGATCTTCTAGATGGAAAGTCCTTACCAGGCCCGACTGTAGCAATGGAGATAACCCAGGATTGTGCCAGCTGGTGTTCCAGGAAAAGCTGGGTTGCTGAAGATAAAACAGCTGCTGTGGATACTGGCTGGAACCAGACTGTTGTTAGCACGGAGTGGATACTGGCTGGAACCAGTTAAATAATAAATGAACTTGGGAGCGATGAAATATGAACTGAAATGTAGAACTTGAGAGCGGAGAAATAATAATACCGGTGGAGAGTGGTAAAGTGTAGAAAGGACACCGGCCCTTTAAGGGAAGCTGTACTCTGCTGGAAGCTGAGCTGGAAGCAGGTAATGTTGTAGCTGGAAACAGATGAATCCACAATGGATTGGAGAGTCAGGCTACACCGCAGGTGGAATGCTGGTGCGGGTCTCTATGGTGGAAGTCTTGAGACAGGAGCTGGAACCTGGAAGACAATCACAGGAGAGAGACAAACAGGAACTAGGTTTGACAACCAAAGCACTGACGCCTTCCTTGCTCAGGCACAGTGTATTTATACCTGCAGCAAGGAAGGGATTGGCTAGGCAATTATGCAGATTATCAATACTGAGAACAGATTGGTGGAAATGATCAGCTGACAGAATCCAAGATGGCTGCGCCCATGCAGACACTGGGAGGGAAGTTTGGTTTGTAATCCATGTGGTAATGAAAACAGTAATGGCGGCGCCGGCCACCGGAGACAGGAGGCGCCAGGCTGACAGGTGCACATCCAACCACGCGGACACAGCGGAGGCCGCGGCTGACGTAATCGCCACTCAGACACTCTGCATGCAGAAGTTCAGGGACGGCGGCGGAGGCCGCGGGAGACGCCATGCCAGGTGTAATATGGCGTTTACTGTGACAGCGTCCCAGAGTGACAGGAGAGGATACAGGAATGTACACATCAGGATAACAGATGGGATCCGGTCCTGGAGCGCTGAGCCAGCCTTAGGAGGCATCTGATGGGTAAGAAATGGCGTCCAGATACCCGGATCGTGACACCTAACAGCTGATATCAGCCTGCATTTCTACACCAGGTGAATAAAGGAAAAAACATATGTACAGTAAAGTCATGGTGACATATTGGCAGAAAAAGGGTTAACATTAATTATTTATTGAAAGGAGGGAAAATGTTTGGTGAAGAAAGAGTGGCCCTTCACACAGTATCACCATCTCCCTAAAATAGTCCAATAATAGATATGGATGGGCTCCAACTGCTAGCTCATTGCAAACAACTGAAGGCTTACAGTAGGTGGGGGCCAACTATCAGCCCATCGCCAACAAACCAATGCCTACTTTGTGGTCAGCTGCCAGCCCACCGCCAACAACCCAATACCTAGTTCCTGGCCAGCTACCAGCCCATCACCAACAACTCAATGCCTAGATGCTGCCCAACTTGCCACCCTTCACCAACAATTCAATGCTTAGATGCTGCCCAACTGGCTACTCATCGCCAACAATTCAATGCTTAGATGCTGCCCAACTGGCTACCCATCACCAACAACTCAATGCTTAGATGCTGCCCAACTGGCTACCCATCGCCAACAACTCAATGCCTAGATGCTGCCCAGCTGGCTACCCATCGCCAATAACTCAATGCCTAGATGCTGCCCAACTTGCTACCCATCGCCAACAATTCAATGCTTAGATGCTGGCCAACTGGCTACCCCTCGCCAACAACTCAATGCCTAGATGCTGTCCAATTGGTTACCCATCTCCAACAACTCAATGTCTAGATGCTGTCCAACTTGCTACCCATCGCCAACAACTCAATGCCTAGATGCTGCCAAACTTGCTACCATCGCCAACAATTCAATGCTTAGATGCTGCCCAACTGGCTACCCATCGCCAACAACTCAATGCCTAGATGCTGCCCAGCTGGCTACCCATCGCCAACAACTCAATGCATAGATGCTGCCCAACTTGCTACCCATCGCCAACAATTCAATGCTTAGATGTTGGCCAACTGGCTACCCATCACCAACAACTCAATGCCTAGATGCTGCCCAACTGGCTACCCATCGCCAACAACTCAATGCCTAAATGCTGCCCAACTTGCTACCCATCGCCAACAACTCAATGCCTATATGCTGCCCAACTTGCTACCCATCGCTAATAATTCAAAGCTTAGATGTTGTCCAACTGGCTTCCCATCACCAGCATCTCAATGCCTAGATGCTGCCCAACTTGCTACCCATCACCAACAACTCAATGCCTAGATGCTGCCCAACTTGCTACCCATCACCAACAATTCAATGCTTAGATGCTGGCCAACTGGCTACCCATCACCAACAACTCAATTCCTAGATGCTGCCCAACTGGCTACCCATCACCAACAACTCAATGCCTAGTTGCTGCCCAACTGGCTACCCATCGCCAACAACTCAATGCCTAGATGCTGCCCAGATGGCTACCCATCGCCAATAACTCAATGCCTAGATGCTGCCCAACTTGCTACCCATCGCCAACAATTCAATGCTTAGATGCTGGCCAACTGGCTACCCCTCGCCAACAACTCAATGCCTAGATGCTGTCCAATTGGTTACCCATCTCCAACAACTCAATGTCTAGATGCTGTCCAACTTGCTACCCATCGCCAACAACTCAATGCCTAGATGCTGCCCAACTTGCTACCCATCACCAACATTTCAATGCTTAGATGCTGCCCAACTGGCTACCCATCGCCAACAACTCAATGCCTAGATGCTGCCCAGCTGGCTACCCATCGCCAACAACTCAATGCTTAGATGCTGCCCAACTTGCTACCCATCGCCAACAATTCAATGCTTAGATGTTGGCCAACTGGCTACCCATCGCCAACAACTCAATGCCTAGATTCTGCCCAACTGGCTACCCATCGCCAACAACTCAATGCCTAGATGCTGCCCAACTTGCTACCCATCGCCAACAACTCAATGCCTATATGCTGCCCAACTTGCTACCCATCGCTTATAATTCAA
This sequence comes from Pseudophryne corroboree, assembly GCF_028390025.1. Classification (NCBI taxonomy): domain Eukaryota; kingdom Metazoa; phylum Chordata; class Amphibia; order Anura; family Myobatrachidae; genus Pseudophryne; species Pseudophryne corroboree. The sequence goes on from NC_086448.1 coordinate 39,480,684, forward strand.
TGCTTAGATGCTGTCCAACTGGCTTCCCATCACCAGCAACTCAATGCCTAGATGCTGCCCAACTTGCTACCCATCGCCAACAACTCAATGCCTAGATGCTGCCCAACTTGCTACCCATCACCAACAATTCAATGCTTAGATGCTGGCCAACTGGCTACCCATCACCAACAACTCAATTCCTAGATGCTGTCCAACTGGCTACCCATCACCAACAACTCAATGCCTAGATGCTGCCCAACTGGCTACCCATCGCCAACAACTCAATGCCTAGATGCTGCCCAGCTGGCTACCCATCGCCAATAACTCAATGCCTAGATGCTGCCCAACTTGCTACCCATCGCCAACAATTCAATGCTTAAATGCTGGCCAACTGGCTACCCCTCGCCAACAACTCAATGCTTAGATGCTGTCCAATTGGTTACCCATCTCCAACAACTCAATGTCTAGATGCTGTCCAACTTGCTACCCATCGCCAACAACTCAATGCCTAGATGTTGCCCAACTTTCTACCCATCACCAACAATTCAATGCTTAGATGCTGCCCAACTGGCTACCCATCGCCAACAACTCAATCCCTAGATGCTGCCCAGCTGGCTACCCATCGCCAACAACTCAATGCTTAGATGCTGCCCAACTTGCTACCCATCACCAACAATTCAATGCTTAGATGTTGGCCAACTGGCTACCCATCGCCAACAACTCAATGCCTATATGCTGCCCAACTTGCTACCCATCGCTAATAATTCAATGCTTAGATGCTGTCCAACTGGCTACCCATCACCAGCAACTCAATGCCTATATGCTGCCCAACTTGCTACCCATCGCCAACAACTCAATGCCTAGATGCTGCCAACTTGCTACCCATCACCAACAATTCAATGCTTAGATGCTGGCCAACTGGCTACCCATTGCCAACAACTCAATTCCTAGATGCTGCCCAACTGGCTACCCATCACCAACAACTCAATGCCTAGATGCTCCCCAACTTGCTACCCATCACCAACAATTCAATGCTTTGATGCTGGCCAACTGGCTACCCATCACCAACAACTCAATGCTTAGATGCTGCCCAACTGGCTACCCATCGCCAACAATTCAATGCTTAGATGCTGGCCAACTGGCTACCCATCGTAACTCAATGCCTAGATGCTGCCCAACTGGCTACCCATCGCCAACAACTCAATGCTTACATGCTGTCCAACTGGCTACCCATCACCAACAATTCAATGCTTAGATGCTGGCCAACTGGCTACCCATCACCAACAATTCAATGCTTAGATGCAGGCCAACTGGCTACTCATCACCAACAATTCAATGCTTAGATGCTGCCCACCTGGCTACCGATTGCCAACAACTCAATGCTTAGATGCTGGCCAACTGGTTACTCATCACCAGTAACTCAATGCCTAGATAGGGGCAAACTTCCAGACCATCACCAGCAACTCAAAGCTTAGAAGGGGCCAACTGGCAGGCCATTGCCAATAAATCAAGGTATCCAAACCCTGCCAATGGCACACAATAAGGTGGAGGAGTCACTGACTCCAGTAGGGTAGAATAAGCCTACAATATAAAATGCCCTTTGTCTTCCTAAGTAAATCAGAAGCTTTGGGGTTTGGTTTAGCAAGAATATTGCTCAACGAATCATATTATTGTTTAAAGACCATTTATTTATTTTAAAATTGCAGGTTACATTTGGGATTTAGTATAACAACCATTTAACTGTAGACATAAAAGGTGATTTATCATCACAATAGTTATTGAAGTAATAAGTGACATTATTTTTATGATTACAATAAATTATTTATTTCAGTTCATTATTTATATTGCCGTGGCAACTAAGTGTCAAGCTGAAAAGTATCCAGGGCAATTGCATTTCGTGAATGACCTGGAGACCTCATCTGTTGTGTTGAGGATGCGTGGAGCTCAGTTTATTAGGTTCAGGATACATGCAATCTACAGGAGACTGGAGCAATGGTAAATCGGAGAGATAGGTACAGTTGTTCAACAATAAAAAAAAATCTGCACTTTCCACAGTGTTAACCAATATGTTCTAAAATAGGAAATTAATATTAAATTGAACAAAAAAATGGAAAAAAATAATAATGCTGATGATTTCTCTATTTTATTATTATCGTACATCCTAAATGTAAAATAAATGATTTATAAAATAGCTGTCAGCTTACATGTTCAGCATAACCTCTGTGCTGTTTCCTCACTAGAGTAATGATAGTCGAAACGTCTCTCCACCTTCCGAGGCACAAGCTGCTTCGAGAGAATTCATCACCAACGCAGACGCCAGAACTTCACAAGTTTAAACAATTGAATCTGAGTTTTTGGGCTGAAACTTGCAATCACTGCCTATTCTTGGAGTAAAAATTGATTGTGAATGCACAAAAGTGTGTAAATAAGTGAACTGAATTATGTGAGAGGTAAAGAAGAAATTAAGATTTCTGCTGCGTTTTCTCGACAATGAAATTGCTCCTTTGAATTTTTCCATTGTTCTACGACTTTCCATGACATAAGTAGGGGGCTCGCCCATAATCGGTGAAATCCCAGAGAGTTATCCCCCAAATGTTGTAGCTAACCGTTGTAGGGAAATTCTAATTAACTACAAAGCAATGTACAGTAGCACTGGGAGGGTTGCGGCTAATTTACCGGGTGCATCATTCCACCCTCCAGCCCCCTTAACCATCCTGCCTTTAGCAATTTCAATTGTCCAAGTGCTCCAGTCCTCCTTGCATGGACCAATATGTCACACTGTAATGAATGGGGACCAGCTGTGATTGTAAGACTTGATGGAGGGGGGGGGGGGGGGGGGGGCAAAATCCCATCTGCCAGCTATTCCAACTTTGAAGTGCATCATCGTCATCGTAAACTTGAAAACAACTTAAAATAGATATTTCGATAATTTTTGATTCAAATGTGTATAACTGTTATTTTATAGTCTGTATTTATGTTGATGCGGGTGATATATGGAGAACGTTAAGGAGCCATATAATATATACACTTCGTGTCAACTTTCTCCTTTCACTGGGTGCATAGGGCCTGTTGCCTGTTACTTTACAGTACTTTACACTTAGCGTCAATTCAGTGTGACATCAGGCGTCAAACGGTCCTGTATTACCCGCTCCTGAGCTTGGTAGTATACTCCTGTATCCTCTAAAGTTGGTACATACTAGACGATATGTCGTCAGATACGGGGCTGATAAAGCCTATATATTTATCCTATTTAAAACACTCTAAAAGGTTAGGAGACACAGTACGCAATTGGCGCAAAAAGTACCGCAAGGGTACGCCCTTAGCGTAGCAGACGCTGTGCACAGGGTGTGAACACAGGCGTCGCAGATACTTACAGAATTAAACTTTAATAACTATACCTTAAGGAATGTACTTATACTGTAAACCTTTGTGCAGTGATAATGTGTAGATGTAATGCTGTGTAACCTTGTTAGTTTAAAGCTGTATGAGCGTATGTGACGCTCAGAGAACACTTTAGCAATATAATAAACACTCAAATACCGGTCTAAGGTTCTAACACCTTTAAGGGAGAGAATGAACGTTCAATTGCAAAAGAATACACAATACAAGTTATACACTACCAAAATAACATAAAATACCTAACCGAATTACTACACATAAAATACAATAACGACCCGATTACATTTAAGGGGAAGGAGAGAGAGAATGGCTTACAACATTAATAAGAGACAAAATGTCTGCAGAGAACTTACACATGTGGGAATGATCGCTGCGCAGTTAGTTAATGCTGAGAACCTTTGTGTTGAGAAACTTGAGCTCACCCAGGCTGGCTGTCCCTATATACACAACACACAGCAACAACACAATGGTCCCTACAATACCGCATGGGACAGAAGCTAGACTCCATTTTGGGAAAAACTCCCATGATTCCAAAGTCTGTAACATATGGTTCAAAAGGGAATGCCAGCAGCCATTTTAGATTTGCAAGTCCAAACACATGGCATTCTTTGCTACACCATAATCACATAGCAGAAGTCATAAGACTCCACTATATTCCAAAATGTCTAAGCTTCAATATAATGCATATGTGCTGATTTTACAATTCCAAACCATCTAACTCACCTTTCACAATTTCAAGCCAACACAGTATTAGCCTGCTATTGCTACAAGCACATGACTACAGTAACAAAAGAGAGTATGTTTTGACTTCTAACCTTCAGCAAGATGCATCATGTAAAACTACTATAATCTGTTATAAATCACCATCCATAAATGTATACCAGAGATGCTATGCTACAGATTGTCTACTGTTCCAATTCATTACAGATTTCATAGAGTATCATCACAAACACCCAACAATCACACAACTGCACAAGCATCATTAACCTTAAGCCATTTGTATCTCCAAACTAGCTATTCTATGCCAATCATTTCACAACTACTTTACCACAAACACATATTTAAACTATTCTATGCCATTAAGCCATGTGTATACAATACTTAGCCTTCGTAAGGAGATCAGTCCTGGTGACGAGCCAGCCATGCTTCTGGGTGCTAGGTAGCTGTGTGCAGCTACAGTACATCTGCCATCTGTGGTTTTGGGAGAGTGAGCTCTGATATCAAGTTCTCAGGTATGCATGCAACCTGTGGGTGTGTCTTTCACAGCATGTGGGCTAGCTGTATCAGTGAGCTGAGCTGGCCATGTGATCTTGGTTATGCAAAAACGTTGGGTGATGACTAACAAATTCCTGTCTTGTGGGAAGCTATTGTTTGGCGAATACAAAACAACCCCTGTCTTGGGTTTTGTTCTGTATTCTCACTGTCCATTGTCCACTTTCAGTTGAGACAATGACATCTCAGCAATCATTCTTCTGGAGAGAAACCCAGCCCCATTCATAAACAAAGTGCCAGCCCTCTTCATTGAGTCTCAAAGCTTAGTGTAATTAAAGGCTATTGTATTCCGTCTACGGGAAAGAAACTGACTGGTCTTAGGTGTAATTTATTCGGAATACAATTAATCTTCAATTACTATACCTGTGCTTAACTATGCATAAGAACATGTGAAGCCCTCCCAACATGAAAGCTATTGTTTGGAGAATCTCTAAGGTCAAAGAGCCATTTTAAATATACCATACTTTGCTGAACTCAGGGGAATATTAACTTATAAAATACATTATTTTGATTAAATATGTAGCGATCGTGTCACATGCTAGATGCGCAAACTCTACCGTAAATGCGCACACCATGCGCCTGTGACGGCGAGTGTGCGCACGCACGGGAGGGTCTGTGCACGTGCAGCGGGCACACGCATGAGGTGCATATATGGCAATGTGCAGCGTGATATTTTTCTGACTTTGACAGGGCATACGGCAGATCCAGGGCCAGTTAAAGGTCTCTGCTCCCTAGGCAAAACTTCAGCCTAGTGCCCCCTAACATGCAACCCCCACTCGCCCCCCCCCCCCCCACACACACACACACATCTCCTGGAGGGGAGATGCGGGTGGTCACTAGGTGGGCTGGGGTGAATAGCATCATTATACATATACAGAGAAGTACAGATGGAGCTCTCCTCATCTATCCCTTTAATGGGATTCATTGAGCCAGGGCTGTCGGACTTAATCCCCTGCTGTATTGTTCTCTCTGTATTGTATTGCAGCTGAGAACAATAGATGAAAGTCTTATGCTAATAAGCATTGATGCACCTAGGTGCAGCAGAGAAGCCTAGATGACCGAGGCTCCACCTGTATATTGTAAGCAAGGTCACAACATTTTATGACTTTGTTCACAATATAAATTCACTTTAAAAGTCCTTGAGTGCTGTCTATTCTTTATACACTGTATAATACTGTATTTATGGTCTGGTGGGGATAATTAATTGGGGTTGGGTACGGGGTGCGGTCCCGATCACCATAATATCAACATTTTTAATTAAATTAATTAAGCTTATCCCTTACCCTAACCCTCCCTCCCGCAGCCTGACCATAACCCACCCCAGCAAACTAACATTCAGGATGCAGGCTGTCCGGATTCCTGCGCCGGTTATCTGCACCCGAGTATCCCAACCGTCAGGATGCCAACGACATCCCTTTAATTGTATGTGTATATATATATGCACAGACATACATATATCTGTATGCTCCTGATTGTGTTCCAGCCCCCATCTGTAAGTTCATTACTGACCCGCATACAGAGACATCCTTCAGTGTTTTCCTAGATGAATTCAGTGGCGCCCTCCAGTGGTCGGCGTCCCTAGGCAGCCGTCTAAAGCTACCTAATGGTAGAGCCAGCCCTGGGCGGATCAGACGGACATATCGTTCACATCGCCTAGTGCGTATTCACTATTGTGCGCTCCCGCTCATTGTTCGTCGTCTCTTCTGATCTGCTTGCACAATGCTCGGGGATGTGGCCCCTGAACGATATATCACGCGGCCGCGCAATATACCGTTTAATGTGTACCTCCGGCTGGCATATCGCTATGTTGGTCGTGCCGTCGGCCATGATCTAAGGTCACCCAGTGTGTACCCAGCTTAACGCTTTAATGAATACATTATTGTTCCATGGAGAACGGTTCCACGTACTTTGTCGCAACCAAAATGTTATACTCGGTGTAATGAGTATTTTCTTCTCTTTCTTACTAGATAATTGAAAGTGTTGCCCATGGAAACCAACCGGATTCCAGCTGTCATTTATCTAGTACATTCTATAAAATGATAGGTGGAATCTGATTGGTTGCTATAGGCAACATCTCCATCCTCTTTAGAAGGTTTGGTACATCTCCTCCTCAGTGTTTATTTTAATGTGTATGTCAGGACCTGAAAATAAAAAATGAGGCCGGAAATCACGACGTCACTGACGCGCTAACATGTGTAAACATTTCTTTCAGACTCAAAGACATCTCCGCCGTCCCCCTGATCAGCAGCCGCACTTTGGGTCTCCATTTCCACCCGAGAAGAGGTTTACACCATCATGTTCCTGTCATGTTCGACTATTTCCACTTGTCGGTGATCTCTGTTACTGTGCACGCTTCACTGACAGCCTTACATCAGCCGCTTACAAGGTAAGTGTGCCGACACAACATCTGCCTGACTCTGTTGTTGGCATGGGAGTGTAGCACAAAGGGGAAAGCGATCAGTTGTTCTACACGGCCCTTCTGCATTGCGTACAAGTCACAGCTCTTTGTCTGACCTGCTTCTGCATCAGCGACCGTTACTGTATATCCCTCGCTGCATCGAAGAACAAAAAAAAAAAAGATAGAAAAAGGCTGGAGTCACAGTTTATATTCCATCATCAGATTGTCTGCTGTACTTGTAGTCCTGTAAGCGTACTAAATAAATGGAGCAATTTATAAAGTGCAACACATTTGGCGCTACCATTAGGGAAGCCTAGGCACTTGCCTAGGGCGCTAATGCTTAGTGGGAACTTAAAACACTGAATGAGTAATAGGGTGTTCCCACCCTTCATGTAGCGCTGGTCGCTGATAAGGAAAAGCAGGCTGCAGCTGATGGCGCCTTCTCCGTGTCAGCGGTTTGTTGCGAGTGTGGCGCTTGGTTATGATGTCACAGCCCAACCCCAAACGCCTGCCTGAGGAGCCAAAATTGCTTCTCACACTGCCAGCTTGCCAGGGCAATAAGCAGTGGTTTGATGGGGGCAACACCCAAGGAGAGGGTATAAACTAGGACAGCCCCCAGGATGTGCATTCATCCTGACAAATACACATGCACATTTTGATTTGGAAAGTTCAGTCCCCATTTTCCCCATTGTTCAGTTTAAGGGACATATTTATCAAGCCTTGGAGAGTGATAAATTGCACGTGATAAAGTACCAACCAATCAGCTCATAACTGTCATTTTTCAAACACTGCCTGTGACATGGAAGTTACAGTAGGAGCTGATTGGCTGGCCCTTTACCACTGTACTATTTATCACTCTCCAAGGCTTGATAAATAGGGGCCTAAATCTTTCTCTGTCTCTGGTAAAATAAACTAAAAGCCTACTGTTGGTGGGAGATTAAACGTCGGCAACAACTCATCCGCCTACCGTGTCTTTGCCTTATTCTTATGTAATGCCAGGCGTTCATTTTAAGTATGTAAAGTACTATCTAATGTTGTCATAAATGCATTGCATGGAATAACTTATTTACTACACTCTCAAACACTATTTCCCCATTGTTATCCAGCTTTGCTTATCCAGCCAGAGGCTCCTGGTTAGGAAAAAGTAACCCAGATCTGGCGACAGACCCGCCGGTTACGTCACTGGAGAATCTGGTGTTTGGCGCAGCGTACTGTAAGCCAGCGTCCTCAGAGGTAAGCAGGGTTGGACTGGCCCACAGGGGTACAGGGGAAACCGCTGGTGGGCCCTACTGCCTGGGGGCCCTCCTCCTCTAGGGATCAGGTTCCAGACTGTGCACTTGAATTATACATACCGTATGTTACATTATACTGCACAGGACTGTGGTGTATTCTCTACAGCGCATTGCTGTCATTAATCTGGCACATTATCATGCATGCACTAGCAGTATTTGCTATATACTAGGTGCTTCATCGCGCCCTACGGGCGCTCTTCACACCGTCGGAATGGGCTACGCCCCCTTAACCCCTGCACGCCTTTCAGGGGTTCAATATATGGAGTATTACCTGCATTCCTAGTTTTGTTAGTGTTTGAATATTGCACAATGAAAGGGCGTCCGATGATGAAGGGGGCGTAGTCCCTTGCAACAGTAAGGGGTTTGGGGAGTGGGGACCGCGGATGGGGGAGGGGGTATGAAGGCGCTGTGGGTGGGGTAGGAGCAGGGGTGTCGCAGGTGGGGGATGGCAGCTGCAGGGCTGTTTCGGATGGAGGAGGGGTTCCGAAGGCGCTGCAGATGGGGAAGGGGTGGGTGCGGGTGTGCAGTGGATAAGGGAGGTGTCCAGGGGGCGCGGTGGGTGGGGGAGGGGTGGATGCGGGGGTAACGTGGGTGGGGGAGTGACGGGTGCGGTGCTGTTGCGAATGGTGTAGGCGATGCGGATTGGGAAGGGCCTGCTGCGTGGGTGGGGTAGGGGATCCAAAGGTGCAGCGGGCGGGGGAGAGCCAGATGCGGGGTGTGGCGGATGGGGTCCGGAGGTGATGTAGGTGGTGGAGGGGCGGGTGGCATAGGGGGTCTGGAGGCGCCGCGGGTGGGTACCGGGGGAGGGGGCCGGGGGGGCGTTGTGTGTGGGGGAGGGGCAGGTGGGGGAGGGGCAGATGCTGGGCTGGATGGGGGAGGGGTTCCAGAGGTCCTGCGGGTGGGAAAGCGTGTGGCGGGTGGGTAGGAGGTGTGGAGGCGTTGCGGGTGGGAGAGGGGGGGGTGCAGTGAATGGGGTTAGGGGTCCGGAGGAGGGAGGGTCCGTGTGTGTTGAGGTGTGGGGTCCGTAGGTGCTGTGGGTGGGGGTGCCACGGGTGGTGGAGGGGCAGGTGTGTGGATTTGCGGTGGATGGGGGAGGGGATCTGGAGGTGCTGCAGGTGGTGGAGGGGTGTGTGCGCGGGTGGGTGCGGGGGTGCAGCGGATGGTGGAGGTGGTCCGGGAGTGTGGGAGAGGTGAGGTGCTGTGGGTGGGGGAGAGGCGGGTGAGGGGCTGTTGCGGATGAGGGAGGGGTTCCGGAGGCGCTGCAGGGTGGAAAGGTGCAGGTTTTGCGGGTGAGGTAGGGGGCCTGGAGGCGCTGCGGGTGGGGGTGCGGTGGATGGGGAGGGGCTGCAGGTGGTGGGGGAGCGGGTGGTGTAGGAGGTCCGGAGGTGCAGTGGGTGGTGGAGGGGTGGGTGCTGAGGGTGGGGTAGTGGGTCCGAAGGTGTTGCGGTTGCTGGAGAGGTGGGGGTGTAGGGGATGGTTCAGTGGGTGCAGCGGATGGGGGAGGGGTGAATGCGGGGGTTCAGCGGATGGGGAGGGGGTCAGGGGATGCGGGAGGGGTGGGGGTGCTGTGGGTGGGGGAGGCGGGGGAGGGGCTGTTGCGGATGGGGGAGGGGTTCCGGAGGCTCTGCTGGTGGAGAAGGGTGCAGGTGTTGCGGGTGAGGTAGGGGGCCTGGAGGCGCTGCGGGTGGGGGAGGGAGGGGGGTGAGGGTGCGGTGGATCGGGAGGGGCTGTAGGTGGTGGAGGAGCAGGTGGTGTAGGGGGTCCGCAGGTGGAGTGGTTGGTGGTGGGGTGAGTGCTGCGGGTGGGGTAGTGGGACCGAAAGTGTTGCTGTTGCTGGAGGGGTGGGGGTGCAGGGGATGGGTCCGGGGGTGCAGCGGATGGGGGAGTGGGGGAGGGGCTGCTGCAGATGGGGGAGGGGTTTGGAAGACACTGCGGGTGGGGTAGGGGGTCCGAAGGCGCAGTGGGTGGGGGTGCCACGGGTGGTGGAGGGGCAGGTGCGGGGGTTTGCGGGGGATGGGGAGGGGTCCAGGGGCGCTGCAGGTGGTGGAGGGGCAGATATCAGTGCACATAGTCTCTGTGGTAGTTAGTGAGGGTTGGTGATGGTGTGAGAGGGGTGAAGGCCAGTACACAGACAGGCAGTTAGAGAGCAGGATGAGGGTGACAGGGCATAGTGACGGGGAGTACTTAGCAGATATAGGGGTGGGCTACAGGTGTGATGTCACAGTGTGGGTACCTTTGCTCTCATGTGTGAGGTATATGTGAGGTATATGTGAGGTATGTGTGAGGTAAGGATGTGCGGGTCGTGGTGGCCACTAACCTCCAGGCTGCTGCTGTGAGATGGTGACTGCAGAGGGAGGGAGCTCAGACCCAGCAGCAATGGGTCGTGGTCAGCATTCCTTCCTGGCCCCGTTCCGCCGCACACTGTCCGCCCCGTCTGACGGGCGTCATTCCTCCATCCTGCCTGGCAGCGTCAGCTGCTGTGATTGCGGAGCATAGGTAAGCGTCCGGAGCCCTGTGGGCGGGCAGGCATGGTGTTTCCCTGGAGAGGTGCGGCGCGCGTCCTTAGGCTGCAGACGGAGGGAGCTCCGGCCCAGCAGCAATGTTGATTAGTGCGTGTCCCGTCCTGGCGCTGTCCCGCTGCACATGCTCCGCACCGCTTGCCGCTGAGCATGGCAGCCCTTGTGTGTATGCTGCAGATGCTGATCTAGCGGTGCCTGAGCTAGCGTGCCCTACCCGTAGTAGTAGCGTCCTTATACGTAATGCCCCACCCGTAGTAGTAGTGTCCATATACGTAATGCCCCCCCAATAGTAGTAGTGTCCTTATACATAATGCCCCCCCAGTAGTAGTAGCAGTTATATGTAATGCTCCCCAACAGTAATAGTAGCGTCCTTATACATAATGCCCCCCCCCCCCAGTAGTAGTAGCATCCTTATACATAATGCCCCCCCAGTAGTAGTAGCATCCTTATACATAATGCCCCCCCAGTAGTAGTAGCGTCCTTATACATAATGCCCCCCCAGTAGTAGTAGCATCCTTATACATAATGCCCCCCCAGTAGTAGTAGCATCCTTATACATAATGCCCCCCCCAGTAGTAGTAGCGTCCTTATACATAATGCCCCCCCCAATAGTAGTAGTGTCCTTATACATAATGCCCCCCAGTAGTAGTAGCAGTTATATGTAATGCCCCACAACAGTAATAGTAGCATCCTTATACGTAATGCCCCACCCGTAGTAGTAGCGTCCTTATACGTAATGCCCCCCAGTAGTAGTAGCAGTTATATGTAATGCCCCCCAACAGTAATAGTAGCGTCCTAATACGTAATGCCACCCCTGTAGTAGTAGCATCCTTATACATAATGTGCCCCCAGTAGTAGTACCGTCCTTATACATAATGCCCCCCCAGTAGTAGTAGCATCCTTACATGTAATGCCCTCCCAGTAGTAGCGTCCTTATACATAATGCCCCCCCAGTAGTAGTAGCATCCTTACATGTAATGCCCTCCCAGTAGTAGTAGCACCGTCCTTATACATAATGCCCCCCAGAAGTAATAGAGTCCTTATACATAATGCCCCCCCAGTAGTAGTGTCCTTATATGTAATGCCCCCCAGTATTAGTAGCCTCCTTATACGTAATGCCCCCCTATAGTAGTAGCGTCCTTATACGTAATGCCCCCCATAGTAGTAGCGTCCTTATACGTAATGCCCCCCTATAGTAGTAGCGTCCTTATACGTAATGCCCCCCCATAGTAGTAGCGTCCTTATACGTAATGCCCCCCCTATAGTAGTAGCGTCCTTATACGTAATGCCCCCCCTATAGTAGTAGCGTCCTTATACGTAATGCCCCCACTATAGTAGCAGCGTCCTTATACGTAATTCCCCCCTATAGTAGTAGCGTCCTTATACGTAATGCCCCCCCTATAGTAGTAGCGTCCTTATACGTAATGCCCCCCCTATAGTAGTAGCATCCTTATACGTAATGCCCCCCTATAGTAGTAGCGTCCTTATACGTAATGCCCCCCCTATAGTAGTAGCGTCCTTATACGTAATGCCCCCCCTATAGTAGTAGCGTCCTTATACGTAATGCCCCCCCTATATTAGTAGCGTCCTTGCATGTAATGGCCCCCATAAAGTGCGCACACACAGACATACCTCACACACACACAATTCACACATATATACAAACACACACACCCCACCATATATATATACACACACACAGACACACACACACACACACACACACACACACACACACACACACACACACACACACACACATACTTGTTTTTCTATCCTCATCGGGACATATGTCTGGAACCTTCCTCATGGGGACCTATTCAGGAATACCTGCCTCATGAGGACACCCACATAACTGATTTATTTTCGGGTTTAATTAGAGATAGAGGAAACGTGTATTCTGCAGCAGATACATTTTAATCAAGGAAAGGTTCTTTCTCATTTCAGCAGTAATTCGGTTCTTAATGTAAAACTTAACCGAGAGCCAGTTCCGAGCCTTCAGCGCTTGTCGTTCTGCCCTTAGGCACGCATCACAGTCATTCTTGCCCGGCACCTTGAATGAGCGAATGAACCGAATCATGCGACGTTCAACAGCTTTCACTTCTGCTGGGGTCCACGGATTGTGCTTGGTACCCCTTCTGTCACCTGTGCGGGAGAAGAAAGGTCAGTCACCACGCAACGCCACCACCAGTCATGGACGCATCTCAAATGGAATGGACAGTCACACCCACCTTTAGCTGCACCTCCATCCACCGCCGACACCACGCTGCCGGCTTCTTTTCCCATGTGCCCCATGGGAACCTCAGTATCCTGACTCTCTGGCTCATCCCCAGAGTCATCGCTCACCACCTGGATCGGCTCTGTGGATAGAGAAGGACAGGGAAACCGATCACACCAGCCCACTTAGACAGTCAGTCCCTGGAGCCACACTGTCAAGTGATACCTACCGTTTGGATCAATGGAGATCTCTTCCAGATTGTGGCCCCGGAATTCAGCCATTCTCCCTTGCTCGAGAGCCAGAAACAGCTTGCTCAACTTGGCCAGTTGAAGGGTACCCTCCGGGAGGCGGTAATAATGCCGATGCACCCGAATATCATGTCCAAGGAAATCAGCAAGCTGATCCATCTCTGTATCGCTCAGGTTGAGGACTCTGGAAAGTGTAGCCACATGCTTCCGTAGGCGGGTGGAAGATAATGCTTCGGGGTGCTTGGCCCCACACTCCCGGGCGTAGAGACGTATGCAGTCGGATCCCCTATAATGGGACATGGCTGTTGGCCTAGCAAACATGTAGATATTGTGTGGGGTCACACCACATTCTGTCCGCTTCTCTATGAGGAGCTCCATCGCTTTCTGCATGCTTGGGGATAGCAGGACAGGGACTTTCCTGCCTCTTTTCCCAGGAATCTCAATACGGGAGAAGTGACGACAGAGTGCCTTCTCCAGCTCTGACAGGGCCTGGGCCACATCACCCTGCAAATCGGCTGTGTGCCGTAAATCGAAGGAGGAGAGCAGCATCTTGGAAACCTCACCTTCTCTCCTGCGGTTGAAGAGAATCAGCTGCGTGAGGGTAACTTTGGCCAACATGGACCACTGCTGTTTGGAAGGGTGGGCGGACAACTCATCGATGTACTCTCCCTGACGGTCAAGGAGGTACAGGTTCAAGCGCTTAACATCATCAGTGAAGGGCAGAAGCAGCGGTGCATTCCATTTTATCTCTCGAAGTGTCTTCAGGGCAGCAGTGGAGATTAGCTCGCTCCACCTCGCCTCATAAATTTTCCGAAAGTTTCGGGCACGCTCCTCTGTCAGGGCACTGCCCTCCATCAGTGCCTGACACTCCACCATAGCAGAAATCTTCTGCGAGCTGTGTCCCACCTTCAGAGCCAAGGAGGGTATTTTATATGTATTGGTGCCAGTGGCGGAACAAGCGAGCGGTGGGCCCAGGTGCGACAAAATGCTTTGCCCCCCCCCCCCCCCCACACATATCCCCACACACACACATCCCATCCAAGTCCACCCCCTCACCCCTGGAGAGGATCTGGTGAGGGGGACCTGCTCAGGGCCAGAGAAATGGATACCTAGCAACAGTGCCGTAACTAGACATTTTAGCACTGTGTGCAAGAAACAGCATCGGAGCCCCACCCCAGCATGCAAAACAGGGGCAGTGCGCGCCGCAGGCGCGCGCAAAAATACATAGTGGCGTGGCTTCGTGGGGAAGGGGTGTGGCCACAAAATAATACCATTTCATAAAACGGTACACAGTAGTCTCCATTATTCAAATTACGTCGCACAGTAGCACCACTACACCAGGTAGAGAACCTTTTACACCTTACAGCGGACAGATTCCTCTTTTTACACATTACAGCAGACAGCGTGCACTTTTTACACATTACGGCAGACAGCGTGCACTTTTTACACATAACGGCAGACAGCGTGCACTTTTACACATAACGGCAGACCGCGTGCCCTTGTTACACATAACGGCAGACAGCGTACACTTTTTACACATAACGGCAGACCGCGTGCCCTTGTTACACATAGCGGCAGACAGCGTCCCCATTTTTACACATTACGGCAGGCAGATTCCCCATTTTTACACATTGCGGCAGGCAGATTACCCCTTTGTACACATTGCGGCAGGCAGATTACCCCTTTGTACACATTGCGGCAGGCAGTCCCCCCTTTTTATACATAGCGGCAGGCAGTCCCCCATTTTTACACATTGCGGCAGGCTGATTCCCCCTTTTTACACATTACGTCAAGCAGTCCCCCCTTTTTATACATAGCGGCAGGCAGGCCCAAGAAAGAAAGAAAGTAAAAAAATAAAGAAAGAAAAAGAGAAAAAGAAAGAAAGAAGAATTATACTTACCCTCTCCGCTGGCTCAGGCTCCTCGGTGCAGCTGCGTCAGACGACGATTCCCGGGCAGTAGAGAATGAGGAGGAGGGAGGTGGAGGAGGGAGCCGCAGCAGCGCTTTGTTACTGGTGGAGGCGCTGCTGCTGCTGCTCCTCTGCTTCCCTATAGGCTGTTCTCGGAAGACAGCCTATAGGGAAGCAGAGGAGCAGCAGCAGCAGCGCCTCCACCAGTAACAAAGCGCTGCTGCGGCTCCCTCCTCCACCTCCCTCCTCCTTCCCCCGTCCGTGCCGCTGCTCCTCTCCTCGCCGGGCGGCTGTGCACTGCGGGCTCCATCGCCCTTCCGGGATGCCACCGTCTGGCGCACGGGCGAACACGGCTTCCGCCGGCTCCCTCCGAAAAGCACCTCCCGCTCTCCCTGCGTCTCCTGGACGGTCTCGCTCCGAGTCTGCGCTTCTCTCTCGCCCTGCCGCCAGACTCGGCTCCTCTCCCGCGCTCTCTCGCGCTCTGACCTCCGCCCCGTCCGGCCCTCCCGTCCACGGCGGGGGAGGTCCGGCAGGCAAACCCTTCCGTGCGACCGCCTCGCCGGAGCGGGGGCGGCGCGCAGGGCCCTCTCCTGGGGCTGCAAGGAGCGGCCATCGGGGCTGGCCGCGTCCTCGGATCTCGATGCGACGCTCATTCGGTTCCTGGGAAATCGTGTGCTCCGCCGGGGTCCGGGGGCGAGCGCCCTTCGCTGGGCGAGGGGGACGCTTCCCCGGCACCCCTGGCGGCATCAGACGCCTGCGGGTGCCGGCGGACGGAGCAGACCGCGCCGCACGGGGTACGGGTGCGGGGCCCGCCCGGCTCCGGAAACCGGAGCGATCGGGCGGACGCCTGGGGACCGGACGCCCTCTCCGGGCCGAGAGGTTCCGGGCGCGCCGTGGGCAGAGGGAGGGTCGGGTTCGCCTGGAGCCGGCCGAGACCCCTGGGTTCCGACCGAGCGATCGTCCCTCCCCGCCGGGGCGCGGGGTGCCACATCGATCGGGTTGCTGAAAGAAAAGAGTACTTTTCATTCGGTTCACTGTTTCCATGCCGTAATCCATCCGCCACCTGTAAATCTCGCTCAGGGGGTCCTCTCGGACGTAGTGGGACGGGAGGCGCGCGCGACACTTTTGCGGTGCGCCCTGCAATTTTTCTCTGAGGCCTTGGAAGTGCCTCCCAGCCTGAGGCACACCGGTCCGCACTCATCGGCGAAACTTCCACAAATTGCAGTACCCGATTTGGCCCGCTGGGGGGCGCTGCCTCCGGGGGAGAAGGAGACGTGCCCGGCCCGTACGTCGGGCTCCAACGGATGCCCGCCGTGGACCCTTTATAGGCCCCATCCTGGTCCTGCCATGCTGTTATCGGAGCTCCACGGCTATCTTGTCACTAAACCTTTCATTTGAGCTCCAGGGCTTTTTGCTTTTTGTAACCCGGTTCCTGGAGCCCTGCCTGGGCAAAATCGGATGCAAGAAGGCCCTGCCCATGCTGATCTCTGAGCTCCGCGCATCTTCTGTCACGGGTCCTTTCGCAAAATCTCCAGGGAAACAGGCTTTTCGGCCCCGGACAGAGTCCCGGCTCTCTCGCTCGCCTCGTTGGTACCTACTGATCCGGCGGAGGTGTTCTCCGGCGGGTAGCGACACGGACGGCCGAGGGCGCGCTTCACCCAGGCTTCAACCATCTCCTCCCCGAGCCCCTGGAAGTGCCGCTGGGCCACGGGCGCCCCGGTCCGCACTCATCCGCGACACTTCCGCGCTGGAGTCCGACGCTCGCCGGCCGCGTCCCCCGGCCCGCGGGGGCCCGGGGGGAGGCCCGACGCGTGCGGGGGGAGGCGGCGGGCGGCGGGGGCGCCCCCCGGTGGCCAGAGGCGGCTCGGAGCGAGACGATCGGGGGGAACGGCGGCGCGTGACCCGCCCCGGCCCCCTTGGCCCAGCGGACGGGCAGGCGGCTCCCGGGCGACCCCCGGATCCCCGCCGCGGCGCCCCCCCGGTGGCCGCCTGACGCCACTGCGGGGGGGTGCAGATTCCGTGTGTTCTCTCGGATAAAAACAAAAGAAACGATTCCCGTCGGGCGAAAGTAAGTGGGACGCAGGGCCCCGGGCCCCGCCGGTCCACGCGCGCGGCGCCCCCCGCTGGCCGGTCGAAGGGATGACAAAAATAAAAAGAAAAAAATTTCAAAAAAGCACTCGCCCCAAACAGACGAAAGGTACCCGGTCCGCCCGGATGGACCCTCCCCCGTGTCCCCGCCGCGGCGCCCCCCGCTGGCCAGCCGAGGTAATACACGATTGAGAGGGGGGAAGTGAAAAAAAAAGGGCAAAAAATGAAAAACACCCCACCCATTTGAATGCAAAGTCCCGGAGCGGCCAGGGGTGGACGCCGGTCCGCGCGCACGGCGCCCCCCGCAGGCCAGTTGAAGGGAAGAACGGAACGAGACTAAAAGATAAAAAAATTTCAAAAAAGCACTCGCCCCAAACAGATGAAATGTACCCGGTCCGCCCGTGTCCCCGCCGCGGCGCCCCCCGCTGGCCAGCCGAGGTAATACACGATTGAGAGGGGGGAAGTGAAAAAAAAGGGCAAAAAATGAAAAACACCCCACCCATTTGAATGCAAAGCCCCGGAGCGGCCAGGGGTGGACGCCGGTCCGCACGCACGGCGCCCCCCGCAGGCCAGTTGAAGGGAAGAACGGAACGAGACTAAAAGATAAAAAAATTTCAAAAAAGCACTCGCCCCAAACAGATGAAATGTACCCGGTCCGCCCGTGTCCCCGCCGCGGCGCCCCCCGCTGGCCAGCCGAGGTAATACACGATTGAGAGCGGGGAAGTGAAAAAAAAGGGCAAAAAATGAAAAACACCCCACCCATTTGAATGCAAAGCCCCGGAGCGGCCAGGGGTGGACGCCGGTCCGCGCGCACGGCGCCCCCCGCAGGCCAGTTGAAGGGAAGAACGGAACGAGACTAAAAGATAAAAAAAATTCAAAAAAGCACTCGCCCCAAACAGATGAAATGTACCCGGTCCGCCCGTGTCCCCGCCGCGGCGCCCCCCGCTGGCCAGCCGAGGGAATACACGATTGAGATAAAAAAAAACAGGCAAAAGACAAAAACACACCACCGATTTAAATGCAGTGTTCACGAGCGCCAGTCCGCGCGCGCGGCGCCCCCTGCTGGCCGCGTAAAAAAAAAATAAAAAAAAATAATCCACCGTTGTGAATTTGCGATGTGTCCGGTACGGCGACGGCGGGGAGGCGTCTCCCCTCGTCGGCGCACCCTGGTGGGGGGAAATAAATGAAAGGAAAAAAAAAAAGAAAAAAAAATAGGGGGGAAAAAAGGGGGTAAAAGAATACCACAAAAACAATTCTGTCAAATAAAAAAAAAAAGCCAGGGAGAATGAACGGATGGATGCATGAATGGATGGATGGATGGACGGATGGAAGGAAGGAAGGATGGAAGAGAAGAACAGCCCGGGCTCTCGCCGGCTACCGCAGCCCGGGCACCCGCCGGCTTCCGCAGCCAGGGCTCCCTCCGGCTTCCGCGGCCCGGGCTCCCTCCGGCTTCCGCGGCCCGGGCTCCGTACATACAGACAGCAAATGAAATAACGGACGGATGGATGGAAGAGAAGAACAGCCCGGGATCTCGCCGGCTTCCGCAACCCGGGCTCCAGCCGGCTTCCGCGGCCCGGGCTCCCTCCGGCTTCCGCGGCCCGGGCTCCGTACATACAGACAGAAAATGAAATAATGGAAGGATGGAAGAGGAGAACAGCCCGGGCTCTCGCCGGCTACCGCAGCCCGGGCACCCGCCGGCTTCCGCAGCCCGGGCTCCCTCCGGCTTCCGCGGCCCGGGCTCCGTACATACAGACAGCAAATGAAATAACGGACGGATGGATGGAAGAGAAGAACAGCCCGTGATCTCGCTGGCTTCCGCAACCCGGGCTCCAGCCGGCTTCCGCAGCCCGGGCTCCCTCCGGCTTCCATGGCCCGGGCTCCCTCCGGCTTCCGCGGCCCGGGCTCCCTCCGGCTTCCGCGGCCCGGGCTCCGTACATACAGACAGAAAATGGAAGGATGGAAGAGGAGAACAGCCCGGGCTCTCGCCGGCTACCGCAGCCCGGGCACCCGCCGGCTTCCGCAGCCCGGGCTCCCTCCGGCTTCCGCGGCCCGGGCTCCGTACATACAGACAGCAAATGAAATAACGGACGGATGGATGGAAGAGAAGAACAGCCAGGGATCTCGCCGGCTTCCGCAACCCGGGCTCCAGCCGGCTTCCGCAGCCCAGGCTCTCGTTGGCTTCCGCAACCCGGGCTCCCACAGGCTTCCGCAGCCCGGGCTCTCGTTGGCTTCCGCAACCCGGGCTCCCACAGGCTTCCGCAGCCCGGGCTCTCGCCGGGTGAAGATCAGGCGAGAGTAGGGGTGTCCTCCGCTGGACGGGAAGCCCAGGCCGTGGAGCCGCCGCACGGACCGGGGGTTGACCCGGCCGGGGACGGGCAGGAGGCGAGGCCCGGACTCGCTCCCGTCCAGACGGCCCGAGGCCCCTCCTCCCCTCCCGGTGGACCCGCCCCCGACTATTAAGCCCGGCCAGGGAGTCCACGTCGGCCCCCGGGCGGACCAGGGAAGGACCCCCCTTCCGCGCTCTGCCGTGCTCGGAGGCGCTGACGCGCCGGGCGGACGGGGTGCCTCCGGCCAAGTCCCCGGCCGGGACTTGGCTGGCTGGCGAGCGAGGGAGGGCGAGGGTTAGGGCCTCGCCCGTCCCGCGCCCGTCCCCCGCCCCGGGCCAAGTCCCCCGACCGGAGCAGAGCGAGCAGGCCGCCCTAACCCCCCCCCCCCCCGGTGGCACCGCAGCACCGGAGATTATTCGGGGAATGCTCCACAGCGCTGCTGGGGAAGTGTTTGCTTTAAACACACTCTGCATTGCATACACACCGACACCCATTCCAGTCTGGTAAACGTGACTCTCTGGGACTTGCGAGAATTGTATGCTGGGTAGTTGAGACATGACTTCCCTATCACCTCCCAGGGTCAGACTCATGGGGACCTCATTTTAGGTCCCCACCATGTCGGAGGTCCCGCCAGTGTTGGTGTGCTGTCTGGCCCTTGTCCCCGTTAGGATATATAAACAAGTGCACACACACACACACACACTATGGCCCTCATTCCGAGTCGTTCGCTCTGTATTTTTCATCGCATCGCAATGAAAATCCGCTTAGTACGCATGCGCAATATTCGCACTGCGACTGCGCCAAGTAATTTAACAATGAAGGTAGTATTTTTACTCACGGCTTTTTCTTCGCTCCGGCGATCGTAATGTGATTGACAGGAAATGGGTGTTACTGGGCGGAAACACGGCGTTTTATGGGTGTGTGGTTGAAAACGCTACCGTTTCCGGAAAAAACGCAGGAGTGGCTGGAGAAACGGGGGAGTGTCTGGGCGAACGCTGGGTGTGTTTGTGACGTCAAACCAGGAACGACAAGCACTGAACTGATCGCACTGGCAGAGTAAGGTTGAAGTTACTCAGAAACTGCTAAGTAGTTTGTAATCGCAATATTGCGATTACGTCGGTCGCAATTTTAAGAAGCTAAGATACACTCCCAGTAGGCGTAGCCTTAGCGTGTGTAACTCTGCTAAATTCGCCTTGCGACCGATCAACTCGGAATGAGGGCCAATATACACACACGCACACACATTTCTCTCTCACCCTCCACTTACCAAGTCTGGCTGGCCGTCACTGCAATGCTGAATCCACCACTGTTCAGCTGTCTGGTCCCGTGTAGCTCCGCCCCTCTATTCCACGTAGCTCCGCCCCTCGTGACGCCGTAGCTCCGCCCCCTTTTCGGGACCCGCGCTGCACAGCACACAGCCCGCTGTCACAGGTGATTGGGGGGGAGGAGGACAGGCACAGCAGCCGGCAGCTAGTGGCCATCCTCACCTCCTATACTGTAAGGTAGGGTCTTGCACCTGACTGCTGCTGGCGCTGGGTATGGAGTAGCTCCCTGCAGCAGATGCAGTTGACTCCGCCCAGCTCTGTGACTCCGCCCAGCGTTACGAGCACAGAGTCACAGATTAAGGCAAATATATAGGAGATATTTATCAAGGGGCCCAGACCATGCTCTCTCTAATGGTTAGCCAAGCCTCTGTGGTGGCTGGCCACACCCACTCTGGAAATGCCACACCCCTAAGCATGGGCCCTTAT
Organism: Pseudophryne corroboree; assembly: GCF_028390025.1. Taxonomy (NCBI): domain Eukaryota; kingdom Metazoa; phylum Chordata; class Amphibia; order Anura; family Myobatrachidae; genus Pseudophryne; species Pseudophryne corroboree. Next base: position 39,502,084 of record NC_086448.1, read on the forward strand.
CACTGCATATCCCCGGTGGGCCCTTCAATCCCCAGTCCGACACTGGAGGTAAGGCACGGTGGGGGGACTACTGTACTTGCATTTGACTTTAGCGGTGAAAAGTGAGAATAAATATCATTTCATTATACCCAACTGAAAAGCATCAAAGTAAAGAGATCATATACTGTAGATGGTTTACGACTAGGGGGAGATGTACTAAGCCTTGAAAAGTAATAAAGTGAAGAGAGATAAAGTACCAACTAATAAAAAAACATAGAAATAGTTTTGTGGCGCCCATGGCTGCACAGGGGGTGCCGTTGGCTGCACAGCGGGACAGCAATTCTGCAACCAGCAAGCCTGATCCTGGGTCTTATCTCTCCTCAGTCATTTACAAGAATGTCAAATGTTACATTTTAGGAAACTGACATCATTGTTACATGAAACACGTGCACCACCGCCATCTAGTGGTACTAAAATATATTGCAACTTTTAACAAGTTGGAAAGTCTAACATCTTCCAGATCCTCTGAGAGATTATCTGTGCAGTTTGCTCCCCGTACACACTGAGCTGGTGCAGGCTGCAGTCTCACAAACAAAACAGCTGCCTCCGCTGCGCTGTAACTTCAGTCAATAACGTGACATTAGACAGCAAAAGTATTAGACAATGCGCAATTATAAATAGTGTTACAACAATGTGTCCTACTGTGTGTTTCTCTTTGTCTTCCAGGGGAACTGCTATGTACTAACAGAGACCTGCATGCAGCACGCCCACAACCGGCACAAGGACTTCTGTCTTCTCTTGCTGTCCGCGTACAGTGGGCTCTCCTCATATTATTCCAGCGTGTCTAAACACATACCGGAATTATCCCAACTAGAAATAGGTAAGTGCGATCCGTCTGATACAGAGGTGACCGCAGTGGAGAGAACGCAGGTTAGGAGCCACGGGGGTCTATTTACTAAGCCTTGGATGGAGATAAAGTACCAGCCAATCAGCTCCTGTCATTTTTCAAACCCAGCATGTAACATGGCAGTTAGGAGCTGATTGGCTGGTACTTTATCTCCGTCCACTTTATATCCATCCAAGGCTTAGTAAATAGACCCTCCAATCTGTAAACGGCACATACAAAGCCCAAAAGAAATCCTTACTGTGCACTTGCGAAAAACAGGGTGTGATGGCGTGCACATTTACTATTAGTCGCGACAGCTTCTGTGTTACATGGGAGGCTGGGAGGTTCTATGAGCATGTTATGGGAGGGTCACGGGCATGTTATGGGAGGGTCATAGGCATGTTATGGTAAGGTCATGGGCATGTTATGGGAGGGTCACTGACGTGTTATGGGAGGGTAATGGGCATGTTATGGGAGGGTCACGGGCATGTTATCGGAGGGTCACGGACGGGTGTTATGGGAGGGTCATGGGCATGTTATGGGAAGGTCATGGACGTGTTATGGGAGGGTCATGGGCATGTTATGGGAGGGTCATGGGTGTGTTATGGGGGGGTCATGGGCATGTTATGGGAGGGTTATGGGCGTGTTATGGGAGGGTCACGGGTGGGTGTTATGGGAGGGTCACGGGCGGGTGTTATGGGAGGGTCATGGGCATGTTATGGGAATGTCATGGGCATGTTATGGGAAGGTAATGGGCGCGTTATGGGAGGGTCACGGGCAGAAGTTATGGGAGGGTCATGGACATGTTATGGGAGGGTCATGGGCGTGTTATGGGAGGGTCATAGATGTGTTATGGGAGGGTCATGAGCATGTTATAAGAGGGTCATGGGCATGTTATGGTAAGGTCATGGGTGTGTTATGGGAGAGTCTTGGGTGTGTTATGGGGGGTCATGGGCATGTTATGGAAGGGTCATGGGCATGTTATGGGAAGGTCACAGGCATGTTATGGGAGGGTCATGGGCATGTTATGGGAGGGTCAAAGGCATGTTATAGAAAGGTCATAAGCATGTTATGGGAGGGTCATGGGCATGATATGGGAGGGTCAAGGGTGGGTGTTATGGGAGGGTCATGGGCATGTTATGGGAGGGTCATGGGCGTGTTATGGGAGGATCATGGGCGAGTTATTTGAGGGTCATGGGCGTGTTATAGGAGGGTCATGGGCATGTTACGGGAGGGTCATGGCCATGTTATGGGAAGGTCATGGGCGTGTTATGGGAGGGTCACGGGCGGGTGTTATGGGAGGGTCATGGGCATGTTATGGGAAGGTCATGGGCGGGTGTTATGGGAGGGTCACGGGCGGGAGTTATGGGAAAGTCACAGGCGGGTGTTATGGGAGGGTCATGTGCGTGTTATGGGAAGGTCATGGGCGTGTCATGGGAGGGTCACAGGCTGGTGTTATGGGAGGGTCATGGGCATGTTATGGGAGGGTCATGGGCATGTTATGGGAGGATCATGGGCGTGTTATGGGAGGGTCATGGGCATGTTATGGGAGGGTCATGGGAATGTTATGGGAGGGTCATGGGCGTGCTATGGGGGGTCATAGGCGTGTTATGGGAGGGTCACGGGCATGTTATGGGAGAGTCATGGGTGTGTTATGGGAGGGTTATGGGCATGTTATGGGAGAGTCATGGGCATGTTATGGGAGGGTTATTGGGCGTGTTATGGGTGGGTCATGGGCATGTTATGGGAGGGTCATGGGCATGTTATGGGAGGGTCATGGGCATGTTATGAGAGGGTCACGGGCATGTTATGGGAGGGTCATGCTATGGGAGGCTGTGCGTCATCCTGCAGTACAAGGAACATCTCTTATATGAGCGCTCTCCACCCTATCATCTCATTTAAAAATGTCACCCTACAAATCAGAATAAATCAGTGGTTCCCAAACGCGGCCCTCAAGTCACTCCAAGAGACCAGGTTTTAAAGACATCCATGATTAGGCAGAGGTGACCTAATTAGTAAGTCTGTCAGTTTGATTATACCATCTGTGCATAAGCAGGGATATCCCTGAAACCTGGACTTTTGGGGTGTCTGGATGACCACGTTAGGGAATCACCGCTATAATGAATGATATATTTGAATGCGTGTATTTACTAATGATGCCTGGATTTTCTTTTGTTTTCTCCCTAGAGGAGCTTCAGCCTGAAAAGACGATATCCCAACTCTGTAGTCAGCTACAGGTAAGTCCACAGAAACGGTTACATACAGTACTGGACTTTGCCTTGGGCCTAATTATGAGTCACAGGCAAAAGCCCACGCATTGAATAATGCCCAATATTCCTCACTGCCTGCTGGGGCTGAGACGAAAGCCTTGGAAAACGCTCGAGTGATCCGGCTCTGACCTACAACCGAGACATTCCCCAGCACTAAGAACAATGGGGGTCATTCCGAGTTGATCGCTCGCTAGCAACTGTTTGCAGCGCTGCAATCAGGTTAAATCTCGGCAAAACTGCGTATGCATATGCACTGCAATTCGCAGGTGCGTCGTACGGGTACAAAGAGGATCGGTGCTGGGTGATGGATTTAACGAAGAATCCATTTGCACAGCCGATCGCAAGGTGATTGACAGGAAGAGGGCGTTTGTGGGTGTCAACTGATCATTTTCTGGGAGTGTTTGGAAAAACGCAGGCGTGTCCAAGCGTTTGCAGGTCGGGACCAAAAAGACTGAAGTGATTGCAGCGGCTGAGTAAGTCCTGAGCTACTCAGAAACTGCAAAAAACTTTTTTGTGCCGTCGTCTGCAAAAGCGTTCGCACACTTGCAAAGCTAAAATACACTCCTCCATAGGCGGCGACTATCTGATTGCAGCGCTGCAAAAAGTTGCTAGCGAGCGATCAACTCGGAATGACCCCCCAGTGAACACAGAGAATATTGCTGAGGGAATGTAATGTGGAGGTTAGAGTGCCTGTGATGTGTCTACAGAACTTCCTCCGCAGCATCAGAGCCTGGCAGCTAAGCTCCGTAGCAATTCATTAGTGAGCCTTTTAATTATCCCACTGAAGAATATCATGTAACTAATGGCACAAATAACCTTTTCAGATGAATTAAAGGCAAATGTCCTGTGGCATCATTTTCCCCCATCATCCCATAAAATGAGACGCTCGGTAATAATGGTGGACTATACGGCAGAGATAAATCAATACATTGTACGTGAGAACATTAATGGGAAAACACATTACAAAACAGCATCCGTTTCATTTGTAAGATTTATGAGCAATGGGCCTACTGTAATTCAAGGTTGAACGCAAATGTATTCACAAAAGCAGAGTTGCAGTCAATTGCAAAGTAAATGCAAATCTGCACACAAAAAAATACACGCCCACAGCGCAAACTAACAGAAACAAATCCAAATACACAAAATAGGAGTTACCATGAAAACTGCGCAAACTAACGCTAGAAGCAATTATACTGCCGTTTCTTTGCAAATTAGCGTTCATTTGCACAAAGAGAACCTCAGCCTTAGGGGCCTATTTATCACCATCCGCATCCAGTATGTGAATGACAGGTGATAAAATCGCCCCAACTCGCACTGCGATAATTGACTACATCGCAGGGATGTATCAATTATCGCGTGCAGGGACAGAGCTTGCGGTCAAGCTCTGTCCCTGCGATGACACTCCGCAGCATCATCGGGTAATACCCCGATGTCCTGCTGCACATGCGCCGCCCCCGCCGACATCGCCGCTACCACTGCCGCCTGGTCGACCCACCCCATCGCGACTACCCCCGTGCGCCGCGGACCACCCTCCCAGAAGATCAATATATTCACCAGTCCAGCTGGGCGCCGGATCCAGTGCGCTGCGGTGACCCCTGGTGCTGCAAAGTGCGCTGCCGCTTTGCAGTGTCACTTTACTGCATCAGGGTCACTTTGCAGCACATGGTGGACCCAGCGCCCGGCAGCGCTCACCGGAGCAGCGGACACCGGCTACCTGGACTGGCGAGTATGGGTTTTTTTGTTTTGTTTGTTTTACACGGTGATCAGCTTGTGTGTCCATCGGAGACACATAGCTCATCACTCTGCCGGATCCCCGCCCAGTTTTTTCTGCCAGGGGCAAATGCCACATTATCGCAGTGCTGCCCTGTGAACTCGTCAGCCTGAGCAGAGTTTATCACAGGGCACACTGCGGTATTTTTTCACATTTTTTTTTGTGAATTCGGCCACATCACATTTCCCATTATAAGTATGGGGAATGCGATGTGGGTTACTAAAAAAAAAAGTGAATTAAAGGGCTTGGAAGGGCTTGCGTATGGGGGAAGGTGTCTGTAGATCGGGTCTGTACTGTGCATGAGTATGCACCGCAATGCGCCAGGGGCGTCGGACGACTGCACGGGCGATCGCAAGATGACTGACAGGAAGAAGCCGGTTGTGGGTGGCAACTGACCGTTTTCAGGCAGTGTCCGGAGAAACGCAGGTGGGACCAGGCATTTGAAGGGAGGGTTTCTGACATCAGCTCCGACCCCGATCATCGCACTGGAAGAGTAAGTTCTGGGATGTGCAGAGACCGCACAAACTTCTGTTTATACAGCTCTCCTGCACATGCCATCGCAACCCCTGCACAGCGATTTCCCCCTCCCCCTGTAGGCGGCGACTACCTGATCGCAGGGATGCAAAAAATGCACCCTGGCCGCAGGTGCATCATCGCTTGGCTAGGGATAAAATGGAGAGAGACAAAATACCAGCCAATCAGCAAACAGCTAACTGCCGTGTCACAGGCTGTGTTTGAAAAATGACCGTTAGGAGCTGATTGGTTGGTACTTTATCTCTCTCCAAACGATGATACATCCTGCCCTAGATGTATGAAGACACAACTGTATTCAGTAAGGGCATAATAAACATATTAATGAAACAGCACGCTTTGTACCAGTGGCACCAAATGAGGCATGTCTGCGTTAGAAAATGATCTTGTGGATTAATAATACTAGAAAACCAAGGAAACAAGCATTAGACTCAGTAGAATCGTCATCCTCATCGTTTATAATAAATAAGAATAATAACACTGATTGCATCCACAGGAGGACGCGAAAATGAAGATAATAAGATAGAATGTATGTGTAATAATGTAATAATTGCACCTATTTCATTATGGCTGCACTGAATCCAGTAGGTGAACAGTGTTGGAACTCTTCTCAAGACCCATTGGGTCTGATTCAGTGTCATTTTCCAAATGTTGCGACCAATCCTCAGCCGACTGAGACACACGTACTAAAACGCACCATTGTTGACCCATAGGTCAACACATCGAAGGTGGTATCTACCCTATAGCGATGTGTCATTTTGCTGTCAGAACATGGAAGCCCAAGTCAGTGCAACTGCGTCTTCGGATGCAGTTGCTGAACCCGACACACTCGCATCTGGCTAGCCACCCCCGTTACCTCACAGAAATACCCACTGACTCTCAATATCTCTGCATGTCGTTTCTACTGTGCCTAATGCTGAATACAACCTTGTACCAAGATCAGTATTACATCCACAGTATTACATCCACAAAATGTACCTACCTGAGGGCCTAATTCCGTAAATATCGCTCCTGCGATCCTTTCTGCAGTTTCCTAATGGTTGGGAAACTGCGCATGACAGGCATTTGGAGGAACATACTGGGACGGGAGCGGCAGGCGATGCCGAAAATTAGGGGGAGTGTTTCTCCCATTTTCCGGGAGTGGCCAGGCCCAGGACTGCGTCCCAGACGCAGTTTCCTTGGCCTCGCAAGCTACACTGCGACCGCAAGCCTTAGTTAGCTCAGGCTTGCTCAGCCTGGCATCTCAGATGAACATCGTGACCGATGGTTGCGATGTTTATCCCATATGCCATCGCAATGCAAATGCAGGAAAGATGTGGTATGCACCTCCTCCTGCGTTTGCAAAGCTGCTGCGAGCGGCTGTGCCATTGCAATCCATACTGAATTAGGCCCTGAGTCACTATTATTACATAATAGTAACTGTGCTCCCTGGCAGATATTTCTTCTGATAACAATCACTCCAGACAAATCCCGGGTCACAATCTGCTCAAGTGATAAAATAGCGCCAAGCAGAAATGTTCTGAGATACGCGGAGTAAGTAGAATGGGATAATCTGATCGCCGCGGCGTTTCATCGTCACCTGCCTCTGTCTCCAGCTGTCCTCAGATGCTGAAGATCTTACAGCGTCTGTGTGTTTATTTAGATCAGCGCGACCTCGGCTGCACTACTTCAATAGCTTCCGCGCAGCTGACTCCTTTTCATGCTGACTCTCTTGTCTCTGATTCAGGCATCTCAGGATCTCTCAGTGGCTATTCTGCCCGTACGTACATTACATTTACAGATGGGAAGAAATATATGAACCGATTTAATACTGATTTAATACTAGAGTGAAACACTGGCCCACTAAGTTCCACAAAGCGCCTAATTCAGACCTGATCGCTAGTACAGCGGCCGATCGGGTCTAAACTGCGCATGCGTATGCACCGCAATGCACAGGTGCATTGCACGGGCACAAAGCGGATCGCTGCTGAGCGATGGGTTTGTGTGAAGGATCCATTCGCACGGGCGATCGCAAGGAGATTGACATGAAGAGGGCGTTTGTGGGTGTCAACTGACCATTTTCCGGGAGTGGTTGGAAAAACACAGGCGTGTCCAAGCGTTTGCAGGGAGGGTTCCTGACGTCAATTCCGGTCCCGGACAGGCTGAAGTGATCACAGCGGCTGAGTAAGTCCTGGGCTACTCAGAGACTGCACAAAATCTGTTTGTACATCTCTGCTACACATGCGTTCGCACACTTGCAAAGCGAAAATACACTCATCTATGGGCGGCGACTATGCGAATGCAGGACTGCAAAAAAAACCTAGCGAGCGAACAGGTCTGAATTAGCCCCAAAGTGTGTAATTTCCAGAGACTTAAAACCACTTGGATCAAATTGGGCAGTGTAAAATGCAGAAACAACAAGTAAAAGTATATTAAACAAGCTGTGACAATATGAAACTAAATCTTGCACTAGCTTAACTTTCATTGTTTGCCATAAAAACATAATATACATAATAGTTGTTCCTTGCCTGCTGCCATATCTTGCAAAGTCAGCAACTCACTTACAGTACTGAGCTATTTATCTGATGAAATTGACCTTTTTGCATTTTTTGTTGTTGCTTGTGAATACTTTTATTAAAATAGAAAAGGAAATAATGAAACACATTTTTTTTGCTCTTCGTAAATATAGCACAGTACTGGCCCATTTTACACAGCACTCGACCCAGGATATTGCAAGGGTTTCGGTGTGAAAGGGTCAACTCGGGTTCTGTATCATGGGATATTGACCCTGGCTGGTCGTGACAAGGGTTATTCCCGAGCCCTACCCAGGTAGCCTGCGGTGTGAAATGCATTGCAGAAATGTACCCAGGTCATGCTTAAAATGATCTGATTGGAGGCTCAGGAGCACTTGGAGATGACGTCACCTCTAAGCGTCCACTTTAGATGATGCACTGGTAGACACGATGACCCGGAAATAACCCAGGTTTACCCTGCGGTGTGAAAGGGGTAAGTACAACTGAACACAGCTCGGCTTCTATCCGTGGTCAAAATCACAAGTCGGACCTCTGAAAGAAGAGAAACAAATGTAATGGAGAAACATTTTGGCCGTCTCTAGCCAGCAAAGGCTGACGTCATAGAAATAATAGTTACAAAATGAATGTTGGATGCATGCTCTCTTTCATACAGTATATTGCTTTGGTAACACCAACTATCCTCATCAATGTGATAGGAGCCTAAAATCAGTACTCAGTGTTATTGCCTAACCTACTTGTGGTAGACCTCAAGGTTAATTGAGGTCACCCACAAGAGTGACCTCTATTAACCTTGTGGTCTGCGGTAGACCCCAGGTTCCCACCATAGACGACAATGGGGATTTCTTTCCCCATTATTGCCTATGCGCTCCGCATGATTGGCAGGCCGGGAGCGCACAGCCAATCAGGAGAGCGCTATTACATGGCGCTTCCTGCTTAGCTGGCGGGTCCCCAAGTGACAGGAGTCAAGAGGGGTCCTGGCATTGGAGGAAAAGGGATCCATGTGTACACATGGATCCCCTTTAGTGCGGTGGACGGGGTTTCGTCGCGTTTTTTTATTTTTTACCCTCTGGGTGGATGACTACATGGAACGGAAAGGACCAAACTACACTGGAAATGTGATCAGTATGTATTACCGGGTGGTCTTCAGTATGCCGACTGATGGGATCCCGGCGCACAGTATACCGGCGCCGGGATCCCGACAGCCGGCATAAGACACTTATTCTCCCTCGTGGGGGTCCACGACCCCCCTGGAGGGAGAATAAAATAGTGTGGCGCGCATAGCGCTCCACCGTGCCTGTAGCGTGGCGAGCGCAGCGAGCCCGCAAGGGGCTCATTTGCGCTCGCCACACTGTCGGTAAGCCGGCGGTCGGGCTCCCGGCGCCGGTATGTTGGTCGCCGGGAGCCCGACCGCCGGCATATTGTAGTGAACCCTGTATTACCAACGGTTGGGATGCCGGACGTCAGTATACAGACAACAGCATCCTGGCCGTCAGTATGCCAACTGTAGGGCGAGCGCTAGCAAGCGCCTTGTGAGTTCGCTGTGCCCGCCACAGGTTCTATACCCACTCTATGGGTGTCATGCATGAGTGGGAATAGCCCCTGTGAGCCGTGATTCTGGCTGGCGACTTTGTCAGCAGTTGGGATTCCTGCGTCGATTTCCTGAGTGCCAGGATCCCGACTGCCGACAATCTAACTGGAGAAGGGAATGTGAATGGCGGCGTGGGATGTAGGTAAGTATGTGTACGTAGGTGAGTGTGAGTGTGCAGGTGTGATTTATTCAAGTTATACTGGCACGGTGTGTGTGTATTGTCTTTATTTGAATATTTCTTTTGTAGAACTACAGGTACCATTAGGCCCTTTAATTCATCCCTGGCCCATGGGTGCCTGGACCGGGAGGGGCCTTATTAGGGGGGTCCCCACTCCCCCAGGGAACCTGGCCCAGGGTGACTAGTTGGGGGGGAGGGCGATGCTACGGCCACAGGGACCTCCCTGGCTATAAAAGTGCCTCCCGGCTGTGGCATTACCTCCCTGGCTAGTGGAGCCCTGGTGCTGGCTCTAAAAATACGGGGCCCTACATCTTTTTCCCCTGTATTTTTGGAACCAGGACCGGTCCAAGAGCCCGGCGCTGGTTGTTAACATACGGGGAACCTCTACACATGTTTTCCCCCTGTATTTTAGCAACCAAGACTGGCTCAAAGAGCCCAGGGCTGGTTATGATTTTGGGGTGGATGGGGGGGGGGGGGGGGGGGCATGCACATCTTTTTTTTAAACTTTTCTAACTATTTACTTTTCCAGACAGAAGCATGCATGGATCTCACTGATCTGTACATGCTTCTCTCCAACTTCACAATGTAACGAAACTCACATTACATTGGGGGTCATTCCGACCCGATCGCTCGCTTCAGTTTATCACAGCGCACCGATCGGGTCGGAACTGCGCATGCACCGGTGCTGCAGTGCGCCGGCGCATGCCAGCCGTCGTTGCCTAGCGATCGCCTCTGAGGCAGAGGCGGTCACTGGGCGGGAGGGGGATGGACGGCGGCATTAAGCCGCCATTTAGGGGGCGTGGTCCGGCCAACGCAGGCGTGGCCTGACCATTGGGGGGGCGGGCTGCGGCGGCTGCGTGACGTCACTTGCAGCCGCTGCGACCCGGGGCAGCGAAGAGGTTCTCCCAGCCAGCCGCAGGAGCTGCGCTGGCTGGGAGTAACTCCTGAGATGTAAAAACATCGCCGCTGTGCGATGCTTTTGCATTACTGCGTGGGGGGGCGGCACTGACATGCGGGGCGGACTAGCCCTGTGCTGGGCGTCCCCCCGCATGTCTGAGTGCCTGATCGTAGCTGAAAATGCGAGAAGGTGCGACTTGGAATGTGCCTAAAACCTCTCACCGCATTATCTCCGGCCCCTTGTGTCTATTATCTGTACGTTTGAATAATATTCACCAAGGGAAAAAAATATTAAAAGACACTTTCATATTTTTATTTCATTTTTCAATCAACCTGGTAGAAAGAGCAGCTCATCCCGGTGCAATAGGAATACACAGCACAGTGTGATGGAAGTGCGGTACCAGCAATTTATATCAAGATGTACGTTGACAGATACACATGAATTAGCAGAGAAACTATCCTATTACATTTAATTATGTTTTAATGAATAGATAATTAATAAGCTAACACAATGAAGACATGTGTAATCACCAATGATAGGTAAATATTATCTACACCTCCCCGATGCCTCTTGGAGTAACTTCAGTATTTTCTATTGAGAATTTTGAGTTTGACTCTGCTTAAAAACTAGATGGTAAAACAGCACCATCTAGTGGCCGCTGTGAGGCTTACAAGTCACATACAAGTGCTGTATAAAGGGGATCGTTATGAAATACCTCCAATCAAAATCCCGACACCAATTGACCGATGGTCAAAATCCCGACAAGGTCAAAATACCGACATGGACAAAATACCAACATTTAAAATACCGACAAGGTCAAAATACCGACATGTACAATGCCGACAGGTCAAAATACCGACACACGTTTTCTTGTTGTTTTTGTGTGTATGTCGACATAAGTCAACATGGACACCATATAAAGTGTACCGCGTCCCCTCGCATGGCTCGCTGCGCTCGCCATGCTTCGGGCACGGTGCCTCGCTACGCTCGGCACACTATTATATTCCCCCTCCAGGTCCACTGGGATGGTAAAGTATGAACAAGTCGGTCTCAATGAAAAAAATCATGAAAAACTCATGTCGGTATTTTGACCTGTCGGCATTTTACATGTCGGTATTTTGAACTTGTCGGTATTTTAAATGTCGGTATTTTGTCCATGTCGGGATTTTGACCTTGTCTGGATTTTGACCATCGGTCAATTGGTGTCGGGATTTTGAACGTCGGGATTTTGATTGGAGGTAAACTGACTGCATCCCGTATAAAGCTCTGTCCACATACAGTGTCTCTATCAGTCAGATAATACTTTTTTGCCTGTCTGTTCAACCAAAGCCACACATTAATTAATTAATTTAATGAATTAATTAACTAATTAATTCATTCATTAATAAGTACCTTCAGACAATGATCTCAGCATTGAAGGGTGGATGAGCTTTCACAGTTATGACATAGGATTTACCTTTTCTAAAGGGCCCTACTCACTGGCCGACCCGCCGCCGAGCTGCCCGACAGCGGATACGGCCGACGAGCGACCCGGCGGCGGGGGGGCAGTGACGGGGGGAGTGAAGTTTCTTCACTCCCCCCGTCACGCGGCTGCATTGAAGTGCAGGCAAATATGGACGAGATCGTCCATATTGGCCTGCATGCACAGCCGACGGGAGACCAGCGATGAACGAGTGCGGGGCCGCGCATCGTTCATCGCAGGAGTCTCCACACTGAAAGATATGAACGAGTACTCGTTCATTTATGAACGAGATCGTTCATATCTTTCAAAAAATCGGCCAGTGTGTAGGGCCCTTTAGACTAGTATTTTATACTTTGTATTACTGTTGGTAGAGGTAAATGTTATATATTGTACAGTACATGTGCAGATAAAGGACCTGTCTTTTCTCTGCGTAATATACAGTGTAGGAGAAATTAGGACCCTAATCCTAAATCATGACTGCGAGGAATTGCACAGCTGTGAGGAAGCTGCACTTTATCTCTCTCCAAGATACACCCCTCCCCCATACACAGAGAACCAATGTATTATGCTCACCTATCCTGCACAGCAGCTGCCGCTTAGCCTCTCTTGTGAGACTAATCTCCGCCCCAGTACAGGGACAGAAAACAGAAAGGTTCCACCCCCTCCCACACCTCTCTGGCATCCCCCTGCACACTAAATAGTACTTGCAACAATATGTGAAAACTATATGGTGATAGAGAGTCAGAGATATTTGTTGCATATATTTGCAAATACATGGTAAGCTGCCGAGCCCCTTCACGGCTTCTCTGATTATCGGCAGTCCCTGCACTGCATGATACCAGTGGCCAATGTGGTGACATGTAATTGTCTATTGTACAGGGACAGTCTGGAAGCAAATCAGAAGAGTTTACTTTTTGTTGCTGCCTGACTGACCCCAGTGACAAATGCTAGCTGTGCCCTCGTTTTATTTATCATAAAATTTCTGCAAATAACATCAGTACTTTTGGCAGCACAATGGCCGATAAATCAAAAACAGAATTTGATGGCTGACAAAACCGGACAACCTTCTATAAAGTTGCAACCTCAAATACGAAGCATCGTCACTGCATACTTGGGTATGTTTTTGGAGGGGCTGTCTGAGAGGTGGGGGCACTCCCCCCTCTTGCATAGTTTTACATAGGATGGTTAGGGTTCTGTGAAACCCAGAGAGAGGGGGACCGCTCCTTGGTGGTCATTCCGAGTTGATAGCTCGCTAGCAGTTTTTAGCAGCCGTGCAAACGCTATGCCGCCTCCCACTGGGAGTGTATCTTAGCTTAGCAGAAGTGCGAACGAAAGGCTCGCAGAGCGGCGGCAATGTTTTTTTGTGCAGTTTTAGAGTAGCTCAAAACCTACTCAGCGCTTGCGATCACTTCAGATCATTCAGTTCCTGTTTTGAGGTCACAAACACGCCCTGCGTTCGCCCAGCCACGACTGCGTTTTTTTTTTGGCACGCCAGCTTTTTCCAGAACACTCCCTGAAAACGGTCAGTTCACATCCAGAAACGCCCACTTCATGTCAATCACTCTGCGGCAAGCAGTGCGACTGAAAAGCATTGCTCGTTGTAATAGTACGTCACGCGTGCGCATTGCGCCGCATACGCATGCGCAGAAGTGCCTTTTTTTGCCTCATCGCTGCACAGCGAATGAATTCAGCTAGCGATCAACTCGGAATGACCCCCTTATACGCAACAGAATATACCGTACATACTTTACAGTTGGTTATGTTTTGGGAGCTGTGGTTTAGCAGTGTCAGGAAGCTATTACTGATCATTTTATGTTACAGTATTTGTCTTTTGTAGGAGATGAACAATCCGGACAGGATAACCGAGCAGATCGGCAAGGATTTGGCGTGGCTTTGCTCCCAGCTTTTGGTATTGTGGACCAAGTTCCTGGAAATAGTGACTCTCCACCCAGAAGTGACGACCTACCTCATGCAAGAGCATCACACCTTACGGGTAACTTACCTCTAAATATGTTTCTATAGACTGCCAGGAGGGTGAATCTCTGAAAAGTTTTGTCAGTCAGAGTAATCTCTATGCTGTGTAATGCATACATATTATATTGCATAAAACCACTGGCGAGTGCTGCCCGTGGGCTACAGTCAGTACCACTTCTGGGGCCGGGAGAGCCATGTGATCGCACGGGGCGCTGCTGCCACGGCAACTGCATGTTACAGCATTTAGTCTAGAATACTATTGAAAATGTCCTTCCCAAAGTGGCCGCCGCCTCATAGAAGACAGTTTTTAAGGATGCTAGAGGAGGCGGTGGCCATTTTGAGAAGGTCATTTGTATGTATGTAATATATGTGCTGGCTGCAAGTCCGCGGGGATCAGCAGCGCTGTGCGTTTCACAGACGCCGCTGCACCAGGCATGCAGCATTCGGCTTCACTTCTTCTAAGCCCGTCCCCAGAATCCTGTGAAACTGGCCAATGGGAGTCTGGGGAGTATTTAGAAGGAGATGTGAGACCGAATGCTGAATCCAGAAATGTTAGGCAGAGCTCCCTTTTACACAGTACGGTAGGTATAGTCCCCATTTTTACACATTACGGCAGCAGAGTCCCCATTTTTACACAGTACGGCAGCAGAGTCCCCCTTTTTACATATTAAGGCAGCAGAGTCCCCCTTTTTTACACATTAGGTAGGCAGAGTTCCCCTTTTTTACACATTACATCAGCAGAGTTCCCCTTTTTTACACATTATGGCAGTAGAGTCCACCTTTTATACGCATTAAGCAAGTAGAGTTTACCTTTCTTTCTTTTTTATACATTACATCAGCAGAGTCCCCCTTTATTACATATTACATCAGTAGAGTCCCCCTTTTTTACACATTACAGTAACAGAGTCCCCCTTTTTGTTTTTTTTTAAATGTGTGTGTGTGTCACTTGGGTGGGAAAGGAGGGGGAGTTCACAATCCAGCATCCACAGCATGTAGTCCGGGAGCTGGCAGCTGCGGCAACGCTCCAGTGCCCTTCACAGCAGCAGCAGGAGACAGCTGGCAGCACCTGCGGAGCTCATGGATGGGGTAGGGGGATCCCTCTTTAGCGGCAGCAGGAGATAGCTGGCAGCGCCAGCGGAGCTCAGGGACGGGGTAGGGGGAACCCTCTTCAGCGGCAGCAGAAGACAGCCAGCGGCGCCAGAGGAGTCACGGATGGGGTAGGGGGAGCCCTCTTCAGCGGTAGCAAGAGACAGCCAGCGGCACTAGCGGAGCTCAGGGACGGGGTAGGGAGAGCCCTCTTTAGCGGCAGCAGGAGACAGCTGGCAGCGCCAGCGGAGCTCAGGGACGGGGTAGGGGGAGCCCTTTACAGCAGCAGCACGGAGCGGAACTCAGGGACGAAGTGGGGGGATGACTGCTTTCAGATCCCTTGCAGACCCAGCGTGAGTCAGGGTCGGCGGGGGCGGGACAGGGGGAAGGTGTGTGCAGCCACATGGCGGCTACGACAGCACCCCCACTCCCTTGCAGCGGTGGGACACAAGCGGCGGCGGCTGAACTTTAAGTAGTGACTGACTGATGAAAACGGACATATGGGGGTGTGCTGCCAGATGATGCGCCTCCAGTGCATTTGCGCTGTGGACAAGGCACCATCGGCACACACCTAGTCACGGCCCTGAGTGTGAGAGCCTGACACAGCAATCATAGAATGACTCAGGCTACAGAGATCCTGTTCCCAGCAGAGGGGGCGATGTATCAAGCCTTGGAGAGAGATAAAGTGGAGACGTTGCTCAAAGCACCCAAATGAGCTTTTGTCATTTCAAAGACTGTGCTAGATACTCATAAATGGTAGAAGCTGATTAGTTTGTATGGACAACTTTTCCACTTTTTCTCTCTCCAGCAGGGGGAGATAAGAGCCGTCCCCCATGATCCTCGGCGTCTTCTTGACTTCCGGGATTCGGCCCCTGTGTCATTCTGTACATGTACAGAATGACAGGGCCGGCTGCGGGGCATGCTGGGAGGGATCCGTTCTGATCCCTCACAGAGCGCTGCAGAGAGAAGCCCATAGGCTTTTATGGGTTATCGCCAGCAAAAGCTGGCGAACCCCTCCGCAGGGCTGTTCTGCCGGCAGGGTGTTAGTATATTAGGAAAATGCGGTGAACCGGGGGTTTACCGCATTTTCCGTTTAGTACATCACGCCCTTAGTGAGTTATAAGGTGAAGAGAGAGATAAAGTATCAACCAATCAGCTTCTGTCAGCTTTCAAGCACAGCCTGAAACATGGCAGTTAGGAGATGATTGATTGGTATTTTATAGCTCTCCACTTGATCTCTCTCCAAAACTTGATACGTCTGCCCCTCAGAGTTGTGATGATTTCTGCCTGCTACTGTCTACATATTATACATAGCAAATATAACCCAAGAAATGTGCAGTAGGAGCACACTTATCTCCTCTCCGGGAAGGTCTGATAGGTTCCTGAATTTCTGGTGGCTCTCCTAGACTCCAGGGAGAGTAGGCTTGCTTCCCACGCGCTGTTACCGCCACCCATTTCCCGAGTGGAGGAGCCACCCAGGCGGGTTGATGACACAATTCACATTTTCGCCCCTTCCACTACTTTACAAAGCCCAGCAACGTGGATTTGTATAGTAGGGCGTGGGGTCTTGATGGCTTGGTCATTGTGCAAACCCTCCCACGCCTCCAGCCTGGTTGCCCCCTCTCAGCTTAAATTTTGCCAAGTATGGTAAATACATAAATTATAATTATTTCCAGTTTCAGTCACCAGAACTCACCCCACCCTTATTTCTGACCCACCCAATGTCCACTCTATTTGTGTTTTGAAAGCTTTGTCTTCCACTTTTTAGGTACGGAGGTTTTCGGAAGCGTTCTTCTATGCTGAACATGAGAAACTCGATGCCCTCACTTTTCAGGAAAATCTGTGAGTGTGATGGAATTTCAGCTACAGTATTATAACCTTATATCCTAGCTTAGTAATTAGATAAAATGTGCTTCATTTATCCCCTAAGGGTTTTCTGGCAATCCATGCACTAGAATGTAAACCTTTTGTCATCGATTCACAAGCCAATACATCCTGAAGATGGCGTGAGCTACCTCTTTATTGTAGACCTGTATGGGTGGTCCATCATTCAGACAGTTCCAAATATGGAGTCTGGTGTAAATGCAATGCTGCCATGTAATACAGCTTAGAGTGTTCATCGGAGGATATTGTTGGCAGTGTGGAGGAGATGATGGTAAAAGTGAGGGAGGGATAAGCACAAAAAGGGAGGAAGCCCCTGCTTATGAGAGCTTACAATCTAAAACTTACAATGAAGATACATAAAAGAAGATAGAAAGGAAACAACATATGACCATTTAAGAGGAGCAGACAAGTTACCATGAGGGAGTAACATAGAGGAAGATCAGAGACAAGGGAAGTCAATAAAGGGTAGTGAAAAATTAGGTGGATCTACATTAGATAAAAGACAGATAAAGGAGCATTAAAAATATGAAAGATTAAGACTGTACTGAGAATTGGCCGAGTTCCTACACTGTGGCAGGAATGGTGTATGGGGAAATAGGAGGAGACAGGGGTGGGCTGCATTGTGTGATTGATTTGTGCCAGGAGGGTTTGTGTTCCGTGCAATCACGCAGAATGTATTTATAAGTGCTCTGGTCAAGGGCTTATAAATACATCATTAACAGCAAAATAGTTTTTTTTTTATAAGATGCCTCCAATTAAATGTGTACAAATTGTCCCTGGTTATATCTGTAAGGATGTTTTATGTAAGATGTGAAATGAATTCTGAAAACCTGCAAAGTAAGTTGTTATTATTATTATCCTTCATTTATATGGTGCCACAAGGGTTACGCAGCACCTTACAAAATACATAAACAAATGAGTTAAACTAGGAAACCGTGACGTACAGTACAAAACAAAGCAGGACAAGGTCACCCAAATCAGCAACAGGGCAGCAGCAACCAAGGGTTAGGTGCCATTGTAGGGAGTATGGAGTAGGTGATAATAAAAGTGAGGGAAGGAGAAGCACATGAGGGATGAGGGCCTGCTCGAAAGGAGGGGCAGAAAGAGAGGGGTGGCACAGATGGCATAGACAGTGAGGACGGAGCAGTGGATTTGGAGAGCTGAATGGTATTGATGAAGTGGTTCTTGTGAGCCCATATTTTTTAAGTTTTGAAGACAAATGGAGAGTCTGATAGGGAGGAGAGAGTTCCAGAGGTAGTGAGCAGCACAGTCAAACTCTTGAAGGCGAAAGTGAGAGGAAGTAATCAGCAGTAGAGGCGGCATGCATTTGGGGAGTGAACTGGGTGGATGCGACTGTGAAGACATGTAACGGAGGGTTTTGGGTGAGGGATTTGTAAGTAGGTGTGAGAAGCTTGAATTGTTTTTTGAAGGGGAAGGGGAGCCAGTGAAGGGCTTGTATGTGAGGGGAGGTGGACGTAGTGTGTTTGGAGAGGAAGTTGAGTGGGCAGCGGCATTGAGGATAAATTGGAGTGGAGAGAGGTAGGAGTCTGGGAGGCCACATACTGTAGGAGGAGGTTACAGTAGTTCAGTCTGGAGGTGATCAGTGAGTGGATGAGGGTCTTTGTTTCCTTCAGGGTGAGAAAGCATCTGACCCTTGAAATATTTCTGAGAAAGAAACTAGAGATGAGCGCCTGAAATTTTTCGGGTTTTGTGTTTTGGTTTTGGGTTCGGTTCCGCGGCCGTGTTTTGGGTTCGAACGCGTTTTGGCAAAACCTCCCCGAATTTTTTTTGTCGGATTCGGGTGTGTTTTGGATTCGGGTGTTTTTTTCAAAAAACCCTAAAAAACAGCTTAAATCATAGAATTTGGGGGTCATTTTGATCCCATAGTATTATTAACCTCAATAACCATAATTTCCACTCATTTTCAGTCTATTCTGAATACCTCACACCTCACAATATAATTTTTAGTCCTAAAATTTGCACCGAGGTCGCTGTGTGAGTAAGATAAGCGACCCTAGTGGCCGACACAAACACCGGGCCCATCTAGGAGTGGCACTGCAGTGTCACGCAGGATGTCCCTTCCAAAAAACCCTCCCCAAACAGCACATGACGCAAAGAAAAAAAGAGGCGCAATGAGGTAGCTGTGTGAGTAAGATTAGCGACCCTAGTGGCCGACACAAACACCGGGCCCATCTAGGAGTGGCACTGCAGTGTCACGCAGGATGGCCCTTCCAAAAAACCCTCCCCAAACAGCACATGACGCAAAGAAAAAAAGAGGCGCAATGAGGTAGCTGTGTGAGTAAGATTAGCGACCCTAGTGGCCGACACAAACACCGGGCCCATCTAGGAGTGGCACTGCAGTGTCACGCAGGATGTCCCTTCCAAAAAACCCTCCCCAAACAGCACATGACGCAAAGAAAAAAAGAGGCGCAATGAGGTAGCTGACTGTGTGAGTAAGATTAGCGACCCTAGTGGCCGACACAAACACAGGGCCCATTTAGGAGTGGCACTGCAGTGTCACGCAGGATGTCCCTTCCAAAAAACCCTCCCCAATCAGCACATGATGCAAAGAAAAAGAAAAGAAAAAAGAGGTGCAAGATGGAATTGTCCTTGGGCCCTCCCACCCACCCTTATGTTGTATAAACAAAACAGGACATGCACACTTTAACCAACCCATCATTTCAGTGACAGGGTCTGCCACACGACTGTGACTGATATGACGGGTTGGTTTGGACCCCCCCCAAAAAAGAAGCAATTAATCTCTCCTTGCACAAACTGGCTCTACAGAGGCAAGATGTCCACCTCATCATCACCCTCCGATATATCACCGTGTACATCCCCCTCCTCACAGATTATCAATTTGTCCCCACTGGAATCCACCATCTCAGCTCCCTGTGTACTTTGTGGAGGCAATTGCTGCTGGTCAATGTCTCCGCGGAGGAATTGATTATAATTCATTTTAATGAACATCATCTTCTCCACATTTTCTGGATGTAACCTCGTACGCCGATTGCTGACAAGGTGAGCGGCGGCACTAAACACTCTTTCGGAGTACACACTTGTGGGAGGGCAACTTAGGTAGAATAAAGCCAGTTTGTGCAAGGGCCTCCAAATTGCCTCTTTTTCCTGCCAGTATAAGTACGGACTGTGTGACGTGCCTACTTGGATGCGGTCACTCATATAATCCTCCACCATTCTATCAATGTTGAGAGAATCATATGCAGTGACAGTAGACGACATGTCCGTAATCGTTGTCAGGTCCTTCAGTCCGGACCAGATGTCAGCATCAGCAGTCGCTCCAGACTGCCCTGCATCACCGCCAGCGGGTGGGCTCAGAATTCTGAGCCTTTTCCTCGCACCCCCAGTTGCGGGAGAATGTGAAGGAGGAGATGTTGACAGGTCGCGTTCCGCTTGACTTGACAATTTTGTCACCAGCAGGTCTTTCAACCCCAGCAGACTTGTGTCTGCCGGAAAGAGAGATCCAAGGTAGGCTTTAAATCTAGGATCGAGCACGGTGGCCAAAATGTAGTGCTCTGATTTCAACAGATTGACCACCCGTGAATCCTTGTTAAGCGAATTAAGGGCTCCATCCACAAGTCCCACATGCCTAGCGGAATCGCTCCGTGTTAGCTCCTCCTTCAATGTCTCCAGCTTCTTCTGCAAAAGCCTGATGAGGGGAATGACCTGACTCAGGCTGGCAGTGTCTGAACTGACTTCACGTGTGGCAAGTTCAAAGGGCATCAGAACCTTGCACAACGTTGAAATCATTCTCCACTGCGCTTGAGACAGGTGCATTCCACCTACTATATCGTGCTCAATTGTATAGGCTTGAATGGCCTTTTGCTGCTCCTCCAACCTCTGAAGCATATAGAGGGTTGAATTCCACCTCGTTACCACTTCTTGCTTCAGATGATGGCAGGGCAGGTTCAGTAGTTTTTGGTGGTGCTCCAGTCTTCTGTACGTGGTGCCTGTACGCCGAAAGTGTCCCGCAATTCTTCTGGCCACCGACAGCATCTCTTGCACGCCCCTGTCGTTTTTTAAAAAATTCTGCACCACCAAATTCAAGGTATGTGCAAAACATGGGACGTGCTGGAATTTGCCCATATTTAATGCACACACAATATTGCTGGCGTTGTCCGATGCCACAAATCCACAGGAGAGTCCAATTGGGGTAAGCCATTCCGCGATGATCTTCCTCAGTTGCCGTAAGAGGTTTTCAGCTGTGTGCGTATTCTGGAAAGCGGTGATACAAAGCGTAGCCTGCCTAGGAAAGAGTTGGCGTTTGCGAGATGCTGCTACTGGTGCCGCCGCTGCTGTTCTTGCGGCGGGAGTCCATACATCTACCCAGTGGGCTGTCACAGTCATATAGTCCTGACCCTGCCCTGCTCCACTTGTCCACATGTCCGTGGTTAAGTGGACATTGGGTACAACTGCATTTTTTAGGACACTGGTGAGTCTTTTTCTGACGTCCGTGTACATTCTCGGTATCGCCTGCCTACAGAAGTGGAACCTAGATGGTATTTGGTAACGGGGGCACACTGCCTCAATAAATTGTCTAGTTCCCTGTGAACTAACGGCGGATACCGGACGCACGTCTAACACCAACATAGTTGTCAAGGCCTCAGTTATCCGCTTTGCAGCAGGATGACTGCTGTGATATTTCATCTTCCTCGCAAAGGACTGTTGGACAGTCAATTGCTTACTGGAAGTAGTACAAGTGGGCTTACGACTTCCCCTCTGGGATGACCATCGACTCCCAGCAGCAACAACAGCAGCGCCAGCAGCAGTAGGCGTTACACGCAAGGATG
This sequence comes from Pseudophryne corroboree, assembly GCF_028390025.1. Taxonomy (NCBI): domain Eukaryota; kingdom Metazoa; phylum Chordata; class Amphibia; order Anura; family Myobatrachidae; genus Pseudophryne; species Pseudophryne corroboree. The sequence continues at coordinate 39,523,912 of NC_086448.1, forward strand.
CATTGGAGGAATCCCAGGCAGGAGAGGACTCGTCAGAATTGCCAGTGACATGGCCTGCAGGACTATTGGCATTCCTGGGGAAGGAGGAAATTGACACTGAGGGAGTTGGTGGGGTGGTTTGCGTGAGCTTGGTTACAAGAGGAAGGGATTTACTGGTCAGTGGACTGCTTCCGCTGTCGCCCAAAGTTTTTGAACTTGTCACTGACTTATTATGAATGCGCTGCAGTTGATGTATAAGGGAGGATGTTCCGAGGTGGTTAACGTCCTTACCCCTACTTATTACAGCTTGACAAAGTCAACACACGGCTTGACACCTGTTGTCCGCTTTTCTGTTGAAATACCTCCACACTGAAGAGCTGATTTTTTTGGTATTTTCACCAGGCATGTCAACGGCCATATTCCTCCCACGGACAACAGGTGTCTCCCCGGGTGCCTGACTTAAACAAACCACCTCACCATCAGAATCCTCCTGGTCAATTTCCTCCCCAGCGCCAGCAACACCCATATCCTCCTCATCCTGGTGTACTTCAACATCTTCATCTTCAATCTGACTATCAGAAACTGGACTGCGGGTGCTCCTTCCAGCACTTGCAGGGGGCGTGCAAATGGTGGAAGGCGCATGCTCTTCACGTCCAGTGTTGGGAAGGTCAGGCATCGCAACCGACACAATTGGACTCTCCTTGTGGATTTGGGATTTCGAAGAACGCACAGTTCTTTGCGGTGCTTTTGCCAGCTTGAGTCTTTTCAGTTTTCTAGCGAGAGGCTGAGTGCTTCCATCCTCATGTGAAGCTGAACCACTAGCCATGAACATAGGCCAGGGCCTCAGCCGTTCCTTGCCACTCCGTGTGGTAAATGGCATATTGGCAAGTTTACGCTTCTCCTCCGACAATTTTATTTTAGGTTTTGGAGTCCTTTTTTTACTGATATTTGGTGTTTTGGATTTGACATGCTCTGTACTATGACATTGGGCATCGGCCTTGGCAGACGACGTTGCTGGCATTTCATCGTCTCGGCCATGACTAGTGGCAGCAGCTTCAGCACGAGGTGGAAGTGGATCTTGATCTTTCCCTAATTTTGGAACCTCAACATTTTTGTTCTCCATATTTTAATAGGCACAACTAAAAGGCACCTCAGGTAAACAATGGAGATGGATACTAGTATACAATTATGGACTGCCTGCCGAGTGCAGACACAGAGGTAGCCACAGCCGTGAACTACCGTACTGTACTGTGTCTGCTGCTAATATAGACTGGTTGATAAAGAGATGTCTATGTAACTATGTATGTATAAAGAAGAAAGAAAAAAAAACCACGGTTAGGTGGTATACAATTATGGACGGACTGCCTGCCGAGTGCAGACACAGAGGTAGCCACAGCCGTGAACTACCGTACTGTACTGTGTCTGCTGCTAATAATATAGACTGGTTGATAAAGAGATGTCGTAGTAGTATGTATGTATAAAGAAGAAAGAAAAAAAAACCACGGTTAGGTGGTATACAATTATGGACGGACTGCCTGCCGAGTGCAGACACAGAGGTAGCCACAGCCGTGAACTACCGTACTGTACTGTGTCTGCTGCTAATATAGACTGGTTGATAAAGAGATGTCTATGTAACTATGTATGTATAAAGAAGAAAGAAAAAAAAACCACGGTTAGGTGGTATACAATTATGGACGGACTGCCTGCCGAGTGCAGACACAGAGGTAGCCACAGCCGTGAACTACCGTACTGTACTGTGTCTGCTGCTAATATAGACTGGTTGATAAAGAGATGTCTATGTAACTATGTATGTATAAAGAAGAAAGAAAAAAAAACCACGGTTAGGTGGTATACAATTATGGACGGACTGCCTGCCGAGTGCAGACACAGAGGTAGCCACAGCCGTGAACTACCGTACTGTACTGTGTCTGCTGCTAATATAGACTGGTTGATAAAGAGATGTCTATGTAACTATGTATGTATAAAGAAGAAAGAAAAAAAAACCACGGTTAGGTGGTATACAATTATGGACGGACTGCCTGCCGAGTGCAGACACAGAGGTAGCCACAGCCGTGAACTACCGTACTGTACCATGTCTGCTGCTAATATAGACTGGTTGATAAAGAGATGTCTATGTAACTATGTATGTATAAAGAAGAAAGAAAAAAAAACCACGGTTAGGTGGTATACAATTATGGACGGACTGCCTGCCGAGTGCAGACACAGAGGTAGCCACAGCCGTGAACTACCGTACTGTACTGTGTCTGCTGCTAATATAGACTGGTTGATAAAGAGATGTCGTAGTAGTATGTATGTATAAAGAAGAAAAAAAAACCATGGTTAGGTGGTATACAATTATGGACGGACTGCCTGCCGAGTGCAGACACAGAGGTAGCCACAGCCGTGAACTACCGTACTGTGTCTGCTGCGACTGGATGATAAATGATATAAAAAATATATATATATCACTACTGCAGCCGGACAGGTATATATTATATATTATATAATGACGGACCTGCTGGACACTGTCTGTCAGCAGAATGAGTTTTATTTTTATAGAATAAAAAAAACAACAACACACAAGTGAAGTCACACGACGAGTGTTTAACTTTTTCAGGCAATCACAATATAAGTATACTACTAACTATACTGGTGGTCAGTGTGGTCAGGTCACTGGTCAGTCACACTGGCAGTGGCACTCCTGCAGCAAAAGTGTGCACTGTTTAATTTTAATATAATATTATGTACTCCTGGCTCCTGCTATAACCTATAACTGGCACTGCAGTGCTCCCCAGTCTCCCCCACAATTATAAGCTGTGTGAGCTGAGCAGTCAGACAGATATATAATATATATAGATGATGCAGCACACTGGGCTGAGCCTGAGCAGTGCACACAGATATGGTATGTGACTGAGTCACTGTGTGTATCGCTTTTTTCAGGCAGAGAACGGATATATTAAATAAACTGCACTGTCTGGTGGTCACTCACTATATAATATTATGTACTCCTGGCTCCTGCTATAACCTATAACTGGCACTGCAGTGCTCCCCAGTCTCCCCCACAATTATAAGCTGTGTGAGCTGAGCAGTCAGACAGATATATAATATATATAGATGATGCAGCACACTGGGCTGAGCCTGAGCAGTGCACACAGATATGGTATGTGACTGAGTCACTGTGTGTATCGCTTTTTTCAGGCAGAGAACGGATATATTAAATAAACTGCACTGTCTGGTGGTCACTCACTACATAATATTATGTACTCCTGGCTCCTGCTATAACCTATAACTGGCACTGCAGTGCTCCCCAGTCTCCCCCACAATTATAAGCTGTGTGAGCTGAGCAGTCAGACAGATATATAATATATATAGATGATGCAGCACACTGGGCTGAGCCTGAGCAGTGCACACAGATATGGTATGTGACTGAGTCACTGTGTGTATCGCTTTTTTCAGGCAGAGAACGGATATATTAAATAAACTGCACTGTCTGGTGGTCACTCACTAGTAAACTCTCTGCACTCTCTACACTTCTACAGTACTCCTCCTAGTCCTAAGCTCCAGTAAATCTCTCTCTCTTATAATCTAAATGGAGAGGACGCCAGCCACGTCCTCTCCCTATCAATCTCAATGCACGTGTGAAAATGGCGGCGACGCGCGGCTCCTTATATAGAATCCGAGTCTCGCGATAGAATCCGAGCCTCGCGAGAATCCGACAGCGTCATGATGACGTTCGGGCGCGCTCGGGTTAACCGAGCAAGGCGGGAAGATCCGAGTCGCTCGGACCCGTGAAAAAAAACATGAAGTTCGGGCGGATTCGGATTCAGAGAAACCGAACCCGCTCATCTCTAAAAGAAACATCAGGACTGTGAAAGGTACTGAATGTGTTGAAGGAGAAGGAAGAGTCAAAGATAACTCAAAGACAGCGCCCTTGAAGGCTAGAGACGGTGGTTCTGTCAATAGATAATAAAATAGTGGGTGGTGAAGATATGCGGGAAGATGATCAGCTCAGGCTTAGACATGTTAAGTTTAAGAAAACTCTGGGACATCCAGAAAGTCATAGCAGAGAGACACATACAGTATGTCTATTATGGGAAAAGATACATATATAACATTTGAATACAATAACTTAATAATTCTTATTTTGTTTCTAGGATACAGAATAACAGCAGCTTGTCAGGAGAGGTCAGGAGCTCCGAATATTTTATGAGCATGCCCCCTTTACCTGTTGAATGCCTGGACATCGATGGAGACTGGAACTCCCTGCCCATTATCTTTGAAGACAGATATGTCGAATCCCCCAAGAAAGGTTGGTGAATAGGATAACATGTGCCTGGCAGACTATTTGAAATAAATTGGGGACATTTTTATATATATATATATATATATATATATATATAATTATTTATTTTCTTTTTCTTTCTTTCTCATATTTTTCCACTTCTTCATCATCTTGTTCTTCTTCATCTTCTTCGTCATCCTGTTCTTCTTCATCCTCTTCTTCCGCTCCCCACAAATGTTCCACAGCACCTTACAGTATACATATACAGATTTTGTGTAACCATGACAAAAAAATAATTTTGAAACATTACAATAATGGGATATAAAGAGCAGAATACTACACTACAGACAAGCTAGACAATGAACAAACAATTATGCATATACAGTCATAATAATGACATAAAGTGAGGGAAGAGGGCCCTGCTCGTCAGCTCTTAGGGATAAATTTACTAAGATGTGAATTCTATTTAAGATGGGATGTTGCCCATAGCAACCAATCAGATTCTACTTCTAATTTATCTAGCACCTTCTAGGAGATAATACCTGGAATCTGATTGGTTGCTAAGGGCAACATCCCATCTTAAATAGAATTCACATCTTAATAAATTTACCCCTTACACTCTATAGGGGATTGCCATTGAATGCATTCATCTGGCATCCATTACAATTTCCTCTTTGTGTTTCCTAACTCACTGTAGGCATAACATTGTTGGGAACTACAAATGAAAAAGAACATGATGCCGAAAATATCTTAAACAGCAGCGATATGAGTTTCCATTTCATCCAAACGACTACAGTGTATGAAAATGCTTCATTTGAGAAAACCAGCCCATGCACGGACAGTCCAGAAGGTATCTGTGTCGACCAGACCCCAATGAAAAGTTTACAAGACATCTCTGAAAAAAGAGAATGTACAGAAAGACTTTCTGAAGCGCAGGACAATGTATCTGTAACTAACTCGCAACTGTCAATGATGAACAGCATTCAATCAACTAGTGAGGATGAAGAGGCCCACAAATCTGATGGAGTCACGGACGCTGAAGCAGTGCCAGGGGCATTTGATGAGTATAGTGAAAATTCTCCATTTAGTGAGTCTACAATAGATGCAGGAGAGCTGTGTAGTTCCAATGATAACTTGTCGTATGAAAATATTGCAATGCATGACCTTGGCGACCATAAATCCAAACCAAGTCCAGACAACAGGAGACTTCATCAAGGCATGCCCATATTGTCCAAAAGCTGCAGCACTGAGTTAATAAATAAATCCTTTAAAAATAGTCTCGTAACAAAGTGCTTTCCCAGCAATAAACTTGAAGAATTCCCCCTGTGCTCTGGGGCAATTAAGAGGTCCTCATCGGTGATATCGGATTCTGGAATAGAGAGTGAGCCAAGCTCTGTAGCTTGGTGTGATACCTACACTAAAACGATGGATCTGACCAGTGATGAAGAACTGCTGCAACAGTACTCCGGGACGCATGTTTTGCACAGAAACTCTTTAGAGGGGGGACAAACGGAGAGTAACACGAGTTTGCCAAGCGGGATACAGGCCTCTCTGACCTCCATCAGCTCTTTGCCCTTTGAGGAAGAGGAAAGAGATGTGGAGCTTTCAAAATTAACTAAATCTGTTTCTGCACCACAAATCAGTAGCCCAGAGGAGTCAGCAGAGGATGTGATACTGACAACAAATGCAGTCAATGGGAATGACCAATTAGACATTTTAGGAAAGAACAACAATAATGGGAGGACGAAGGTAGAACTGGGTTCTGAAAATTTTAGTGAAGTGTTTTGTCAAAGTATAAGTGTATCTGTTGAGTCTCCCATCATAGACTTGGAAGTTCAACGTTCATTTTCCAACTCTAACAGTAGTTCGAACAATGTACACAATGAAGCTGATAAGGTCCCCTTGGGCGATGGTCAATCCATTCTGTGCAATACAGATATTCAGGGCAACGAATGCTTTTCTGAATGTCTGAACAAAGTGCCTGAGATGTTGAGCCCAGCCCCCTTCTCATTGGGAACATTGGTGGACGGAGACTCTGCTCAAAATGGCACCTCCATCATGTCTCAAGCCAAAGAGGCTCTGGATGGATTTCCATTTCTGCATGAGATTGAACTAACAGAAGACTCGAGCAGCGATCAGATGGCAGATTCCAGTTCTGATCATGAGTTCGGTGACGCAGAGCAAAAAAGCAAAGCGAGTAGAAGCGTCTGTGCTTCCATATCTGATTTCAACTCAAGTTCACCCACAGTTCTTGCCCTTGATGGAAGAAGAGGCGTAGAAATGGTTAATCTGTCTGTTTCTTGCACGGCGACTTGTTTGCCTTTCTCCTCTATGCAAAAAGACACTCCGGTTCTCCCTGGTTTTTCGGCAAAACAGGCGTTATTCCCAATAACCAGACAGCCACTGGGCTCTTTCGGAGTCATCTCGGAGAATTCCTCAGATTCTGGAGAAGAGATTAATGAGAGAATGCTCAGGTGAGATACAAAATGTTCCCTAACACTTAAATGCTGCAAAATTCCTAGTTGCATGTGAGGTTGTCATCTAGTTCAGTGGTTCTCAACCGGGGTCCTCAAGTACCCCCAACAGTTCATATTTTCCAGGTCTCCTCACAGGATTGCAAGTGAAATAATTTGCTGTGGGTCTTTTAAAATGTGTCAGTGAGTAATGAATACACCTGGTCAACTGCTAGGTGACCTGGAAAACATGAACTGTTGGGGGTACTTGAGGACCGAGGTTGAGAACCACTGATCTAGTTCACAGCTTTCTAAGTCCTAACTTTGTCTGTCCAAAGGAAGACAAATACTGAATGCAGAGAGGGAGGAGAACAACATAAGTCAACAGCTAAAGACTTTTTTTTCTATTATCCCAATCAGTTTTAATTCAAGTTAATGAATCTACCAAAACCACTTCCCATAGTAGGGCATTTCACAGCCTTAGGGCCCCATTTAACAACCAGTGATAAGCCTTTTATCACTTTTTTTAATGCTAAAAGGTGCTTAAGAATCTTTCTGGTATCTGTGAAAGCAGCATGTCTAATTGGAGGGCAGCTCATGGCTGCCTTCTCCCATCCATACAAAGTGTATCTGCTGTGTATTTAACAACGAGCAGTGTCTGAGACTTACTGCTCATTTATGGTGCCCATTTATCAAAGAATGATAAAACTCATTGCGTATGATAAATAGTGCCCCAGCCAATCAGCTCTCAATTGTTATTTTTCAAACACATGACAGCTAGGGGGGGTCAGTGCACTGACTCCACATGGACCCCCTTCTCTCCATGGCTACGTAGGCTCCGGCACTGTGCCGGAGTCTACTGTGTATGAGCATGTCTCCGGGAACATGGAGCCTGCCATTGTCCGGAGACAAATTTCGTACTGCATATGCGTGGTGGCCATTTTTGGTGGAATTTTTGTCGCTGCTGAGGTACGTATTACAACAACATGTGTGCAATGTGTGCAGTGTGGGACCCACCTGGACCCAGGGACCTGTGTGCACCGCACACACTGCACCCATGATAGAAACGCCAATGGAGCTACACATATGACAGTTAGGAGCTGATTGGGTGGAGCACCATTTATCATACACAATGAGTTAACTTTCACAAGGAGATTTATCACTCGTTGATAACTTAGTCCCTATGTACTATGTACCTCCAAGCATCTATTACCGTTGCCGAGCGGTGATGTCCCGTCAGGGAGGCGGTGGCATCTGAGGCATTACCCACAATGCACTGAAGCAGCTCCTCCTCAACCCCTTTCCTCCCACTCTCCGTCTTCTACTCTCTGACCACTTCCTCCAGCTCTCCGCCCCCTCCTTCCTGGAGGAAGTGGCCTCTGACCCCTTCCTCCAGCTCTCCGCCCCCCCTCCTTCCTGGAGGAAGTGGCCTCTGACCACCTCCTCCAGCTTTCCGCCCCCTCCTTCCTGGAGGAAGTGGCCTCTGACCACTTCCTCCAGCTCTCCGCCCCCTCCTTCCTGCTCTCTTGAGTCTGCATTGAGCCCTCATTGGCCTGCGAACGGAGGAGCAGAAGACGAGTGCTGTCAAGCAAAAGAACCCTGGCGCTCACCACATGTCACATTAGTGTTAAATACCAGCAGCTGTTAGGGAATTAGCACTGCATGCGGCAGTGAGAGTGGGCGCCATATTGTATCTGCTTTTTGTAATGTTGATCAATGGAGCCATTAATGCCCTAAAAGAAAAAAATAACCAAATTCTCCCCCGATAAAGCTGCTGGTTTATCAACGAGTTTTATCAGGCGCAACGAGTCTTAAAACTCTTTGCATATGATAAATGGTGCCCCAGCCAATCAGCTCCCAACTGTTATTTTGCAAACACGTGACAGGAGCTGATTGGCTAGAGCAAGTACTAAAACTTGTTGCACATAATAAAACTCTCTGTATAGAATAAGGGTTGAACTGCTTGATTATACTGTTACACATCTGTATAATAATTGAGGATGGCCTGTCCCATCTCCAATATAATGGCTAATGGCTCCTCCTGCATAGGAAGGAGAGAAGGAGACCACAGAAAGGGTGAACCAAAGGTGAGATGTATGAGCCTGGGGTAATCAGCCAGGGTAAGTGTAGGCGGTTGGGACCAGGGGCGTTTTAAGAGAGGAGGGGACCCCTCTCCGTCGTGGGCTCCCTCCTCTCCGGCAGCGGTCTCCGGGAACATGGCGAACCACTGCTGCCATTTTCCGAGTGATTTGTGCCCGCACAGCAGTGCCACCGTCGCGGGACTCCGGAGGGGTAAGTATAATGTATGGGTGCAGTGTGTGCGGTGCGGGCCCCCCCTGGCCCAGGGGCCTGCATGCACCGCACACACTGCACCCATTGTAGAAACACCTATGGTTGGGACAGAAAGAGAACCATCAACTCTTTGAATGACAGGTCCATTATGCTAATTTCAAAAAACGTAATTATTGTATGCTCTTGGGCAAGCGTAGTATTACATTGTGTCTGGCAAGGACTATCTGCTTTAATGTGTACAGGTGAAAACTAGTAAACTCCACCGTGCAGTGTCGGACTGGGGCATGAACGGCCCACCAGGGGAATGCAGTGGTAGAGGCCCATGTTAAGGGGTGTGGCCAATCTCCAGAGGGGGTGTGGCCAGCCACCACAGAGGCTTGGCTAACTATTAGAGAGTGCATGTCTAGGCTCCTTGATAAATATATATAGTATGCATGATAATGTACCAGATTAATAACAGCAATGCACTGTAAAAAATACACCACAGTCCTGTGCAGTATAATGTAACATAAATATAATACATAATTCAAGTGCACAGTCTGAAACCTTATCCCTAGATGAGGAGATGGGCCCCAAGGCAGTGAGCAGCTTCCGATGATCACAATGATATACAGCATGCCTATATTCTGTGTGTGACTGCAACTGTACTGTATCTGCATACAAAATTCTCTGCTACAGTGTTTTCATGGAAAGCAAATCATTTGATTATTTTCATGGAAAACACTCTAACATGGGATTTCAATCAGCAGAAGCTGCTCGTGCGTCCTTTTACATTAACACCCACCCTCCCGCGTTTGCCTATGGGTGCAATATGAAGTCACAGATCAAGCACAACTTTGCGTGGCGTGATGCATGTCGTGGCTTATCGGTCTGCTGTCTTTTCCCCTTTTCCCCAGGTTAGCGTCTGAGTTACACACAGTGATTGCACACAACCCCAATGACAGTGTCCCGGGTATTTGTGCATTGCACTTTTGTCACAGTAGTGGTGCAACTAAGATGCAAAACTTTGTGTGGCGGGACAGATAGCGTGCCTTCGACGCGTTATCTGTGACGCGCCAAATGGGGTTTGATAGGATAGGTTAGTACGGACACATCTCTATGGTAAATTCAAACCTTCTTTAACCAATGTTGTCATTTTAAAAACAACTTTATTCAAATGATACTGCATGTGTGTCAGTTAATACAAATATAACTTGGAAACATATATTTTGACATGGGAAGAACACACATTGGCCCTCATTCCGAGTTGTTCGCTCGCTAGTTGCTTTTAGCAGCCGTGCAAACGCTAAGCCGCCGCCCTCTTGGAGTGTATTTTAGCTTAGCAGAAGTGCAAACGAAAGGCTCGCAGCGCTGCTACAAAAAGATTGTGCAGTTTCTGAGCAGCTCCAGATCTACTCAGCGCTTGCGATCACTTCAGCCTATTTAGTTCCTGTTTTGACGTCATGAACACGCCCTGCGTTCAGCCAGCCACGCCTGCGTTTCCCCAGGCATGCCTGCGTTTTTACACACACTCCCAGAAAACGGTAAGTTACCTCCCAGAAATGCCCACTTCATGTCAATCTCTCTGCGGCCAGCAGTGCGACTGAAAAGCTTCGCTAGACCTTGTGTGAAACTACATCGGCCGTTGTGAAAGTACGTCGCGCATGCGCATTGTGCCACATACGCATGGGCAGAAGTGCCTGCTTTTTTGCCAAAACGCTGCGCTTCGAACGAAAACAGCTAGCAATCAACTCGGAATGACCACCATTGTGAACTTATTTTAAGTACTCAATTATACAGTATGTTCATCTTATGAATTTATTGATTAAGCCTATGTGTCCCTAATAAGTATGTTTTCTAGTTTTTATCAGGCTAAAGAAAAATTCAGAAAACATGTGAAGTTTGAAGGTTTCCTGTACAGTGACCTCTCCATGCTTGCTTCTGATATACCGTATTTTCCACCAGAGGAAGACCACCCAGAAGACGGAATTCATCTTGTGGTCTGCGTACATGGTCTAGATGGTGATATATTTTATTTAAATATAAAACAAAACATCAATTTAATATGACATGAGGTCATAAGGTCACCTACTAAAGGTCCATTGGTAGAAATGGTGATTTTTAAGTAATTTGCAATTTAATTTCCCCATCATAGGGGGTCATTCCGAGTTGATCGCTAGTGGCCGTTGTTCGCAGCGCAGCGATCAGGCTAAAAATCGGCATTTCTGCGCAATGCACAGACGCGTCGTACGGGTACAATGAGCATTGTGGGTTTGCACAGAGTATTACGAAGATTCCAGTCGCACGGCCGAACGCAGGAAGATTGACATGAAGTGGGCGTTTCTAGGTGTCAACTGACTGTTTTCAGGGAGTGCTTAGAAAAACGCAGGCGTGCCAGGAAAAAATGCAGTCGTGGCTGAGCGAACGCTGGGTCGGTGTGTGACGTCAAAAGCCGTCCCTCCGTCGTTAGAATCAACGCACACAAAGAGTAACTACAGGGCTGGTCTTGTTTTGCACAAAATTATTTTGCGGGCGCTATGCTGCACAGGCGTTTACACTTCTGCAAAGCGAAAAATACACTCTCCAGTGGGCGGCGACAATGCGTTTGCGCGGCTGCTAAAAACTGCTAGCGCGCGATCAACTCGGAATGACCCCCATAGACTCTATTAAAGGCAAACAGGCATCACTCAATCACCAATTTCAAACTACGAAACATAGAACAGGTGAATCCATGGAAGATTGATTTAGTTAATTGATCTTGAAAATCACCAAAATGTTTTAGCTAGATTCAGGCTCTCGCAATGGAAAAACTGGACCCATTCATTTCATTGTTGCTTCCACAGCAGCCCTAATGAAATGAATGGACACATTGAAATACTATAAATGTGAAATTCAATTTTCCATTACTAGTCAAATGGGCTAGTTGATGAACAGTCTGACACCCTCAGAATTCCATGGGAAATCTTTAATTAAGTAATTTATTCATTTCTAAACACTTTGATTATGCTCAATATTGAAAGCCTACTACTATTCCATAAATATAGTTGTGTTCGCTGATGCGCTATAGGCAAAAACTCGCTATTAACGTTGGTTCAAAGAGACTCGTCAGACTGATAATCAGCCCCTCTGTTCCACAATTTTGTGTAAGAGAACTTTTATAAAGCAAAATGACTTCTCTCAACAATAAAACTCTCTTGTTCTGAGCAGGTGATTAAACTCTCCTTAGAGAATATTTTACTGTTCAATACAATCCTATAGAGAAATCATTTTTTGCTAACCACAGAACTGGCCTCATAACATTAAATTAAAAAATAATAAAATTATTTCATCATCCTGAAGTTTCTTCATTAGTTTTGTCGTCCTTCTCTGAACTTAGTTCCATAATAAGTTTTTAATAACGGAGGAGACAAACTTTACTCAGTTTTCAAGGTGAGCTGTGGAAATGAGGACTCGGATTGATTTCGGTACATGATTTAATACAAATCTTGGGCACATTAGGAGACTTTTATTGTGTCACGTTGTAGAGTGATAAGAAGAAAGTTTAGTCCTGAACAGTTTTTGTCAGCGCTATTTTTCAGCAGGAACAAGTAGGAACTGAGTTCCTGAACCTCTCATTAAATATGACATCATCAGGAACTGAGTTCCTGAACCTCTCATTAAATATGACATCATCAGGAACTGAGTTCCTGAACCTCTCATTAAATGATGACATCATCAGGAACTAAGTTCCTGAACCTCTCATTAAATGATGACATCATCATGAACTGGGTTCCTGAACCTGTCCTGGGCCAAAATGTATTTTCTCTAACGTCCTAAGTGGATGCTGGGGACTCCGTCAGGACCATGGGGAATAGCGGCTCCGCAGGAGACAGGGCACAAAAATAAAGCTTTAGGATCAGGTGGTGTGCACTGGCTCCTCCCCCTATGACCCTCCTCCAAGCCTCAGTTAGGTTTTTGTGCCCGTCCGAGCAGGGTGCAATCTAGGTGGCTCTCCTAAAGAGCTGCTTAGAAAAAGTTTTTTAGGTTTTTTATTTTCAGTGAGTCCTGCTGGCAACAGGCTCACTGCATCGAGGGACTTAGGGGAGAGAATTTCAACTCACCTGCGTGCAGGATGGATTGGCTTCTTAGGCTACTGGACACCATTAGCTCCAGAGGGAGTCGGAACACAGGTCTCACCCTGGGGTTCGTCCCGGAGCCGCGCCGCCGACCCCCCTTACAGATGCTGAAGATTGAAGGTCCGGAAACAGGCGGCAGAAGGCTCTTCAGTCTTCATGAAGGTAGCGCACAGCACTGCAGCTGTGCGCCATTGTTGTCACACACTTCACACCAAGCGGTCACGGAGGGTGCAGGGCGCTGCTGGGGGCGCCCTGGGCAGCAATATTTAATACCTTTATGGCAAAAGAATACATCACATATAGCCATTGAGGCTATATGTATGTATTTAACCCATGCCAGTTATCTAAAACTACGGGAGAAAAGCCCGCCGAAATAGGGGGCGGGGCTTATTCTCCTCAGCACACAGCGCCATTTTCCTGCTCAGCTCCGCTGTGAGGAAGGCTCCCAGGACTCTCCCCTGCACTGCACTACAGAAACAGGGTAAAACAGAGAGGGGGGGCATTTTTTTGGCGATATTTTGATATATTTAAGCTGCTATAAAGAACAACACTTATATAAGGTTGTTCCCATATATATTATAGCGCTTGGGTGTGTGCTGGCAAACTCTCCCTCTGTCTCCCCAAAGGGCTAGTGGGGTCCTGTCTTCGATAAGAGCATTCCCTGTGTGTCTGCTGTGTGTCGGTACGTGTGTGTCGACATGTATGAGGACGATGTTGGTGTGGAGGCAGAGCAATTGCCGATAATGGTGATGTCACCCCCCAGGGAGTCGACACCGGAATGGATGGCTTTGTTTATGGAATTACGTGATAATGTCAAAACATTACAAAAATCAGTTGACGACATGAGACGGCCGGCAAACCAGTTAGTACCTGCCCAGGCGTCTCAGACACCGTCAGGGGCTGTAAAGCGCCCTTTACCTCAGTCGGTCGACACAGACCCAGACACAGACACTGAATCTAGTGTCGACGGTGATGAAACAAACGTATTTTCAAGTAGGGCCACACGTTATATGATCACGGCAATGAAGGAGGCTTTGCATATCTCTGATACTGCAAGTACCACAAAAAGGGGTATTATGTGGGGGGTGAAAAAACTACCTGTAGTTTTTCCTGAATCAGAGGAATTAAATGATGTATGTGATGAAGCGTGGGTTAACCCAGATAGAAAAATGCTAATTTCAAAAAAGTTATTAGCATTATACCCTTTCCCGCCAGAGGTTAGGGCGCGCTGGGAAACACCCCCTAGGGTGGATAAGGCGCTCACACGCTTATCAAAACAAGTAGCGTTACCGTCTCCTGATACGGCCGCCCTCAGGGATCCAGCTGATAGGAGACTGGAAACTACCCTAAAAAGTATATACACACATACTGGTGTTATACTGCGACCAGCCATCGCCTCAGCCTGGATGTGCAGTGCTGGGGTCGTCTGGTTGGATTCCCTGACTGAAAATATTGATACCCTGGATAGGGACAGTATTTTATTGACTATAGAACAATTAAAGGATGCTTTCCTTTATATGCGAGATGCTCAGAGAGATATTTGCACTCTGGCATCGAGAGTAAATGCGATGTCCATATCTGCCAGAAGGAGTTTATGGACGCGACAGTGGTCAGGTGATGCGGATTCCAAACGACATATGGAAGTATTGCCGTATAAAGGGGAGGAATTATTTGGCGTCGGTCTATCGGATCTGGTGGCCACGGCAACTGCCGGAAAATCCACCTTTTTACCTCAGACCCCCTCCCAACAGAAAAAGACACCGTCTTTTCAGCCGCAGTCCTTTCGGTCCTATAAGAACAAGCGGACAAAAGGACAGTCATATCTGCCTCGGGGCAGAGGAAGGGGTAAGAGAGGGCAGCAAGCAGCCCCTGCCCAGGAACAGAAGCCCTCCCAGGGTTCTGCAAAGCCCTCAGCATGACGCTGGGGCCTTACAAGCGGACTCCGGAGCGGTGGGGGGTCGACTCAAGAATTTCAGCGCACAGTGGGCTTGCTCACAGGTGGACCCCTGGATTCTGCAGGTAGTATCTCAGGGTTACAGGTTGGAATTCGAGAAGTCTTCCCCTCGCCGGTTCCTAAAGTCTGCTTTGCCAACGTCTCCCTCAGACAGGGCGACGGTATTGGAAGCCATTCACAAGCTGTTTTCTCAGCAGGTGATAGTCAAGGTACCCCTCCTACAACAGGGAAAGGGGTATTACTCCACGCTATTTGTGGTACCGAAGCCGGACGGCTCGGTAAGACCTATTCTAAATCTGAAATCTTTGAACCTGTACATACAAAAATTCAAGTTCAAGATGGAGTCACTCAGAGCAGTGATAGCGAATCTGGAAGAAGGGGACTTTATGGTGTCCCTGGACATAAAGGATGCTTACCTACATGTCCCAATTTGCCCTTCACATCAAGGGTACCTCAGGTTCGTGGTGCAAAACTGTCATTATCAGTTTCAGACGCTGCCGTTTGGATTGTCCACGGCACCTCGGGTCTTTACCAAGGTAATGGCCGAAATGATGATTCTTCTGCGAAGAAGAGGCGTATTAATTATCCCTTACTTGGACGATCTCCTGATAAGGGCAAGGTCCAGAGAACAGCTGGAGGACGGAGTAGCACTAACCCAACTAGTGCTGCAACAACACGGGTGGATTCTGAATTTTCCAAAATCTCAGTTGACCCCGGCGACACGTCTGCTGTTCCTGGGAATGATTCTGGACACGGTTCAGAAAAAGGTGTTTCTTCCGGAGGAGAAAGCCAGGGAGTTATCCGAACTTGTCAGGAACCTCCTAAAACCAGGAAAAGTGTCTGTGCATCAATGCACAAGAGTCCTGGGAAAGATGGTGGCTTCTTACGAAGCGATTCCATTCTGCAGATTCCACGCACGAACTTTTCAGTGGGATCTGCTGGACAAATGGTCCGGATCGCATCTGCAGATGCATCAGCGGATAACCTTATCGCCACGGACAAGGGTGTCTCTTCTGTGGTGGTTGCAGAGTGCTCATCTGTTAGAGGGCCGCAGATTCGGCATACAGGACTGGGTCCTGGTGACCACGGATGCCAGTCTGAGAGGCTGGGGAGCGGTCACACAGGGAAGAAACTTCCAGGGAGTATGGTCAAGCCTGGAGATGTCTCTTCACATAAATATACTGGAGCTAAGAGCGATTTACAATGCTCTAAGTCTGGCAAAACCCCTGCTTCAGGGTCAGCCGGTGTTGATCCAGTCGGACAACATCACGGCAGTCGCCCACGTAAACAGACAGGGCGGCACAAGAAGCAGGACAGCAATGGCAGAAGCTGCAAGGATTCTTCGCTGGGCGGAAGATCATGTGATAGCACTGTCAGCAGTATTCATTCCGGGAGTGGACAACTGGGAAGCAGACTTCCTCAGCAGACACGATCTACACCCGGGAGAGTGGGGACTTCATCCAGAAGTCTTCCACATGATTGTGAACCGTTGGGAAAAACCAATGGTGGATATGATGGCGTCCCGCCTCAACAAAAAACTGGACAGGTATTGCGCCAGGTCAAGAGACCCTCAGGCAATAGCTGTGGACGCTCTGGTAACACCGTGGGTGTTCCAGTCAGTGTATGTGTTCCCTCCTCTGCCTCTCATACCAAAGGTACTGAGAATTATACGGCAAAAGGGAGTAAGAACGATACTAGTGGCTCCGGATTGGCCAAGAAGAACTTGGTACCCGGAACTTCAAGAGATGCTCACGGAGGATCCGTGGCCTCTACCTCTAAGACCGGACCTGCTTCAGCAGGGACCGTGTCTATTCCAAGACTTACCGCGGCTGCGTTTGACGGCATGGCGGTTGAACGCCGAATTCTAAGGGAAAAAGGCATTCCGGAAGAGGTCATTCCTACACTGGTAAAAGCCAGGAAGGAGGTGACTGCACAACATTATCACCGCATTTGGAGAAAATATGTTACGTGGTGTGAGGCCAGGAAGGCCCCCACGGAGGAATTTCAACTGGGTCGATTCCTACATTTCCTGCAAACAGGATTGTCTATGGGCCTCAAATTGGGGTCCATTAAGGTTCAAATTTCGGCCCTGTCGATTTTCTTCCAGAAAGAATTGGCTTCAGTTCCTGAAGTCCAGACTTTTGTAAAAGGAGTACTACATATACAGCCCCCGGTTGTGCCCCCAGTGGCACCGTGGGATCTTAATGTAGTCTTGGATTTTCTCAAATCCCATTGGTTTGAGCCGCTCAAATCGGTGGAGTTGAAGTATCTTACATGGAAAGTAACCATGCTACTGGCCCTGGCTTCAGCCAGGAGAGTATCAGAATTGGCGGCTTTATCATATAAGAGCCCATATCTGATTTTCCATACGGACAGGGCAGAACTGCGGACACGTCCTCATTTTCTGCCTAAGGTGGTGTCAGCGTTTCACTTGAACCAGCCTATTGTGGTGCCTGCGGCTACTAACGATTTGGAGGATTCCAAGTTGTTGGACGTGGTCCGGGCATTGAAAATATATATTTCAAGAACGGCGGGAGTCAGAAAGTCTGACTCACTGTTTATATTGTATGCACCCAACAAGATGGGTGCTCCTGCTTCTAAGCAGACGATTGCTCGTTGGATTTGTAGCACAATTCAACTTGCACATTCTGTGGCAGTCTTGCCACAACCTAAATCTGTCAAGGCCCATTCCACAAGGAAAGTGGGCTCATCCTGGGCGGCTGCCCGGGGGGTCTCGGCATTACAACTCTGCCGAGCTGCTACTTGGTCAGGGGCAAACACATTTGCAAAATTCTACAAATTTGATACCCTGGCTGAGGAGGACCTTGAGTTCTCTCATTCGGTGCTGCAGAGTCATCCGCACTCTCCCGCCCGTTTGGGAGCTTTGGTATAATCCCCATGGTCCTGACGGAGTCCCCAGCATCCACTTAGGACGTTAGAGAAAATAAGAATTTACTTACCGATAATTCTATTTCTCGTAGTCCGTAGTGGATGCTGGGCGCCCATCCCAAGTGCGGATTGTCTGCAATACTTGTACATAGTTATTGTTACAAACAAATTCGGGTTGTTATTGTTGTGAGCCGTCTGTTCAGAGGCTCCTACGTTTGTCATACTGTTAACTGGGTTCAGATCACAAGTTATACGGTGTGATTGGTGTAGCTGGTATGAGTCTTACCCGGGATTCAATATCCTTCCTTATTGTGTACGCTCGTCCGGGCACAGTATCCTAACTGAGGCTTGGAGGAGGGTCATAGGGGGAGGAGCCAGTACACACCACCTAATCCTAAAGCTTTTTTTTTGTGCCCTGTCTCCTGCGGAGCCGCTATTCCCCATGGTCCTGACGGAGTCCCCAGCATCCACTACGGACTACGAGAAATAGAATTATCGGTAAGTAAATTCTTATTTTCCATAAGATAAGTTTTATTTTAATGTCCATTGTGAGTGCCTTCTTTTCTAAAAACGATATATCATCTATCTATTTATAACTTTTTTAATAGCTCCTCCCCCAGACCTCATAGTTCCTGAATCTATTTTTCAAAATAATACTGGTGTAACTGGCACTGCTGGGGGCATTGTGTAACTGGCACTGCTGGGGGCATTTTGTAACTGGCACTGCTGGGGGCATTGTGTAACTGGCACTGCTGGGGGCATTTTGTAACTGGCACTGCTGGGGGCATTGTGTATCTGGCACTGCTGGGGCATTGTGTAACTGGCACTGCTGGGGGCATTTTGTGTAACTGGCACTGCTGGGGGCATTGTGTAACTGGCACTGCTGGTGTCATTGTGCATCTGTTACTGCTGGTGTCATTGTGCAACTAGCACTGCTGGGGGCATTGTGCATCTGTCACTGCTGGTGTCATTGTGCAACTAGCACTGCTGGGGGCATTGTGTAACTGGCACTGCTGGGGGCATTGTGTATCTGGCACTGCTGGGGGCATTGTGTAACTGGCACTGCTGGGGGCATTGTGTAACTGGCACTGCTGGGGGCATTGTGTATCTGGCACTGCTGGGGCATTGTGTAACTGGCACTGCTGGGGGCATTTTGTGTAACTGGCACTGCTGGGGGCATTGTGCATCTGGCACTGCTGGTGTCATTGTGCAACTAGCACTGCTGGGGGCATTGTGTATCCGGCACTGCTGGGGGCATTGTGTAACTGGCACTGCTTTGGGCATTGTGTATCTGGCACTGCTGGGGGCATTGTGTATCTGGCACTGCTGGGGGCATTGTGCAACTAGCACTGCTGGTGTCATTGTGCAACTAGCACTGCTGGGGGCATTGTGTATCTGGCACTGCTGGGAGCATTGTGTAACTGGCACTGCTGGGAGCATTGTGTAACTGGCACTGTTGGGGGCATTATGTGTATCTGGCACTACTGGTGGCATTATGTGTATATACTGTATGGTATAACTCAGGGCATTTTTTTTAAGTGTATGTACCAATTGATGCCCCACCCCTTTGGTAGCTCCACCCACATCACCACTCACCTCTGCCCCGCCCACAGTTCCTGAACTTATTTTCTTACAAAAATAGCACTGGTTTTAATAATATTTGGGAGGTGCATTTCAGAAGGGTCTGGGTACTTGTTATCACTCATCGTCTGATGCTGTTTGGGTCAGATGTAGCAAACATTAATTTGAAGTCTCAGCAAGTCATGATTAATATTAATGCTTGTAACCACTAAATTAGGTTGATAATGAGCAAGTGGTCTCACTGCAAAAGCAACGCCCAGCACCAGTCTGGGTTGTTCAAACAATATCAGGGCCAGGGCCAGATTAAGGTCTGTGGGGGCCCCTGGGCAACAAACTTGAGGGGGCCCCTATGAATAAAATTATCAAAGATGAAAAATGGTGTCCTGGGTCCAGGAATGCCATTCCCATTTTATTTATATATATATATATATATATATATATATATTGTGACAAGAACACTGGGATAATGTTTGAGGGCAGGTATGTTTGTCCCAGGTTCTTGTCTTACATGTTTTAGAAAATGAAAACTTCTAGGAAAATGCTTTTGTTTTGTTAGAACCTTTTCAGTTTGCTGGAAAAGCTGGATAAGGGCCCTGAGAGAGAGATAGGGCGAGTTCCAGACATTGGGCCCAGTTCGGATCTTTGGCCTCACAGAGGGCTAATCAGGGCTTTCAGCTGTGCAAGAGTCTTATAGGGCTTCTAGCCTGATTAATGTGTGCAGACTGCCTGGGAAGACTGCAGGATCTCTGTGAGAGAAACACGCTTCCTGATACAAGTGAGCTATACAGTGTTTACTGGAGAACTCTGTGTTTTTGTTTAGTGATAGTTAGGAACATCTTGTGTTTAGTTAGTGCCAGACAGGCAAGGTATTTTCTTTTGGTGTTTGTTTTATTTTCTGTATAATAAAACTGGCTGGGGCCAGTTGTACCGGAAACTGGACTTGTGTGGTTCCTCAGCTGCATTTACCCCAGGAAACGGCACCTTGTACCCTTACAGTGTTACAACTTGGTGGAGAATGCGAGCATGCCGTTCTGCGCATAGGTGAAAGCAGCAGCTTTGTGAGGCCTGCAGAAAACGGTGGTTTATGCAGATACAGCCCAGTGTGAAGTTACTGAGACTCGCCCTGAGGATTTGATATATGTCCTGGGTGAAAGCAGCTACAAAGCCGCCTGAAAAGTCTGTCGACATGGAGGAACTGCTCAAAGCCTTGCTGCAAGCTACAGCGGCTCAGCAGGAGGCAAACACATAGCAGCAGGTGGCAATGGAGGAAAATTGGAGACTACAGCGAGAGGCCTTAACAGAAGTGATGCAGAGCCTTGCAGCCCGGATTGGAGATATGGCCGTCAGTGCTCCGACCAGCTCTAGTTCTATACGGGCCAGTCACTTCCTGCAGAAAATGACAGAGGCTGATGATGTGGAGGCCTACCTGACCACGTTTGAAAGGACTGCCGAGCGTGAGAACTGGCCGAAAGCACAGTGGGCCGGTCTGCTGGCACCTTTTCTGTCAGGTGAGCCCCAAAAAGCGTACTTTGATTTAAGCCCTGCTGAGGCTCGGGACTATGATAAACTAAAGACTGAGATCCTGACCCGCCTGGGAGTCACGCTGTCGGTACGAGCACAACGGGTGCACCATTGGGTGTACACCATGGAGAAGCCTCCTCACTCCCAGATGCATGACCTTATTCAGCTAACAAAAAAATGGTTACAGCCAGAGACATTAACTGGTCCCCAGATGGTTAAAAGAGTCGTCATGGACCGCTACTTGAGATCTTTGCCCATGGTCCTGCGCAAGTGGGTGAGCCATGGAAACCCGGGTACTGCTGACCAATTAGTGGACATGGTAGAGAGGTATTTGGCAGCAGAGGAACTACTGATGACCACCCAGCAACCCATAGATCCTCGACAGCGCCCTTCTGTAAAGACTGGTAAGACTGTTCCGTGGGAAAACGTTGCTGGGCGGTTAAGAGAACGCAAGGCTGGAGAGACTGTAAACACTGGCCCTGGAGACAGGCCAATGGGACTAGAACGGTCTATGCTGCCCAAACGGGTTGATAATAGTGTGGTTAAATGTTTTAGGTGTGGTATGCCAGGTCATGTTATTGCCAAATGGCCAGTCACGCAAGAACCCATGCAATGTGATGCTGCCTTTGAATGTCGCAGAATGTCTTTCTTTGCTACTGTAGGTTAGCCTGTACTGTGGTACCTTCACCTGAGCTGGAAAAACAAATGTGTGATGTGTTCTTAGAGGGTAACCGGGTAGAGGCCTTGCTAGATTCAGGAAGTTTAGTTACCCTCGTGAAAGCTGGGTTAGTGAACCCCTTAAAGGTCCAGCAAATACCTATAGGGGTAACTTGCATACATGGGGACACCCAACATTATGTCACTGCTGAAGTGAATATAGAAACTTGTTGTGGGTCAGCAATTGTTAAAGTAGGACTGGTCCCCACCTTGGTGCATGAGGCCATAATAGGGAGGGATTTTCCTCATTTTTGGAAACTGTGGGAATCACGGTTATCAACAGATGTGAGAAGTGAAGAGCCAGTTGATAATACCAGTGATTTTATGGATGTACGTGTGTCTTCGGAACTTTCTGACCCTTTGCCTTTTGCTAGTTTGGCTGGGGAAGTGACAGATGGGGAGTCCAGTGAGGACCCTCTTGCTGGGAACAGAGACATAGTAGTTAGAACTGAAAGCGTGCCTGACCTGGAGGTAAAGAAGGATCTGTTTGCGTCTGAACAGTTAAAGGATCCTACCCATAGGTGTGCGCAGGGGGGGTGCCTGGTGCGCACAGGCACCCCCTAATGTCTGGCACCTCGATCTCACATGCCTGATGCAGCGATCGCCGAGCAGGCTGATTACTGTCCCCTCTGCGCTGCACCCTGTCAGGACAGCATTACTGACCAGACGCCTGGGTTAAACAAGGATGCCACCGCCCACCCGTCACACCCGCCACATGCCCACCTCTCTCCTTCTATGCTATGCCAACTCCAGACACTGATGAGGATCAGCATGCAGCCAGCGTTCCTCTTAGGAAGACAAATTCAATACTGGCAGGCGGCCGGCAGCAGCATTGACATGTCACTCGTTTTTCCAGCAGCAGCAGTACTAGTCTGCGACTGTCAGTGTCAGTGAGTGACTGACTTGTAAGTAAGCTGCTGCAGCTTGCAGGGGAAAGAGAGGGGCAGCCAGACCAGGCTGAGGAGGAGTAGTGTAATTGCAGTGAGTGCCATCATGGGTGTTTGTTTGGAGCACACCACAACATCTGACAATGTATCTGCTTTATTAGGAATGGCACAAGGGTGGATATTTTATATTGCGTTGACGTCAATAAATGGTGCTAGACATGCCCAAAAGGCGGTGCTAGACACAGCCCTCCGACAGTGCACCCCCTAATAAAATGTGCTGCGCACGCCTATGATCCTACCTTAATAAAGGCTAGAGAGAATGTTAAGGTTGTTAATGGGGAACCTGTGGTACCAGGTGACAGGGTTACGTATCCCCACATGGCCATCTGTAATGAGCTCTTGTACCACATTGTCAAAAGGGGTGAGGATGTGGTGGAACAGCTGGTAGTTCCACAGCCTTATCGGAGAACGGTACTAGATTTAGCTCATAGTCACGTTACCGCAGGATATTTAGGGGCAGAAAAAACCACTGAAAGAGTTTTACAAAGGTTCTTTTGGCCAGGGGTTTATAAAGAAGTGTCTGAATATTGTTCTTCCTGTCCTGAATGCCAGTATCATGCCCCTAGACCCCATTTCAGGAGCCCACTAGTTCCCATGCCTATTATAGAGGTCCCGTTTGACAGAATAGCCATGGATCTCGTGGGGCCCTTGTTAAAGTCTGCTCGGGGCCATCAGTATATCCTGGTAATTATGGACAATGCCACTCGATATCCTGAGGCTGTCCCTTTACGCACTATCACAACCAAGGCAATAGCTAGGGACAGTGACGGAACCAGGGGGGGGGGGGGGGGGGCACGCGGGCCCGTGCCCCACTGCCCCCCCTGTCGTGTCTGGCACTTACAAAAAAAAAAAAAAACAGTCCCTTTAAAAAAGAAGCGGCGGCGCTGTTCACTGGTGCCCGCCGCGATGAAGGGCCCAGTGGCAGCGGCAGCAGTATTAATGAGTCAGAGAGACTCATTACAGTACGCTGCAGCCGGCTGTAGCAAAGCCGGAAGACTCGGAGGGGAGGCTTTCCCCTTCTCTCTCCTCCCCTCCTCCACGATCGACAG
Organism: Pseudophryne corroboree; assembly: GCF_028390025.1. Classification (NCBI taxonomy): domain Eukaryota; kingdom Metazoa; phylum Chordata; class Amphibia; order Anura; family Myobatrachidae; genus Pseudophryne; species Pseudophryne corroboree. The sequence continues at coordinate 39,547,670 of NC_086448.1, forward strand.
CCGCTGGTGCTTGGCTCGGCCTGCACATGAATTAAGCAGGCAACTCGCCAGCACCTGGACTTGGTGGGGCAGCAGCATGCCCCATGGGCATAAGGTCAGTGAGTGGGCATTTAATGAGAGGGAATCTGGTGCAGCCATATAGATTTGTGTATATGTGTGTATATATATATATATATATATATATATATATACACATGCTGTTTGTTTGTGTGTGTGTGTGTGTGTGTATATATATATATATATATATATACTGTATTTACACACATACTGTTTGTATATGTATATATATATATATATATATATATATATATACTGTATTTACACACCTACTGTTTGTATATATATATATATATATATATATATATATATATATATATTTATTTACCTGGGCACTCAGTTGCAGCACTGGGATGCACTTGTGCTTTATTAATTCTAAAGGTGGGTACATACTGGAAGATATATCTGTCGATCGATTGATCTGCAGATATATCTATGGACGGATCAGGCAGTGTGCTGTGCATACACACTGCCCGATCCGTCGGGGACTGACGTCATGAGTTGGGCGGGGGTGTACACATGCCCGCCCATTTCAGCTGTCAATCACCGCCGGCCGCCGCAGCATGTGTCCGACCGCCCGTACACACACAGCGACGCGCCAATATATCAGTATATATATATTGGCCGTCGGCTGTGCTCCGGGGCCGACGCTATACGTCTGTGAACGGCGGAGTTCACAGACGTATCGGCCGTACACACTGGCCGACAGACCCGCGATATATCGGCCGTTCAAGAGAACGCCCAATATATCGGCCAGTGTGTACCCACCTTTAGATAGGGTATATTAGGCTGTTTGCTGGGTTCAGGAGCCCCTGCCCCCCCCCCACACTCCACCCCCCCACCACACTCTCTCTCTCTCTTTCTTGTTCTCTCTCCTCTCAGTTATTGTGTTAAGCTTCCATGTTTTCTTCTGTCTGTTTCCCCAGCGATACTTTCCCTTCATGTCTCTGTAAACCTCACTACAAATGTCTCACTACTCCCTCCTACAGAGACCTTAGGTACCCACTGCCTCTCCTTGTCCGCCTCTCCTTGTTACCCACTGCCACCTCCCCCTGGCATCACCCACTTTTTCCTCATCACCCTTTCCCCGGTGTTACCCACACTGCCTCTCACTGTCACACTCTCTCTGCCTCTCCGTCTCTCCTTCACCCACTGCCTCACCCTCTTCCTCTCCTCTGCGTCACTATAAACCCATCACCCTCTCTCTTCTGTCACTCTCTGCCTCTCCAAAGTGTCACCCTCTTCCTGTCTTACGAATATGACATTCCCTTTGAGGCCATGACCCTTGTTGATAGGTCATGCCCTTGTTGTGAGGCCATGCGCACCTTCATGGGACCGCACGCCGAAGGCGTGCAAGTGGTGCCCCCCCTGTCATTTTTTCCTGGATCCGCCCCTGGCTAGGGAGCTGGTGCAGGTTTTTAGTAGAGTGGGAATACCAAAAGAAATTTTGACTGACCAAGGTACTCTATTTATGTCAAGGATCATGAAAGAATTGTGCAAATTATTTAAGGTCACTCACCTCAGGACGTCCATCTACCATCCCCAAACTGACGGCTTGGTGGAAAGGTTTAATAAAACATTAAAAAGTATGTTAAAAAAGGTTGTTGAGAGAGATGGGAAAAACTGGGATTGTTTGTTGCCCTACTTGTTAATGGCCATCAGAGAAGTTCCTCAGTCCTCTACGAGGTTTTCTCCATTTGATTTGTTGTATGGTAGACACCCTAGAGGGCTGTTGGACATTGCCAGAGAGACGTGGGAAGGACAGCCCACTCCTTATAGAAGCGTTATTGAACATGTAACACAAATGCAGGATAGGATTGCAGCCGTGGTACCTATTGTCAGAGAGCACATGGAACAGGCCCAAAGTGCTCAACAGAGGGTCTATAACCGGAGTGCCAAGATACGGGAATTTGCTCCTGGAGATAGAGTTCTTGTTTTGGTACCCACTGTGGAAAGCAAATTCCTAGCTAAATGGCAGGGTCCATTTGAGATTAGGGAAAAAGTGAATGAGGTTAATTACAAAGTATACCAGCCGGGAAAGAGAAAACCCGAACAAATCTACCATGTTAACTTAATCAAACCCTGGAAAGATAGGTTGTCTCTGTCAGCGGAGTCTTGCCCTTCGGTGTCTTCACCTCGGTTGCTTCCCGCAGTAAAGGTGTCCGAGACATTATCAGCTGATCAGAACAATCAGGTTAAAGAATTTCTCATCCAAAATAGGGAGATATTTTCAGAGCTGCCTGGCCAAACGACCATAATAAAACATGACATTGTCACAGAACCAGGGGTCAGGGTTCATTTAAAGCCATATAGGATTCCTGAAGCTCAGCGAGAAGCTGTTTCTAAAGAAGTTAAAACCATGTTAGAACTTGGAGTCATAGAGGAATCTAACAGTGAGTGGTCCAGTCCCATAGTTCTCATCCCGAAGCCCGACGGTAGCATACGCTTCTGTAATGACTTTCGTAAGTTAAATGAGGTGTCCAAGTTTAACGCATACCCCATGCCCCGTGTGGATGAGCTTATAGAAAGGCTGGGAACAGCCAGGTTTCTCACCACATTGGACCTGACCAAAGGTTACTGGCAAGTACCTTTATCTGATAGCGCAAAAGAAAAAACAGCCTTTTCGGTTCCGGAGGGGCTGTACCAGTATAAGATGTTACCTTTTGGGTTGCAACGGGCGATGGATAAAATTTTGAGGCCCCATAGAAAATATGCAGCTGCCTATTTGGATGATGTGGTAATTCACAGTACAGACTGGGGGTCCCATTTGGTTAAAGTACAAGCAGTACTGGACTCAGAGAGGCAGGGTTAACTGCTAACCCAAATAAGTGCTGCCTCGCAATGGAGGAGGTCAAATACTTGGGCTTCACCATAGGCAGAGGTCTGATTAGGCCCCAATTGAATAAAATTGATGCTATTCAAAACTGGCCTCGTCCAGTGAATAAAAAACAGGTAAGGGCTTTTTTGGGAATAACTGGGTACTATAGATGGTTTATTCCCAATTTTGCGGCCACAGCGGTGCCGTTGTCAGACCTTACCAAAGGGAAGCAGTCAAATATGGTGAAATAGAACCCTGATGCAGAAAAAGCGTTCCAAGCGTTAAAAGTGGCTTTGTGTTCACAACTGGTATTGATAACACCAGATTTTTCAAAAGAATTTGTGGTACAGACAGATGCCTCAGAGGTAGGGATAGGGGCTGTGTTGTCCCAAACCAGAGATGGGGACGAACACCCTATCATTTATTGAGTAGGAAACACAATGAGCATGAAAAAAGGTATGCCATTGTGGAAAAGGAGGCTTTGGCCATTAAGTGGGCACTAGATACCTTGAGATATTACCTCTTGGGTAGACAATTCAGACTAGTGACAGATCATGCCCCTTTAAAATGGATGTATGTGAATAGAGGCAAGAATGCTCGTGTAACTAGATGTTTTCTAGCGTTGCAGGATTTTAAGTTTACTGTCGAACATAGACCGGTTACACAATTGGCCAACGCAGATGCATTGTCCCGCATCTTCTGTTTGGGGGCTACAAGTGTTCCGGCCCCTAGGTCGAAACAGGGGAGGGGGATATGTGACAAGAACACTGGGATAGTGTTTGAGGGCAGGTATGTTTGTCCCAGGTTCTTGTCTTACATGTTTTAGAAAATGAAAACTTCTAGGAAAATGCTTTTGTTTTGTTAGAACCTTTTCAGTTTGCTGGAAAAGCTGGATAAGGGCCCTGAGAGAGAGATAGGGCGAGTTCCAGACATTGGGCCCAGTTTGGATCTTTGGCCTCACAGAGGGCTAATCAGGGCTTTCAGCTGTGCAAGAGTCTTATAGGGCTTCTAGCCTGATTAATGTGTGCAGACTGCCTGGGAAGACTGCAGGATCTCTGTGTGAGAGAAACACGCTTCCTGATACAAGTGAGCTATACAGTGTTTACTGCAGAACTCTGTGTTTTTGTTTAGTGATAGTTAGTTAGGAACATCTTGTGTTTAGTTAGTGCCGGACAGGCAAGGTATTTTCTTTTGGTGTTTGTTTTATTTTCTGTATAATAAAACTGGCTGGGGCCAGTTGTACCGGAAACTGGACTTGTGTGGTTCCTCAGCTGCTGCGTGCTGCCATATACCCCAGGAAACGGCACCTTGCACCCTTACAGTGTTACAATATATATATATAGTGTTATATGGTAAATCAGCTGCGCCTTCAGTATACTAAGGTAACTTATCAAAGTGTCCTCAAATAGTAACTTCATATGCGTACCAGACACACAGGGAATGTTTGCTTTTCAAAGGTTTCTTTACATCAAATGTCTTCTTCTTTGTTAACCTCCTCCTCTCATATCCGTCCAGATATTGGCATGGTATTCCACGCGTGTGGGGAATGGGAGACAGTGGATCAATAAAGTGCACAGATCGAGGCAAAGTGACACTGTGCTTAACCACTTTCCTGGCATGGTGGCATCAGATGTGACCACACCAGCAAGTGCTCTATCTGACCTGGTGGCACAGGATGCGACCAGTCAGATAGAGAGTGTTAGCAGCGACAGGGGAGAGAAACTTCCCTCCGCTGCTGCTATCAGAGGGACCGGAAGGTCCCCCTGCCTCCCTGCACTCTCCCCCTGTGTCTGCCGTGCTGCCGATCACTGCTGATCGGTCAGCACAGCAGGACCCCCCCCCCTCCAGTGGCTGCAGACAATGGCAGCCGCTGGGGAGAGTAAATGAACCCTCCCAAGCCACCCCCAGACCCCCCCTGCATACCAGCAGGCTGCCCTGGCTTTCAAATTGAAAGCCGCGATAGTCGCAAAGTCCCCGATGTTCCGATGGTCGCAATGTTCCCGATCGATGTTTCGATGTTTGAAATAAAATATTTTAAATTAAAAAAAAAATTTCCTTTTTTTTTTTAACTAAAATAATTTGGGATAGGGTTAAAGTCATGTTCTTCATCTAATTCATTCATAAAAAAAAACGACAATTTCGGAGCAGTTTTCGGCGTAATAAATCGTCAGTTAAGTGGTTAAGGGCCCTCATTCCGAGTTGTTCGCTCGGTATTTTTCATCGCATCGCAGTGAAAATCCGCTTAGTACGCATGCGCAATGTTCGCACTGCGACTGCGCCAAGTAACTTTACTATGAAGAAAGTATTTTTACTCACGGCTTTTTCTTCGCTCCGGCGAACGTAATGTGATTGACAGGAAATGGGTGTTACTGGGCGGAAACACGGCGTTTCAGGGGCGTGTGGCTGAAAACGCTACCGTTTCCGGAAAAAACGCAGGAGTGGCCGGGGAAACGGTGGGAGTGCCTGGGCGAACGCTGGGTGTGTTTGTGACGTCAACCAGGAACGACAAGCACTGAAATGATCGCACAGGCAGAGTAAGTCTGGAGCTACTCTGAAACTGCTAAGTAGTTAGTAATCGCATTATTGCGAATACATCGGTCGCAATTTTATGAAGCTAAGATTCACTCCCAGTAGGCGGCGGCTTAGCGTGTGTAACTCTGCTAAAATCGCCTTGCGACCGATCAACTCGGAATGAGGGCCAATGTGCAAGCATGTGCAAAGAAACGTGCAATAAAGTGCTATAGTGCTATATTGTGCCGAAATAATTCTAAAACGACACCCATCTGGTAATGTGCTTATTTACCACTAATGAAGGTGCAGCACCAATAAAATGAAAATACTCTGGCGGCACTCACGTCTGTCAAGATACAATGTATCCGGATGGAGTCCTCAAAAACATCCATCAAACCAGAGTACCTTAAAACCAAAAAGTGCTGTGCTGCACCTTCATTAGTGGTAAATAAGCACATTACCAGAAGGGTGTCGTTTTAGAATTATTTCGGCACAATATAGCACTTTATTGCACGTTTTAGTGCACCTGCTTGCACATTGGCCCTCCTTCCGAGTTGTTCGCTCGCTAGCTGCTTTTAGCAGCATTGCACACGCTAGGCCGCCGCCCTCTGGGAGTGTATCTTAGAATAGCAGAATTGCGAACGAAAGATTAGCAGAACTGCTACTAAATAATTCCCTGCAGTTTCTGAGTAGCTCCAGACCTACTCCTAGACTGCGATCACCTCAGTCCGTTTAGTTCCTGGTTTGACGTCACAAACACGCCCTGCGTTCGGCCAGCCACTCCCTCGTTTCTCCAAACACTCCCGCGCTTTTCCCTGACACGCCTGCGTTTTTAGCACTCTCCCGGAAAACGCTCAGTTACCACCCAGAAACACCCACTTCCTGTCAATCACTCACCGATCAGCAGTGCGACTGAAAAGCGTTGTACGAACACCAGCAAAACTGCTAAGTTTTTAGTTAAGTAACTTAGCGCATGCGCGCTGCGTACCATGCGCATGCGCATTTTCCACCTAATCGCTGCGTTGCGAAAAACGGCAACGAGCGAACAACTCGGAATGACCACCATTAAGCACAGTGTCACTTTGCCTCGATCTGTGCACTTTATTGATCCACTGTCTCCCATTCCCCACACGCGTGGAATACCATGCCAATATCTGGACGGATATGAGAGGAGGAGGTTAACAAAGAAGACATTTGATGTAAAGACACCTTTGAAAAGCAAACATTCCCTGTGTGTCTGGTACGCATATTAAGTTACTATTTGAGGACACTTTGATAAGTCACCTTAGAACACTGAAGGCGCAGCGGATTTACCATATAACACTATTTACAAATTTGTCCCACTGGAAATCGGACTACTTTGAAATCTGGCTGCTGCCACTGCATCTAGTTTGGAGTGTTTATATGTCTGACTAGCTTTCAGCTAGGGACTATTTATTTGTTCTATTTATGTATTTATTTATTTATATGTTTTAAGGCACCTGAGTTCTTTGAATATAAGGGTCAGCGCTACTTGCACTATATACACACACACATATATATATATATATATATATATATATACTGTGCATATATATATATATATATATATATATTATATATACACATATATATAATATATATGTAAGCCTCCACTGCTGCTTACCTCCGCAGCAGCTCACTCTGTCAGGGTTAGCAGTACCGACGCTCCACTGGGGGGTTGGGTGGGGGGAGACACAGGAAGCATGGGCGTCACAAGCCAGCCGCTGAGTTCAGCGGCACTGAGTGCCTTGACAGGCATACTCAGCTCTTCTGGCCGCGTCGGCTGCTGCCCTAGACAGTCAGAGTCTCTAGAGATTTACCTCATGATCCCGCGAGACTTTGACTACAGTGAAGCTCCTCAGCGGCCGCTGTCAGGTAACAGCTGAGCCGCCGAAGAGAAAAAAACGGAGACAGCTAAAGCTGTACTCTGGTTTTATGTTAATAGCAGTGGGGAGTCTGGGGATAATGTGTGAGGGCCCAGGGACGACTGCCCCTGTCGCCCCTCCCATAATCCGGCCCTGATCAGGGAGGCCTACAACTTGGCTCCTCCTTGCCTGTAGCATGGGGCATAGTTCCCTAATGGAACTGGGGCCACAAAACACATGCTACCAACACATACTGTGGTGCAAGCCAGTTGCCTAATAGCACCGTAGTTCCTATTTATAGGTACCAGGGAAATAGGATCAAAGGTAAAATAGGTCTATATATGGAGCAGTGATAAGAGTTGAGAAGTGAGCTAGTGGAGAAGTTGCCCATGGCAACCAATCAGCTGCTCTGTATAATGTTATAGAATCCAAGAAATTTTCAACAAACAGTTAAAAACCCAGCGCTGCTACCCAAAACACGCACTTATAATCTGGTCCACCTGCAGCTGTCCTATAGAGGTACCTAGTACTGCAGCTGTCCTATAGAGGTACCTAGTACTGCAGCTGTCCTATAGAGGTACCTAGTACTGCAGCTGTCCTGTAGAGGCACCTAGTACTGCAGCTGTCCTATAGAGGTACCTAGTACTGCAGCTGTCCTATAGAGGTACCTAGTACTGCAGCTGTCCTATAGAGGTACCTAGTACTGCAGCTGTCCTATAGAAGTACCTAGTACTGCAGCTGTCCTATAGAAGTACCTAGTACTGCAGCTGTCCTATAGAGGTACCTAGTACTGCAGCTGTCCTATAGAGGTACCTAGTACTGCAGCTGTCCTATAGAGGTACCTAGTACTGCAGCTGTCCTATAGAGGTACCTAGTACTGCAGCTGTCCTATAGAAGTACCTAGTACTGCAGCTGTCCTATAGAAGTACCTAGTACTGCAGCTGTCCTATAGAGGTACCTAGTACTGCAGCTGTCCTATAGAGGTACCTAGTACTGCAGCTGTCCTATAGAGGAACCTAGTACTGCAGCTGTCCTATAGAGGTACCTAGCACTGCAGCTGTCCTAAAGAGGTACCTAGTACTGCAGCTGTCCTATAGAGGTACCTAGTACTGCAGCTGTCCTATAGAAGTACCTAGTACTGCAGCTGTCCTATAGAGGTACCTAGAATTCCTCTTTTGAAAAAACACTTAACAAATGGTACTTTTTAATGTAGGTTAGTAGGGGTAAATGTATGATCTGTCGTTATGGGCGAGAAGCAGTATCAGCGCACATTGGGGGTAATTCCGAGTTGATCGCAGCAGGAATTTTTTTTAACTGTTGGGCAAAACCATGTGCACTGCAGGGGGGGGGGGGCAGATATAACATTTGCAGAGAGAGTTAGATTTGGGTGGGTTATTTTGTTTCTGTGTAAGGTAAATACTGGCTGCTTTATTTTTACACTGCAATTTAGATTGCAGATTGAACACACCACACCCAAATCTATCTCTCTCTGCACATGTTATATCTGCCTCCCCTGCAGTGCACATGGGGGGTCATTCCGAGTTGTTCGCTCGGTAAATTTCTTCGCATCGCAGCGATTTTCCGCTTAGTGCGCATGCGCAATGTCCGCACTGCGACTGCGCCAAGTAAATTTGCTATGCAGTTAGGTATTTTACTCACGGTTTTTTCTTCGTTCTGGTGATCGTAATGTGATTGACAGGAAGTGGGTGTTTCTGGGCGGAAACTGGCCGTTTTATGGGTGTGTGTGAAAAAACGCTACAGTTTCTGGGAAAAACGCGGGAGTGTCTGGAGAAACGGAGGAGTGTCTGGGCGAACGCTGGGTGTGTTTGTGACGTCAAACCAGGAACGACAAGCACTGAACTGATCGCAGATGCCGAGTATGTCTCGAGTTACTCAGAAACTGCACAGAGATGTCTTATCGCAAAATTGCGAATCTTTCGTTCGCAATTTTAAGAAGCTAAGATTCACTCCCAGTAGGCGGCGGCTTAGCATGTGCAAAGCTGCTAAAAGCAGCTTGCGAGCGAACAACTCGGAATGACCCCCATGGTTTTGCCCAACTGCTAACAAAAATCCTGCTGCGATTAACTTGGAATTACCCCCATGTTGTGCATCAATACCGCTTCTCCTGCATGTATTTGTGCGGCGGTGCCCCATGAACGCAGTGCACCTGTCCATATCAGCGCGGCTGACCGTTCCGACACCTACAGCTGTTGATTTCAATATATACATTATCCATCTTGTCGATGGCCCTTCCTGCTTCGCCTCGGTAATGAGGGGAAGCAGGAAGTGTCATAGCGGCACATTCTGTGCCGCTATAATACATTTGCCCCATAATTCCGTCAGTGTTAGGTAGTTCCTGTTAGTGGAAGTAACATATATTATGTTGATTAGTTAAGATAGGGATTGCGCTAAACCCTGGATAAGGGCTGCAAAACTTGGAACGCACCAGGAGCCAGAAGACCCACTAATTGTCCTAGTGGATAAGCGGATTCAGCCATTTTGTTTGCAACAAAGGGAATCCTGAGCTCCTGGCCAGGAATTTAAGAACAGGTAACATTGCCTTTGTCTCAATCCCTATCTTAATTTATGAACACAGCATATTATATATATATATGTTACTTCCGCTAACAGAGACTACCTATTGCTGTTTGCTTTGACGGAATTATAAACACTCACCTACATTTAGAAGCCTGAGGCAGAACTTGGACGACTAAACCTATTGACATCCGTTTGTAGGACCGGAAAACGAATGAAATACAGATGGCTTTCCTATCAACATATTATAATTTATACTAATGTGAATTGATTGCTGTGACTGTCTACATTTTACTGTGTATTTTATGTATTTTTAATTAAAGTTGTTAATTACACTGGTCAGACCAGCGGTGTCAATCTATTTGTTAAGTGTTTTACAGAATGCACTTGATAAATGTTACTGGCTCACTTCCCTACTGTTTTCACTGCTTCATGAATAGGCCCCTAAGTTACTCGGTAAACTTGTGAAACGTTATGCGCCAGCGTGACCAGGCAGCAATGGCCCGTTGGAACATATAGTTCTACAAATACAAAAAAAATAAAAAAAATACCAAAACGCCAACTTTAAACCAGTTTCATTGACCCAAGAAGAACTTCCCTAACCAAATGTAAAACATTTTACTACTTGTGCTATATTGTGTACCACATATGAATCATTCATACGCTTTTCTCGACAATACTGTGCATGTCCACACTTAAAGGATCTGATGTGGGGGGTCATTCAGACCTGATTGCATGCTAGGTTTTTTCGCTGCGCTGCGATCAGGTCATAACTGCGCATGCGTATGCACCGCAATGCACAGGCATGTCACACGGGTACAAAGTGGATCGTTGCTGTGCGATGGATTTAACGAAAAAAACATTCGCACAGCCGATCACAAGGAGACTGACAGGAAGAGGGCGTTTGTGGGTGGCAACTGACCATTTTCAGGGAATGGTTGGAAAAACGCAGGCGTGTCCAAGCGTTTGCAGGGCGGGTGTCTGACGTCAATTCCGGGACCGGACAGGCTGAAGTGATTGCAGCGGCTGAGTAAGTTCTGGGCAACTCAGGAACTGCACAAAACTTTTTTTTACCGCTCGGCTGCACATGCGTTCGCACACTTGCAAAGCTAACATACACTCCCCCTGTAGGAGGTGATTATCTGATCGCAGCGCTGCAAAAAACCTAGTGAGCGATTAGGTCTGAATTAGGCCCAGTGTACATTGATTTCTATTTATGAAAATAAATAAATATATATTCAATATATATTGAAACTGCATCTTTAGTGTTGGGTGGAATTCACCTTCAATAGTAATCCTGTAAAGGTGTGAGATAAAGCTTGACAATTGCAAACTTACTTCGTAGGTAATAGCGCAGACCTTCGGCTGGTCAAGACGTTTCTTGAGTTGGGATTACCTGGCGCAAACCTGGACTTCCTTATGTCAGAAAAGAATCAGGTTTGTGATAGCAATAACTAAACTGTAGAATCTTGAAAGGAAACTTTTAAGGTTAAAATATATTGTATCCTGTTATATATATTAACTAGTATTTTGGACTCTCCACTCACTGTTGCACAGCTACTGTATTATGCTTGGTATTGCAAGGTTTTTTTTCCTCTGATTCTCCCCACCTTCCTATATCTGCACCCCATCTGTCTCTCTGAAATCTGTCCCTCTTTTCCCACCACCCCAATTCAGTGCTGTGCGGTGGGGTGAGAGCCTTTTCTGTCATACTAATGTATACGCCAGAGTTTTGACTATATAAAGTATATGAAAAGGAGAACGAATTGACAGAATAGGAGAGGAGTGGGTTAAACCTCAGCTAGTCTGGGGGCAGGACGGTAAGGCATTATGGGAGTTTTATGGTTAGCCAATAGGAATGAATGTTGGGGGTAGGTGGAATGGGTTCTTAAGCCTGGGAAAGGGGCTGGGTGGGCTGGGTCAGCCTCTTCTGCTTTTGTCGTTGTGAGGGTGAGTGCTCTTCCCCCCTTTGTCTCCTTGCTGTGCTGCTTGCCATTGTTGAATTTAGGTGTGCTGCTGCTGTGGCAGTGTGCTTTATACTGTGCCCCTCTGTCCCCATTACCTTGGATTAACTTGTGGCCTGCCATGCCCCGTCCACGCCACTCCTCTGGCCCCCCTGCCCGCTACATTGATGTGGCTCCTGCTCGGGAGCCGGCGTCCGGTGCCCTGGGCCAGAGCACTTTGCTCACGGCCGGGGCTGAGCCTGCTGGCGCTGCTGCGGGCACCCGTCCACGCGTCCGGCTAGGCTGCGGGCGCCGGGGGATCCCTCCTGCACAGCGGTGGCTGGCGAGGGACAGGGCGGAGGCCGGCGGCGGACTGGATCGGGCGGCCGGCGGGGGGAGCCGTCCGGGGTGCCCGCTGGTGTGAATCCCCTGCCGGCTGCTGCTGCACGGGTACACGCGAGCGCGCGTTCCCTGCGCCCTCCACCGCTGAGAGTCACCGGCGGCTCCCCAGAGAATGAGGGGACTGCATGTAGGGATGGTGCCAGTGGCTCTTACACTGGCCGTCCCTTACGCCAGGTGGGTTCCGTTTCGCGCGCGCGCCCGTGGGGCTGTTGGACTCCCTGGGCGCTCTCCCCGCTCTAGCGGGGGGGCTCCCGGGGGCATTTGGTGGTGTCGGCACGGGGCCAGAGGGGGGGGGGGGGTAATGTCGGGAGTCAGCGGTTTCTCCCGGGAGGCGAGTCCAGTGGGGGCCGGGGCGGCGCTGTGGCTCGTGGTTCACCGCAGGAGAGAACGGGGGTTCTTAGGGCGGCTAGCGCCGGTCCCAGGCGGGGCCGGCCTGGGCGGCGTGACGACGCGGTTGGAGCCATCCCTGCTTCGGACCGGGGTGACCACTGGAGCTACGGCTGCGGCTCCGGATTTCTCCACTGTTGCGGCGGCAATGTCAGCCATGACGGCGGCGTTTGCGCCATTTTTGTCGACTTTGTCCCCGGGAGGCGTTTCCATGGTTCCCGCTTCGGTCGATGCGGCCGTTCTCCCGGGTGCTTCTGGCCCCGACATGGCGCAGTTTCTACAGGCGTGTCGCAGTCTGGGCTCCGCCGCTGCGTTGCTGGGTAGCGCTACCCCATCGCCCGCAGGGGCGTCTGCTTTCATTCCCGCCGGGGAGGCTTCGGCTCCAGGGGCAGTTGTCCCTTCTTTTTCAGGTGCGGATCCGGATGTCGATCAGGACGAGGAGCCGGTCGTGGCCGACGTTTCGCCTTCCGGAAGCGGGCCTGCCGGTGAGTGGGACGACGATACAGTTGCTATGTCGCTGGGTTCCTCTTCTTCCTCGTACGGCAGTACATCAAGTAGATCTTCCTCTTCTTCGTCGTGCCAGTCTGCGGTTAGTAGCACCGCGAAGGCTAGGAAGCGGGCTATCAAGTACGCGCGGCGTGAGGCGCAGCACCGGGATAAGCGGTCTCCGAAGAGTAGTAGTAGTTCTCGTCGGGAAAGGAGGAGGCGTAATTTTCTGGGCGTGGTGCGCTGCGAGTACACAGCAGTCTTGCGAGGGTTGCGTGAGAGTTGCAGGAGGAAGATTAGATGGGGGGAATACGTCGACCTTTTTACGTTAACGGAGGACACCAAGAGGGAAGGTAAGGAAGCGCTTGTGAAGGGCGGTATTGGGGCGGAGGCCTTCCGCTCGTATGACAACTGGTTGGCGGGTTTCTGTGTCTTCGCGGCGTGCTACTTGGAGGATCGCCCTGATGAACACATGAACGTCATCAGGTATATTCACCTCGTGCATGACATGCAGTGTCAGTCTAAGGACGATTCGTGGCTGCATTATGACAAGCAGTTCCGTCAGAAGCACGATTGCCTGCACATCATTGACTTCGGATGCAAAGATGTGGAGGTATGGCTTCGGGTCACGCGAGCGCAGGATATGAAGATGGTGACTAAGGGGGCGTCAGTGGCGCAGGCGAGTCAGTTTCGGCCCGCGGTTGAGGCTCCGCTGCGCCACCCTTGGACCGCGGCCCGTTCTCCGCAGCAGGCGCAGGCGAAGGTGAAGTGTTTCGCGTTCAACAATGCCACGTGTCCCCTTGGGCAACGGTGTCGTTTTTGCCACCTTTGCTTACGATGTAACGGATCCCACCCTGCTTCCAATTGCTTCCGAGCGGGGCGACCGAGTGCCAGGGCGGCCGCGGGCCCAGCCGGAAAAACTACTGGGGGGCTTGCCGCTAGTTAGGGCGCCGACCCCGGTTTGTTTGGGGGCCATGCTAAAGTGGTTGGGGTGGTACCCAAACACAGACGACGCAAGATTTCTGCGGGAGGGTTTTGCGTCGGGTTTTCGTTTACCAGTGGTGGGGGAGGTTTTAGTTCAGGCCGCCAGGAACCTGCAGTCTGCTCGGGAATTCCCCGACGTGCTTCGGGAAAAGGTTGAGCAGGAGGTTCACCAGGGGAGAATGGCGGGCCCCTTTGTGCTGCCGCCTGTCGAGGATTTGATTATTTCCAAGGTGGGGGTCGTGCCCAAAAAGGCTCCGGGTAAGTTCCGGCTCATTCAGCATCTGTCTTATCCATCTGGGTCCTCGGTGAACGATGCAATTTCGCCGAAATATTGTTCGGTGGTGTATCAGTCCTTTGAGGATGCTCTGGGCATGGTCCGGGGCTGTGGCCCCGGGGCCCTCATGGCTAAACAGGATGTTGAATCGGCTTTTCGCTTGCTCCCTTTGCACCCGGAGTCATTTCGATTCATGGGTTTCCGCGTCGGGGAGGAATACTTTGTAGACAAGTGTCTGCCTATGGGGTGTTCCGTTTCGTGTGCCTTTTTCGAAAAGTTCAGCACCTTTTTACATTGGTGTGTGGAGTTTTCTTGCGGAGGTAGCGGGATTGCACATTACCTGGATGATTTTTTGTGCATGGGGCCCGCGGGTTCTCCTCGCTGTGGTCTCCTGCTGTTCTCGCTGCGTGCCTTGTTGGGGCATTTTGGCGTCCCTGTGGCCGAGGATAAGACGGAGGGGCCCCTCTCCTGTTTGTCCTTTTTAGGTATCGAGATCGATTCGGTCGCAGGGGCTTGCCAGCTGCCTCAGGACAAGGTTGCGAAGCTTCGGGAGTCCATTGCGCAGTGCTCGGAGCGGCGTAAGGTGATGTTGCAGGAGGCTCAATCCCTCCTAGGTCTGTTGAACTTTGCCTGTCGGGTGATTCCCATGGGCGGGGTTTTTTGTCGGAAGTTGGAACGGTCCACGGCTGGGGTGTCCAGGCCGCACCATTTTGTCCGTTTCTCGGCAGAGATTAGGCGGGACCTCGCTATGTGGGTTTCGTTTCTGGCAGATTTCAATGGTGTGCTGATCTGGATGGCCCCGCTCGTTGACAGTTTCGACCTGCAGTTGTTTACGGATGCAGCGGGCTCATCGGGGGTTCGGTTGTTATCTGGACGGGGCTTGGTGCGCGGCCTCTTGGCCCGAGTCTTGGTCGAGGGAGGGGCTGACCGGCGACCTGTTGTTGCTGGAGCTTTTTCCCATCATGGTAGCCTTGGAGGTTTGGGGAGAGCGACTTCGCGATCGCAGTATTCTCTTCCGCTGCGATAACTTAGGGGTCGTGCACGCGGTTAACAACCAAAGAGCTAGGGTCCTTCGGGTGTTGTCGCGGCTCGTGCTAACCTGTATGCGCTGCAATATTCTGTTTTGGGCGCAACACGTCCCCGGTATAGATAATGGGATCGCCGATGAATTGTCCAGGGGCAGTGGGATAGGTTCCGTTTGTTGGCCCCGGAGGCTGATTCGGTAGGTTTGCCCTGCCCTTCTTATGTTTGGTAGGTCATCATGGCAGATTGGAAGGGCTAGCAGAGCTGTCTTTGGCTCCGTCCACTCTCGCTGGATACCGTCGGGCCTGGAAGGAGTGGGAAGACTTTTCCCGTGACCAAGGGCCTAGAGGTAAGAGGGGTCAGAGCTTGTTTCTAGACTTCATTTGGCAACTCTTCGTAACGGGGAGATAGAGGGCCGTGGTGTCTCGATACCTCGCCGGGATATCCTTTTATTCTAAATTGAAGGGTATGCCAGATTTTACGAAGGGTTTCCTGCTGGCGAGGGCGCTTAGAGGTTGGGCATGCTCGGCACCAGTGCCTCCTGATGGCCGGCGCCCTATTGATGCGTCCCTGCTTTCTTTCCTCTTAGGGGCGGTGGTGGGGGTGGCGGACTCCCGTTTTGAAGCGCTCCTATTTCGGCTGGCTTTTTCCATGGCTTTCCATGGCGCGTTCAGGGTTTCTGAGCTGGTTGCGGCTTCTAAGAAGTCCGAGGCCATGATGCGGCGCGCGGATGTTGTCGTGGGTGGGGGGTCCGTGCTGTGCAGGCTGCGCCACTCCAAGACTGATCAGATGGGTAGAGGTCATTGGATCACTTTGGCACCATCGGGTGGTGGGGACTGTTGTCCGGTGGCATTGGCTGGTCGGTATGCGGAGGTCAGGCCCTCGTCTGAGGGGTCTTGGCTGCTGCATTACGATGGGTCGCCATTGACGAAGTACCAATTTACATGGATGATGCGGCGCTGCCTGTCCAGTTTGGGCCTCTCACCTAGGGACTTTGGTTCACATTCCTTTAGAATTGGGGCCGCCACTTCCACAGCATCTGCAGGGCGCGCTGTGGACGAAATTAAGGCTTTGGGCCGCTGGAAGTCGGCGGCTTATAAGCGTTACATTCGGCCCGTTGTTGCGTAAGCGAGTTTGTTTCTACTAACATGTTGTTCGTTTACTGCGTTGTGTGTTCAGTTCAGTGTGTTCGTGCTGTATTGTTTGTCTCCCCTGTCCTCCCTACTCGGATGGCTAGCTACTCGCCACTGCTGGCAGTGGGGGTCTGGAGTGCTTCGCGATTTTTTACCTGAACTGACGAACTGATTTGGCTTAATTCATTCAATTCGGCTAATTGGCATCTAATTACAAGTTCCTCAGCAGGTTTTTACGTTTCATTTCCAGCCGAGTTATCCTGTGTTTCCCTACACCCCCCACCCCTCAACTCTAACCCCCCCCCCCCTTTATTATTTTACTTTTCCTTTTGTTTCTTTCTGTTGCTTCGATTGGCCTGAAGCTTGTCCAAGAGGAAAGTTATAGTCCTCTATTCAATTTTTCTTTTTGGCAGATCCTCGTTCTGGTAGTTGGTTCCTGTTCTGGGCTGGGTTTGGTTTTACCTCACATATTCACATTTGTTTATCTGTTTTTCCCCTTATAGGTTGGCGGGAGGATGTGTGTGGTGTGTGGGTGGTTGGTCATTCCTATGTTTATTGGGCAGCCGAATTTCTGGCTGCGGAAGGGGCTCCTTGCTTTGTTGGATCGGATGACGTACGGTGGATAGGTGTTCGGGGTATGCTTTGGCATGACCTGAAAGCGAGGCTTATGGAGCAGGTTCGGCGGTTTGGCATCCCCAAACTGTTGGTGATTCACTTAGGAGGGAACGACCTGGGTAAGAGGAAGGCGGTGAATCTTCGATTGGCCATTATTCAGGATTTGCAAGTGATTACGGGCGCTTGGCCAGGCTGTAGGCTTATCTGGTCTTGTATAGTTGTGTTGGCGTGGAGTGGTGGATTGTCGGGCGATCGGAGTGGCTCGCCGGAAGGTGAATGCCGCGGTTGCTAAGTTTGTGGTGGCCCATGGCGGTGCGGTAGTTTGGCACCAGCGGATCAAGTTCCGGTACTTCTACTTGTTTAGACCTGATGGGGTGCACTTGACAGGACAGGGACTATCTATATTTCTGGAGGATCTGTTTTCGGTGGTTGGTTCGGTAGGTTAGGGGTATGGTGGCGGTGCGTAGTTTCTGTGGAACAGAACTTCGCTGTTGGCGGGAAAGAACGGCAAGTTAACATTTGTTGTATTAAAGAGTGGATTGGAGGTCGTTTGGTGGTTGATTTTTAGGTGCGCTCTCCTTCGTTGACTGGTATTACATCTGCTGGACCGCCTTCTCGGGTGGCAGCCTCATCACCTTCACGGGTGGGTAGTCAGGATGGAGGTTGAGCGGATACCTATTGTTTGTTGGAAGGTTTACGTCAGTTTTTTATAAGATAGTTTGTTTATGGGATAGGGTTGTTTAGCCGTTCTTTCTGGCCACCATTCTTTAGTTTAATTATTCACAGTTAATGGTTCACTTAAATAAATAGCTAACATTTTCTGCCAAATTCAAGTCTTTGAATAATAATAATAATAATAATTATTATTTATTATAATTAAGTGTTAAGATGTTATGGTTTATGTTACGGACAATCCTCAGACTATATGAGGTTTAATACAAATAATCTATTAGAAATATCTTCTTTTCATTATTCTAATCATTTTTATAGTCAAAACTCTGGAGTAAAAAGTCTGTGGCAGGTCGCACATCTCTGATCAGAACTCACCAAAAGTTCCAGCAGTAAATACAGAATCAGTATGATATCCCAGCTGAGGGGATCCCCGCAATCCTCACCGCACATCCCAGCACCCCATGTCTGCCTCACTTTCTTCCCTGGCACCCCTTCTCCCACCATCGGTCTCTCTGTCTGTGATCTCTGTCTCCCCTCAGTCTCTCTCTCTACTCAGTCCCCGTTACCCACTGTTTATCTCTATCTGATCTTTGTCCCTTCTGGGTGTCACTGGTGTGGGGGCAGTGGGGGATGTGTGGGGGGCAGTGGGAGAAGGTTTTTGGCTCCAAGAGTTGACAGATACATTACCCCACCTTTCCATCTCTGTCCCGCACCACACCCATCAATCTCTCTCATCTCTGTCCCACCTTTCCCCCTCCACATCTCTGTATGTCACACTCTCAGCTCTCTACCCTCTCTCATCTTTATCCCCAATCTGCCTTCCTTTCTCTGTGATCTCCCCCCCCCCCCCCCATCTGTTCCATCAGGTGTACAATATTTGGGGATGCATGAGCAGGGTAGCCGTGGGTGGGTGACGGGGGGGGGGGGGGGGGGAGGCAGCTCCACATGTTGACAAGACTCAGGGATCATGTTGTAAAGCATATTACATAACAATTACATACAGTACTTTTGCTCTACACATAAACAGACATACTGTACAGATGTATCCTCATACACTGAGCGACATTACGTTATATGGGATGAGGCTTGTGGCTAAGTGGGGGTATCAATGGATTGCATACACTTGGGGCCGGATGTAATGACAGCATGCTGTGGGTGAGGTAATAGAATTGCAGGCTACTCAGAGATAATCGTGTGCAAATATCTGGTGAATTTCAGATGGCTCCTTTGTACCATGGATAGGCTTGGAGCAAATGCATGCAGCTCGTGAACTATAGGGGTGGTGTGGGGACCAAATCTGAATCCCGGCGGAAATCTGCCACCATTTTCAAGCACGCAATGTTTTGTGTAACTCTCCAAATTCACATTTATTTTCACTCGGATAAAAAGTTGCAATATACTGTACTCACAACTACACACATAACAATAGCTATAGCAGTATAAAAATAATATAAAGTGCTGCTATAAATTCTGACATCAAACAAACACTTTTGGAAGTCACATCAGACAGCAAAATGGGTCAATTTGCACTGACAGGTGGACAGGAGATTGGGGATGAAAAGAGAAACGGAACATCTAAATGAGGATGTCAGTGTCTCGGCACTTACGATAAATATACCTTGCATTCCTCATTTATTCCGGTGTCTGCGTCTTCGTGTCCATTTCCTGCGCATCGCCGTCATCCTCTTCTTTTCTTCTTCCCTTTCAGAATGACACGTTTGCAGACTTTGATGCGATGACTGACAAACTGATTGATGAAATTATTCAGCACATTCAGCTGTATAACCTCTCAATTTCAAGAATAAGGTGAGATGGAATATTGCCGTGTTTCACAGAGAGAGCGAGAGAGAATTCCCTGAATAACAAATGCCTGGCTATAATGAGCGACGTGGAAAACGTTTCCATGATATTTACAGTTTTACTGAACATCGTATATTTATTAATCTTTATTATAGTGAGAAGGTGACTCATGAAGGGCAAAAGTGTGAAAACACAGCACAAATTCTTTTTTGTGAAGTTACGTGCTTAGGTTGCTGGCAAAAGAGCCATGTTTAATAAAAATGACAGTGGATTAGTGGGCTGGGATGGATACGTCTGTGAGTACGCATCTGATAGGAGATGGGCGCTGGACAATGGGACTGATTCATGTTTTTAAGTAAAGCAAAAAAAGCAAGTAACTTTGGGGGTCATTCTGACCCGTTCGCTCGCTGCGTTTTAACGCAGCAGAGCGAACGGGTCCCTACTGCGCATGCGCCGGAGCCGTAGTGTGCCGGCGCATACCAGATGGCCGCAGGCTGTAGCAGGGATACGATCGCCTCTGCCTGACTGACAGGCAGAGGCGATCGCTGGGCGGGAGGGGGCAGAACGGTCGCGTTTGGCGGGTTTGGTCCAGCCAATGCAAGCGTGGCCGGACCGAACGGGGGGCGGGCTGCAGCGGCTGTGTGATGTCATACGCAGCCGCTGTGGTCCGGGGAGCGGTGAGTAGCTCCCGGCCAGCACGCTAAAGCTGCGCTGGCCGGGAGCTACTCTTGAAGTGCAAAGGCATCGCCGCTGTGCGATGCCTTTGCACTTCTGCGAGGGGGGGCCGAACTGACATGCGGGGCGGACTAGCCGTGTGCTGGGCGTCCCCCCGCTTGTCAGGGAAGAAGATCGTAGCTGTGCTAAATTTAGCACAGCTACGATCAACTAGGAATGACCCCCTTTGTGTCTGGAACAAACCATGTTACCACTCATGGGGTGCCAATACATTTACATTTCTAGTGTGCAGGGTAAAATAAGATTTTAAACCTACCGGTAAATCTTTTTCTCGTAGTCCATAGAGGATGCTGGGGACTCCGTAAGGACCATGGGGATAGACGGGCTCCGCAGGAGACATGGGCACTTTAAGAAAGACTTTGGATCTGGGTGTGCACTGGCTCCTCCCTCTATGCCCCTCCTCCAGACCTCAGTTAGAGAAACTGTGCCCAGAGGAGACGGACAGTACGAGGAAAGGATTTTTGTTAACCTAAGGGCAAGATTTATACCAGCCACACCAATCACACCGTATAACTTGTGATATACTATCTAGTTAACAGTATGAAAAAACAACATAGCATCTGTCCAAAACCGATGAAACTATAACATAACCCTTATGTAAGCAATAACTATATACAAGTCTTGCAGAAGTAGTCCGCACTTGGGACGGGCGCCCAGCATCCGTTCCGGACTACGAGAAAAAGATTTACCGGTAGGTTTAAAATCTTATTTTCTCTAACGTCCTAGAGGATACTGGGGACTCCATAAGGACCATGGGGATTATACCAAAGCTCCCAAACGGGCGGGAGAGTGCGGATGACTCTGCAGCACCGAGTGAGCAAACAGGAGGTCCTCCTCAGCCAGGGTATCAAACTTATAGAACTTTGCAAAGGTGTTTGACCCCGACCAAGTAGCAGCTCGGCACAGCTGTAGTGCCGAGACCCCTATGGCAGCCGCCCAAGAAGAGCCCACCTTCCTAGTGGAATGGGCCTTAACCGATTTTGGTAACGGCAATCCTGCCGTAGAATGCGCCTGCTGAATCGTGTTACAGATCCAGCGAGCAATAGTCTGCTTTGAAGCGGGAGCGCCAACCTTGTTGGCTGCATACAGGACAAACAGTGCTTCTGTTTTCCTGACTCTAGCCGTTCTGGCCACGTAAATTTTCGAAGCCCTGACCACATCAAGGTACTCGGAATCCTCCAAGTCACGCGTAGCCACAGGCACGACAATAGGTTGGTTCATATGAAAGGATGAGGCCACTTTAGGTAGGAATTGAGGACGGGTCCGCAATTCCGCTCTATCCATATGGAAAACCAGATAGGGGCTTTTATGTGATAAAGCCGCTAATTCCGAAACTCGCCTAGCCGAAGCTAAGGCTAACAATATGACTACCTTCCAAGTGAGATATTTCAACTCCACCGTTTTAAGTGGTTCAAACCAATGTAACTTAAGGAAACTTAACACCACATTAAGGTCCCAAGGCGCCACCGGAGGTACAAAAGGAGGCTGAATATGCAGTACTCCCTTCACAAAAGTCTGTACTTCTGGGAGAGAGGCCAATTCCTTTTGAAAGAAAATGGATAAGGCCAAAATCTTAACCTTAATAGATCCTAATTTCTCTATCGTCCTAGTGGATGCTGGGGTTCCTGAAAGGACCATGGGGAATAGCGGCTCCGCAGGAGACAGGGCACAAAAAGTAAAGCTTTAGGATCAGGTGGTGTGCACTGGCTCCTCCCCCTATGACCCTCCTCCAAGCCTCAGTTAGATTTTTGTGCCCGGCCGAGAAGGGTGCAATCTAGGTGGCTCTCCTAAAGAGCTGCTTAGAAAAGTTTAGCTTAGGTTTTTTTATTTTACAGTGAGTCCTGCTGGCAACAGGATCACTGCAACGAGGGACTTAGGGGAGAAGAAGTGAACTCACCTGCGTGCAGGATGGATTGGCTTCTTGGCTACTGGACATTAGCTCCAGAGGGACGATCACAGGTACAGCCTGGATGGTCACCGGAGCCTCGCCGCCGGCCCCCTTGCAGATGCTGAAACGAGAAGAGGTCCAGAATCGGCGGCAGAAGACTCCTCAGTCTTCTTAAGGTAGCGCACAGCACTGCAGCTGTGCGCCATTTTCCTCTCAGCACACTTCACACGGCAGTCACTGAGGGTGCAGGGCGCTGGGAGGGGGGCGCCCTGGGAGGCAAATGAAAACCTTTTTTGGCTAAAAATACCTCACATATAGCCTCCGGGGGCTATATGGAGATATTTAACCCCTGCCAGAATCCGTTAAGAGCGGGAGACGAGGCCGCCGAAAAAGGGGCGGGGCCTATCTCCTCAGCACACAGCGCCATTTTCCCTCACAGAAAGGCTGGAGGGAAGGCTCCCAGGCTCTCCCCTGCACTGCACTACAGAAACAGGGTTAAAACAGAGAGGGGGGGCACAAATTTGGCGTTAGAAATATATAAAAAAGATGCTATAAGGGAAAACACTTATATAAGGTTGTCCCTATATAATTATAGCGTTTTTGGTGTGTGCTGGCAAACTCTCCCTCTGTCTCTCCAAAGGGCTAGTGGGTCCTGTCCTCTATCAGAGCATTCCCTGTGTGTGTGCTGTGTGTCGGTACGTGTGTGTCGACATGTATGAGGACGATGTTGGTGAGGAGGCAGAGCAATTGCCTGTAATGGTGATGTCACTCTCTAGGGAGTCGACACCGGAATGGATGGCTTATTTAGGGAATTACGTGATAATGTCAACACGCGCCAAGGTCGGTTGATGACATGAGACGGCCGACAAACAATTAGTACCGGTCCAGACGTCTCAAAAACACCGTCAGGGGTTTTAAAACGCCCGTTTACTTTAGTCGGTCGACACAGACACAGACAGGGACACTGAATCCAGTGTCGACGGTGAATAAACAAACGTATTCCTTATTAGGGCCACACGTTAAGGGCAATGAAGGAGGTGTTACATATTTCTGATACTACAAGTACCACAAAAGAGGGTATTATGTGGGATGTGAAAAAACTACCGTAGTTTTTCCTGAATCAGATAAATTAAATGAAGTGTGTGATGATGCGTGGGTTCCCCCCGATAGAAAATATGGGCGGTATACCCTTTCCCGCCAGAAGTTAGGGCGCGTTGGGAAACACCCCTTAGGGTGGATAAGGCGCTCACACGCTTATCAGAACAAGTGGCGGTACCGTCTATAGATAGGGCCGTCCTCAAGGAGCCAGCTGACAGGAGGCTGGAAAAATATCATAAAAAGTATATACACACATACTGGTGTTATACTGCGACCAGCGATCGCCTCAGCCTGGATGTGCAGAGCTGGGGTGGCTTGGTCGGATTCCCTGACTAAAAATATTGATACCCTTGACAGGGACAGTATTTTATTGACTATAGAGCATTTAAAGGATGTATTTCTATATATGCGAGATGCACAGAGGGATATTTGCACTCTGGCATCAAGAGTAAGTGCGATGTCCATATCTGCCAGAAGATGTTTATGGACACGACAGTGGTCAGGTGATGCAGATTCCAAACGGCACAAAGGTGTATTGCCGTATAAAGGAAGAGGAGTTATTTGGGGTCGGTCCATCGGACCTGGTGGCCACGGCAACTGCTGGAAAATCCACCGTTTTTACCCTAAGTCACATCTCTGCAGAAAAAGACACCGTCTTTTCAGCTTCAGTCCTTTCGTCCCTATAAGAGTCATATCTGCCCAGGGATAGAGGAAAGGGAAGAAGACTGCAGCAGGCAGCCCATTCCCAGGAACAGAAGCGTTCCACCGCTTCTGCCAAGTCCTCAGCATGACGCTGAGACCGTACAGGACCCCTGGATCCTACAAGTAGTATCCCAGGGGTACAGTTTGGAATGTCGAGACGTTTCCCCTGCGCAGGCTCCTGAAGTCTGCTTTACCAAGGTATCCCTCCGACAAGGAGGCAGTATGGGAAAAAATTCACGAGCTGTATTCCCAGCAGGTGATAATTAAATTACCCCTCCTACAACAAGAAAAGGGGGTATTATTCCACACTATATTGTGGTACTGAAGCCAGAAGGCTAGGTGAGACCTATTCTAAATCTAAAAAAATTTGAACACTTACAAAGGTTCAAATCAAGATGGAGTCACTCAGAGCAGTGATAACGAACCGGGAAGAAGGGGACTATCTGGTGTCCCGAGACATCAGGGATGCTTACCTCCATGTCCCAAATTTGCCCTTATCACTAAGGGTACCTCAGGTTCGTGGTACAGAACTGTCACTATCAGTTTCAGACGCTGCCGTTTGGATTGTCTACGGCACCCCGGGTCTTTACCAAGGTAATGGCCGAAATGATGGTTCTTCTTCGAAGAAAAGGCGTCTTAATTATCCCTTACTTGGACGATCTCCTGATAAGGGCAAAGTCCAGGGAACAGTTGGAGGTCGGAGTAGCACTATCTCGGATACTGTTACAACAGCAGGGGTGGATTCTAAATATTCCAAAATCGCAGCTGATCCCGACAACAAGTCTCCTGTGCTTAGGGATGATTCTGGACACAGTCCAGAAAAAGGTGTTTCTCCCGGAAGAGAAAGCCAGGGAGTTATCCGAGCTAGTCAGGAACCTCCTAAAATCAGTGCATCATTGCACAAGGGCCATGGTAAAAAAATGGTGACTTCCTTCGAAGCAATTCCAGTCGGCAGATTTCATGCAAGAACTTTTCAGTGGGATCTGCTGGACAAATGGTCCGGATCGCATCTTCAGATGCATCAGCGGAAAACCCTATATCCAAGGACAAGGGTGTCTCTCCTGTGGTGGTTACAGAGTGCTCATCTTCTAGAGGGCCGCAGATTCGGCATTCAGTTTTGGATGTTGGTGACCACGGAGGCCAGCCCGAGAGGCTGGGGAGCAGTCACACAAGGAAAAAATTTCCAGGGAGTGTGATCAAGTCTGGAGATTTTTCTCCACATAAATATAGCTAAGGGTAAATTTATAATGCTCTAAGCTTAGCAAGACCTCTGCTTCAAGGTCAGCCGGTATTGATCCAGTGGGATAAAACATCACGGCAGTCGCCCACGTAAATAGACAGGGCGGCACAAGAAGCAGGAGGGCAGTGGCAAAAACTGCAAGGACTTTTCGCTGGGCGGAAAATCATGTGATAGCACTGTCAGCAGTGTTTCATTCCGGGAATGGAAACTGGGAAGCAGACTTCCTCAGTAGGCACGACCTCCACCCGGCAGAGTGGGAACTTCATGGGGAAGTTTTCCACATAATTGTAAACCGTTGGGAATTACCAAAGGTGGACATGATGGCGTCCCATCTGAACAAAAAACGGGACAGGTATTGCGCCAGGTTAAGAGACCCTCAGGCAATAGCTGTGGACGTTCTGGTAACACCGTGGGTGTACCAGTCGGTGTATGTGTTCCATCCTCTGCTTTTCATACCTAAGGTACTGAGAATTATAAGACGTAGAGGAGTAAGAACTATACTCATGGCTCCGGATTGGCCAAGAAGGACTTGGTACCCGGAACTTCAAGAGATGCTCACAGAGGACTTATGGCCTCTGCCGCTAAGAAGGGACTTGTTTCAGCAAGTACCATGTCTGTTCCAAGACTTACCGCAGCTGCGTTTGACGGCATGGCGGTGGAACGCCGGATCCTAAGGGAAAAGGCATTCAGGAAGAGGTCATTCCTACCCTGGTCAAAGCCAGAAAGGAGGTGACCGCACAACATTATCACCACATGTGGCGAAAATATGTTGCGTGGTGTGAGGCCAGGAAGGCCCCACGAAGAAATTTCAACTCGGTCGATTCCTGCATTTCTTGCAAACAGGAGTGTCTATGGGCCTCAAATTGGGGTCCATTAAGGTTCAAATTTCGGCCCTGTCGATTTTTCTTCCAGAAAGAATTGGCTTCAGTTCCTGAAGTCCAGAAGTTTGTCAAGGGAGTATTGCATATACAACCCCCTTTTGTGCCTCCAGTGGCACTGTGGGATCTCAACGTAGTTCTGGGATTCCTCAAAACACATTGGTTTAAAACCAGTCAAATCTGTGGATTTGAAGCATCTCACATGAAAAGTGAACATGCTCTTGGACCTGGCCTGGACCAGGCGAGTGTCAAATTGGTGTTTTTTTTCTCAAAAAAGCCCATATCTGTTTGTCCATTCGGACAGGGCAGAGCTGCGGACTCGTCCCCAGTTCTCTCCCTAAGGTGGTGTCAGTGTTTCACCTGAACCAGCTTATTGTGGTGTCTTGCGCCTACTAGGGACTTGGAGGACTCCAAGTTGCTAGATGTTGTCAGGGCCCTGAAAATATGTTCCAGGACGGCTGGAGTCAGGAAAACTGACTTGCTGTTATCCTGTATGCACCCAACAAACTGGGTGCTCTTGCTTTTAAGCAGACTTTTGCTAGTTGGATGTGTAATACAATTCAGCTTGCACATTCTGTGGCAGGCCTGCCACAGCCAAAATATGTAAATGCCCATTCCACAAGGAAGGTGGGCTCATCTTGGGCGGCTGCCCGAGGGGTCTCGGCTTTACAACTTTGCCGAGCGGCTATTTAGTCAGGGGCAAACACGTTTGTAAAATCCTACAAATTTGATACCCTGGCTAAGGAGGACCTGGAGTTCTCTCATTCGGTGCTGCAGAGTCATCCGCACTCTCCCGCCCGTTTGGGAGCTTTGGTATAATCCCCATGGTCCTTTCAGGAACCCCAGCATCCACTAGGACGATAGAGAAAATAAGAATTTACTTACCGATAATTCTATTTCTCGGAGTCCGTAGTGGATGCTGGGCGCCCATCCCAAGTGCGGATTATCTGCATTACTTGTACATAGTTACAAAAATCGGGTTATTATTGTTGTGAGCCATCTTTTCAGAGGCTCCGCTGTTATCATACTGTTAACTGGGTTCAGATCACAGGTTGTACAGTGTGATTGGTGTGGCTGGTATGAGTCTTACCCGGGATTCATAAATCCTTCCTTATTGTGTACGCTCGTCCGGGCACAGTACCTAACTGAGGCTTGGAGGAGGGTCATAGGGGGAGGAGCCAGTGCACACCACCTGATCCTAAAGCTTTACTTTTTGTGCCCTGACTCCTGCGGAGCCGCTATTCCCCATGGTCCTTTCAGGAACCCCAGCATCCACTACGGACTCCGAGAAATAGAATTATCGGTAAGTAAATTCTTATTTTTAGGCCCAGATTCACTCCAGTTTGTAGGAAGTGAAGAAAACGGCCTAGATGGAATTCTTCCGTAGGAGCATTCCTGGCCTCACACCAAGAAACATATTTTCGTCATATACGGTGATAATGTTTTGAAGTCACGTCCTTCCTAGCCTTTATTGGTGTAGGAATGACCTCATCCAGAATACCTTTTTCCGCTAGGATCCGGCGTTCAACCGCCATGCCGTCAAACGCAGCCGCGGTAAGTCTTGGAACATACAGGGCCCCTGTTGCAACAGGTCCTGTCTTAGAGTAAGAGGCCACGGATCTTCTGTGAGCATTTCCTGCAGATCCGGATACCAGGTACTTCGTGGCCAATCTGGAACAATGAGGATTGTTCTCACCCCTCTTTTTCTTATTATTCTCAACACCTTGGGTATGAGAGGAAGAGGAGGAAATACATAGACCGACTGGAACACCCACGGTGTCACTAGGGCGTCCACAACTACTGCCTGAGGGTCTCTTGACCTGGCGCAATACCTTTGTAGCTTTTTGTTGAGACGAGACGCCATCATGTCTATTGGGGCAGTCCCCACTGACTTGCAATCTGTGCGAAGACTTCCTGATGAAGTCCCCACTCTCCCGGATGCAGGTCGTGTCTGCTGAGGAAGTCTGCTTCCCAGTTGTCCACTCCCGGAATAAACACTGCTGACAGTGCGCTTACATGATTCTCCGCCCAGCGAAGAATTCTGGTGGCTTCCGCCATCGCCACTCTGCTCCTTGTGCCGCCTTGGCGTTTTTCATGAGCTACAGCGGTGACGTTGTCTGACTGGATCAGAACTGGTTGGTCGCGAAGTAATGCCTCCGCTTGACGTAGGGCGTTGTATATGGCCCTCAGTTCCAGGATGTTGATATGGAGACAAGTCTCTTGACTTTACCAAAGACCTTGGAAATTTCTTCCCTGTGTGACTGCTCCCCAACCTCGGAGGCTCGCGTCCGTTGTCACCAGGATCCAGTCCTGAATGCCGAACCTGCGGCCCTCTAGGAGGTGAGCACTCTGCAGCCACCACAGGAGAGATACCCTGGCTCTGGGGGACAGGGTGATCCGCTGATGAATTTGTAGATGTGACCCGGACCACTTGTCCAGTAGGTCCCATTGGAAAGTCCTTGCATGGAACCTACCGAAGGGGATGGCTTTGTATGTCGCCACCAGGACTTGAGTGCAATGATGTACTGACACTTGTTTCGGCTTCAACAGGTTCTTGACTAGAGTCATGAGTTCCTGCGCTTTTTCTATCGGAAGAAAAACCCTTTTCTGGTCCGTATCCAGAATCATGCCCAAGAAGGTCAGACGAGTCGTAGGATTCAGCTGCGACTTTGGAATATTGAGAATATAGCTGTGTCGCTGTAACACCTTCAGTGAAAGTGATACGCTGTTCAACAACTTCTCCCGTGATCTCGCTTTTATGAGGAGATCGTCCAAGTACGGGATAATTGTGACACCCTGCTTGCGCAGGAGCACCATCATTTCCGCCATTACCTTGGTGAAAATTCTCGGGGCCGTGGAAAGCCCAAACGGCAACGTCTGAAATTGGTAATGACAATCCTGTACCGCAAATCTCAGGTACGCCTGATGAGGAGGATATATGGGAACATGCAGGTATGCATCCTTTATGTCCAGAAATACCATAAAATCCCCCCCTTCCAGGCTGGCGATGACCGCTCTGAGCGATTCCATCTTGAATTTGAACTGTTTTAAGTAAAGGTTCAGGGATTTTAAATTCAAAATGGGTCTGACCGAACCGTCCGTTTTCGGGACCACAAACAGAGTTGAGTAGTATCCCTTCCCTCTTTGAAGCAGGGGAACCTCGACCACCACTTGTTGAAGACACAATTTATGAATCGCATGTAACACTATCTCCCTTTCTAGGGGAGAAGTCGGTAGCGCCGATTTGAAAAAAACGGCGAAGAGGCACTTCTTCGAATTCCAGCTTGTATCCCTGAGAAACAATTTCTATTGCCCAGGGATCCACCTGTGAGTGAACCCAGATGTGGCTGAAAAGTCGAAGACGTGCCCCCACTGGAGCGGACTCCCTCAGGGGAGCACCAGCGTCATGCTGTGGATTTTGCAGAGGCCGGGGAGGACTTCTGTTCCTGGGAAATAGCTGTGTTGTGCAGCTTTTTTCCTCTGCCCTTACCTCTGGCAAGAAAGGACGATCCTCTCGTACTCTTTTGCTTTTATTTAAACGAAAGGACTGCATTTGATAATGAGGCTCTTTCTTAGGTTTTGAGGGAATATAAGGCAAAAAATTTGATTTACCTGCCGTAGCTGTGTAGACGAGGTCCGAGAGGCCTTCTCCAAATAATTCCTCACCCTTGTAAGGCAAAAACTCCATATGCCTCTTTGAGTCGGCATCACCTGTCCACTGTCGGGTCCATAAGACTCGCCTAGCTGAAATAGACATAGCGTTTATTCTGGAACCCAGTAGACTAATGTCTCTTTGAGCATCTCTCATATATAAGACAGCATCTTTTATATGCCCTAGGGTCATTAAAATGGTATTCTTATCTAGGGTATCAATTTCCGCTGATAAGGTATCTGTCCATGCTGCTACAGCGCTACAAACCCAGGCCGACGCAATTGCCGGTCTGAGTAACGTACCAGAATGTGTGTAAATGGACTTCAAGGTAACCTCCTGCTTGCGGTCAGCAGGATCCCTGAGGGTAGCCGTATTTTGGGATGGCAGCGCTATCTTTTTTGGTAAGCGTGTCAATGCTTTGTCTACCCTAGGGGAGGATTCCCACCGTATTCTGTCCTTTGGCGGGAAAGGATACGCCATAAGAATCCTTTTGGGAATCTGCTGATTTTTGTCTGGAGATTCCCAAGCTTTTTCGCATAATTCGTTCAGCTCATGTGAGGAGGGAAAGGTGACCTCAGGCTTCTTTCCTTTATACATGTGTACCCTCGTGTCAGGGACAGGGGGTTTCACTGTGATATGCAAAACATCTTTTATTGCAATAATCATATATCGAATACATTTAGCCACTTTTGGCTGTAATTTTGTATCATCGTAGTCGACACTGGAGTCTGAATCTGTGTCGGTATCTGTGTCAACTATTTGGGATAGTGGGCGCTTCTGAGTCCCCGAAGGTCCCGGCGACATTGGGACAGACATGGGTTGACTCCCTGACTGTACCCTAGCTTCAGCTTTGTCTAATCTTTTGTGCAATAAATTTACATTAGCACTTAAAACATTCCACATATCCATCCAGTCAGGTGTCGGCGCTGCCAACGGAGACCTTACATTCATACACTCCCCCTCCTCCTTAGGTGAGCCTTCAACCTCAGACATGTCGACACACGCGTACCGAAACACCACACACACACAGGGAAGCTCTTTTCTGAAGACAGGTTCCCCACCAGGCCCTTTGGAGAGACAGAGAGAGAGTATGCCAGCACACACCCCAGCGCTATATGACCCAGGAAAAACACAGAATGTTTACCCAGTAGCGCCTTTATGTATGTATATGCGCCAATTATGTGCCTCCCCCCCTCTTGAAAACCCTCTGTCACCGTTAGTAAGCAGGGGAGAGTCCGGGGAGCTTCCTCTCAGCGCTGTGCTGTGGATAAAATGGCGCTGGTGAGTGCTGAGGGAGAACCCCCGCCCCCTCGGCGGCAGGCTTCTGTCCCGCTCAAAATTCTTAAAAACATGGCGGGGGCTCTTTATATACATGTACAGTGCCCAGCTGTACATGTATATATGTACTTTTGCCACAGGAGAGGTTTATATTGCTGCCCAGGGCTCCCCCCCTGCGCCCTGCACCCTTACAGTGACAGATGTGTGTGAGGTGAATGGGAGCAATGGTGCACAGCTTCACTGCTGTGCGTTACCTCTATGAAGATGTCTTCTGCCGCCTCTGAAGTCTTCTTTTCTTCTCATACTCACCCGGCTTCTATCTTCCGGCTCTGCGAGGAGGACGGCGGCGCGGCTCTGGGACAGACGGCGAAGGTGAGACCTGCGTACCGATCCCTCTGGAGCTAATGGTGTCCAGTAGCCTAAGAAACAGAGCCTTGAAACTCAGAGAAGTGGGTCTGTTTCTCTCTCCTCAGTCCCTCGATGCAGGGAGTCTGCAGCCTCCCTGAACATAAAAAACCTAACTAAAATACTTTCTGACAGGAAACTCAGGAGAGCTCCCTGAAAGCACCCAGTCTCCACTGGGCACAGTATCAAACTGAGGTCTGGAGGAGGGGCATAGAGGGAGGAGCCAGTGCACACCCAGATCCAAAGTCTTTCTTAAAGTGCCCATGTCTCCTGCGGAGCTCGTCTATCCCCATTTTCCTTACGGAGTCCCCAGCATCCTCTAGGACGTTAGAGAAATACCAGCTGCTTGCGCATGTAGCCCACAAAGGTTTCACAGCTTTATTTTTACACTGCTAGCTAGATTTCATGTGGAACACACCCCACCCAAATCTAACTCTCTCTGCACATGTTCCATCTGCCCCAGCTGCAGTGCAGCATGGTTTTGCGCAGTTGCTTGCTTTTTTGCTTTACTTACAAACATGAATCAGGCCCAATGAGCCTTGCTCAGTTTAGAGTAAGCAGAAGAAGGTGCATAGTTTTGAATTAAGATGCAGAATGTAATGTAATATTTGGATGGAATTATTTATAGTAATTAATGGTTCTAAGAGGGTGAATTTAAACTGAATTAGTGCATGTTGTAGATGCCTTCTTTCCTACTAAAGTAGAGAATAGTTTTTTTTTTACAATAAAATAGAAGTTTGTACGTCTTGCACATATTTTAGTTGGTGGTGGCGCAATTGGAGCTACTGTAGCTCTGATAATTAATGCTAATTAATGTAGCCAATCAGAGAATTAGAAATACTTTCTCTGGCTACAGTTTGGCTACATCTACTCCCAATTTTCTTTCTTTTTTTTTTTACAGAATATTAGTAAATATGGTAACAATTACCTCTCCAGTGAAATGCACCTAAAAAGTTATTGTGCGTCTTTCCTGGAACCCAAATATTTAAAGAGATTTTTATTCATTGTGAATAAAGGTGTAATAAATAAAGAAATAAACAAACAAAAAATGAATAGATTTCCTGAGCTTGTCCAGTGGAATTAAACATCAGGTGTTCCACTGTCTGCTGCAGATTTTGTGAAGGATAAATAGATTTTTTTTTATTGCAAGCAAAAATAATTCAGCCTATCAGCATGCAGGGCTGCTTAAGTTTTAAAACACCAGAGTACATAAAGACGTCCGCGCTCTAACGCTCAGGCACAGTATGTATACTACAGTATATCATACAAATAAAGTAAAAAAAAAAAAACAATGAATCCAACTTGTATGAATATTATTTCCACTTTCTCAGACCTCTCACCTAAATATGTTTCAGCAAATCTAAGCACTTATTTATTGAATGTGTGCCTTAAATACTATAGCTGTCATTCAGTTCTATTACATATATGTAACACGGGCATGCCATCTTCTAAGTGTGTTCGACAACTTCATAACATCTTTGGCAGCCTGAGCATGTGATGTGCATATAAGACAGATGTGCAAATCTGAATCTGTTCACTGCTTCACTTCACCTGTCGGACTGGGGCATGTAGGGCCCACCGGGGGAATGCAGTGGTAGGGGCCCATGTTTAGGGGTGTGGTTAGTCTGCTGAGGGGGTGTGGCCTGCCACCTCATTGGTTTGACTAACCATTAGAGAGTGCAACACCTGGTCCCCTTCATAAATATATACAGTAAATTCAGCTGCTGCATGCATGATAATGTACCAGATTAATAACAGCAATGCACTGTACAAAATACACCATAGTCCGGTATAAGGTAACATATGTATAATGTATTATTCAAGTGCACAGTCTGGAACCTGATCCTTAGAGCAGGAGGTGGGTCCCCAGGCAGTGGGGCCTAACGGTGGATTTCCCTGTACCCCTGTGGGCCAGTCCAAGCCTGCCTGGAAGGATGGTTTTCTGACCCAAAGGATCCTATTACAATGCGTCAGTGCTATTATTATTAATAAAGCCGGACCCCTTAGTGTACACCGCACATGACTGTCGCTCAGTGGCATTGAAGGACCAACGTGAAGCTTAAACAGAAGGAATACGAAATTACATTTCAGTGTCCTAGACAATAAATCTAAATGCAGCGTTGTTATATATCCCTGTGTTTTATTCTGGTGCCTCCTCTCCATGCAGCTTCATCGGACATTCTTTGGGAAACATCATCATTCGATCCGTACTCACTCGTCCCCGTTTCCGATATTATCTCAACAAGCTCCATACGTTTCTCTCTCTATCGGGCCCTCACCTGGGAACGTTATACAGTAACAGCACCTTGGTTAGTACAGGTAAGTTGGGAGATGGTGACTAGTCTACTTGATGGAACCCCCCACCAAATGTTTTCTGGCGAGCTTCATTAGTTCATGTAAATCGTCCTGTATAAAATGTTTTAGTAGATTCATTATAATTTTTTTTTTTAAAGGTATGTCTTGAATAATTATAATAGTCATGAGTGATGCTAGAGCCTATTGACTTTTTCCATTGCTGGAGCACATCATAGCTTCAAGTTCGCTGTAAGATCAAGAGGTGTCGCAGAGAGATGGCCTTAGAACTTGTTCTCGCTTACCTCCTGTGGCCGGAGAGCCCCAGCCACGAGGCAAATGGCCGCTTTGGCACTGAAGGGGTTAAACCCCTAGTGCCCGGCGCCATTTGCAAAGACAATGGGCGCTTGGCGCCAGATTTAAAAATGTATTGTGGGCGCTAGGCGCCGTGTTTTATTAAATGTGTAAAAATGTTAAAATCCTGTATTTTAAACTGTGCCGTGGTCCCGGACCCCTCCGGAGACCACGGCAGGGAGGACAGCCCCCGGCGCGCTCAGCAGTGTGTGCGCGCCGGGGGAGAGAAGGCAGCCGCTGACCGCCGGAGTCCGGGAGCTCCGCTCCCGGCAGCGGTCAGTGTAGCCCCGGGCGCACTGGAGTGTGCGCGCCGGGGAGAAGGGTGAGCGCTGCGGCTGGGAGCTCGGCTCCCGCTGCAGTGCTCTCTGTGAGAGCCGCCGCTGGGGGCTGGGAGCTCTGCTCCCGGCACCTCAGCCCAGCACGGGTGGCCAGCCGCAGCAGCCGGGACGGACGTCCCGGGCTGCTAGCCGGCGAGGGGGGTGCGCTGCAGCCCGGCTCCCCGCCGGACGCTGCAGCGAGGCTACCAGACAGGCGCCGCTCATGGGGGACCGGGCTAGCCGGCTCCCTAGCGGCGTGGGTGAAATTAGGCTGCCCAGCAGGATGGTGAGCGCTGGGGTCCGGGAGCTACGCTCCCGGCGCCTCAGCGCTGAAACAAGCCAGGGTCACGGCGGCCAGGACAAGTGTCCCGGGCCGCCGGACTTCGGTACAGGGGGGTGCGCCGCTGCGTGCGGCGAGGCCACTGGTTAGTGCCACACTGGGGGGACAGTGAGAGCCAGCTCCCTGGAACCCCAGAGGCAGGAAGGCAGGCTGGAGGATGGGGGAAGCCAGCCCCATACCTCCAGCACTGAGAGAGAGCCCTAGCAGCCAGGCTGCAGGGCTAGGGAAGCCCAGCGCTGAGCGCTGGGCACAGTAGTTAAATAATGACATACAGTGTGTTGTAAGGCACTGCAGTGCCTGAGTATGTAGAGTCTGTGCAGGGCACAGGCTCAGTGTATATTTACAGGGAAATGTACAGTGTGATTTAAATGTAATGTATTTAAAGATAAAGTGCACTTACTTGATTGTGTGTCCCAGGAGGGGGGAATCCATAGCTGTGCAGGCTGATGGATTCTCCCAGACCTTTTCCCCAAAAACGGAATGTTTTCCCATCCAGCCTCACATTTCCAAGAGGTACAGGGAGAAAGAGAAGCAGCTTAGCTATGAAACAAGCTGAGTGGTTTCTTGGAGCTCCATGGAGATCAGCCGTAGTGCCAAGAAACCTGGGCCGGGGAGCCAGGCTGCCCAGCTCTGGAGCCCAAATCCAGGCTGCAGGCAGTGAGAGGGGTCCCGGGCAGGTTTCTGGAAGTCAGTTTAGGAGGGAAAAATTTCCCCCAGCCAGACTGAACGGCACCGTGGGAGTATCCTGAATCTCCAAGATAGGAGGGTCAAAGGAGACCGACCACTCCCCACTGTCCATAGGGAACAATGTAAAGGTGTGCATGAGACCAGAGCATGCACAGCTCATGGGTAAACATTGATTGGTTGTACACCACAGGGTGGGCTTACCCCCTGTGGTAAGGGGTCTTGGAGAGGGATAAAAGGAGGGCAGTTGGCCCATAGGAGTGTATTGTAACATCTTCTTCTGCTGAAAACATCTTGATTGTATGCTGTTGCCCCTAGCAATAGGGAGGAGC
This sequence comes from Pseudophryne corroboree, assembly GCF_028390025.1. Taxonomy (NCBI): domain Eukaryota; kingdom Metazoa; phylum Chordata; class Amphibia; order Anura; family Myobatrachidae; genus Pseudophryne; species Pseudophryne corroboree. Next base: position 39,583,391 of record NC_086448.1, read on the forward strand.
CTTTTTAAAGGTTATTTGAGCAATAAACACCTTTGCCTCAAGAAGACTGCTTCATCTTGTGACCTACAGGGTTAGGCCAAACCTAGCCCCGTCCTCCGGCTGTCCAGGGAAGCACCTAGCGTCTCCAAGCTCCGCCTTCCGCCAGCTACCGGTAGAGGCCTAGCAAGTGGCTAGTGGGGATTCGTCAGCACCACACAGCTGTGGTAAAGCAGTGCGTCGGCACATACAGAGCAGAACCGTGGTTCCAAACGCCACGGCAGGTTAGGAGTTTGGTGGTGGCAGCGAGAACCCGCCCACAGCGCAGTGGGTGGAGTCAGTAACAGGCGGTTACTGACGGTAAGCGGGAATCCCCTATGTGGTCAGGCCTCGTGCGGCTTGACCTTCCATTCTGTGCGCAGTCGACGGGACGCGGCAAGCGGCGAGTGCTTCCGTACGGTACCGTCCTGTCACAGAAAGTGGTGGCATAGTGGTGGGATAATCCCAGGCGGCTTTTCATTACCCGATTGGAGAAGCCAAGTTACTCAGGAGAGGAGTAACTGCAGCGCAGGAGAACGCACAAGATGGCGGAATTCAGCGGAATGTCCAAGGATGATCTGGAGATCGTATGCCAGGGGAAGGGTGTGGATATCCCTTCCAACGCGTCCAGGAGCGTCATGCAGGCGGCGCTCAGGAGCGTGGAGGAGTCTCATCGGGCGGAGGTGGAAAGCACTGACGGCGTCAGCATCGCAGAGGACGGCCCAACAGTGGACCTTCGTAAGGAACCGGTGAGAACCACAAGCCCCGCCCTCTCTCACAGCAGCAATGTTTCCCAGCAATCCCTAGCAGGGCCAGGATCCCAACGTCCCAGGGGGGGCGGCGCGGATACCCTAGCAGATCGGCTAGCGGAATTGGGGGAAAGGGCAACGGAGCAAGAGCGCTTGATCATCATCCAGATGTGGCGTGATGAGCGGGCACCACAGGCCGTGGTACCCCGGGAGCCGTTGTCAGCTGTTGTACACAGATCAGGACGTATACAGTTTGCCAAGTTTGCAGACAGTGATGGGGACATTGATGGACATTTGCAAGTTTTTGAAAGGACTTGTAAACTACACGATCTACCCAAGTCAGAGTGGGTGAGACACCTTGTGCCCACTCTGCATGGAGAGGCCTTGGAGGCCTATCGAGGAGTGGCGACGGAGGACTGTGGGAACTATGACGAAGTCGCGAAGGCCCTCCTCCAGCGATTCTTCATCACTCCAGAGTCTTACAGGAAGAAGTTCAGAGACTTGCCCAAGAATCCTAGCAGCACCCATGAGCAGTTCGCCACCCAGCTGCGGCAGTACGTGGTGAAGTGGGTGAAGGATTCGGAAGCCACTACATGGGACGCACTGATCGACCTGATCTGCAGGGAGCAGTTCTACCGCCGGTGCGCCCAAGAAGTGAAGGAGTGGGTGCTAGATCGGGAGCCACCCAGCTTAAAGATGGCTGCCCACTTAGCCGACAAGTATGTGGCAATTCGGCCACGGGGGCAGAAGCGCCCCGCCAGCAGCCAGCTCCAACAGACTGTACCACCAAGGGGACCACCCTCTTCAGCTCATCAACCCCAAAGACAAGCATCTTCCAACCCGGGTGCTCTTGGCCAGCAACCGCACCGCAGCGTCCCTGCAACTGATCAGAGATCATCGGTGCCACAACTGGAGAAGAAGTGCTACGGCTGTGGGAAAATCGGACATCTGAGGATGAACTGTCCTGCATCCCAAGCACCCCAGACTCGTGCCCCAAATCCGAGTGCTGGAGCCCGGATCACTTGTTTGACGAGAGGAGATGAGCCTACAGAGACTGTTCCCCCTCCAGTCAGTCCGATGGAGTGTGGCGAGAAACAGGTGCACTCTGCGGAGAGAGTCACCTGCATGGCCAAACAGCCCCTACACAACCTGTGGAGGCACCTGCAGCCAGTCCACGTGGGACCCCTGCAGGGAGAAGGCCTAAGAGACTCTGGGGCCTCAATCACTGTGGTGAGCCCCCACCTTATAGATTCTGCTGCAGTATTGCAGGGTCGCACTGCCACGATCACCCTGGCAGAAGGAACAGAAAAAGCGGTTCCCATGGCAAGAGTCTACCTGGACTGGGGAGCTGGACCCGAGTTGCGAGAAGTTGCCGTCATGGATGGTCTCCCAACTGATGTGGTCCTAGGAAATGATCTGGGTGGTGGGATCGTCACTATGTTTGTTGGCGCCATTCCCCGGAGTCAAGTTCCAAAACCACCATTGACATCAGCTACTCCAGCACCGCCCAGCCCAGAGGAAAAGACTACAGCTGCTAGACAACTGCCAGCACAGCCAACCACAGCATCAACCAGCCCAGAGGAAAAGATTACAGCGGCTAGATCAGCACATCTACCCCGCATGCCTTTTGCCTCTGGTATGCCCACGTCCACTAGCAACGCAGAGGATGTCGGTTCCAGCTCGTTTGATCCTGTGGGGGTGCCCAATGATGCTCCTGACCCAAGTGGTTTGCCAACTCCGGCGGTGAGTATGAGAAACCACACTGATTTTTCCATGACTGACCCCTACCAGACTGACCCTAGTAGTCCCCACCTAGATCCCCCTGTAGAGTGTCCCAATTTAGGAGAGATTGAGGGCCACAGGCAGGAGTTTAGGGAGGTTCAACTCTCCGACCCATCCCCGAAAGGCATGAGGCGCCACTCTGGCAGCGGCCTTGACCGGGTTGGGGCGGGAAGTTTGACCTGGCGGGAAGGGTTAAGGTACAGGGTAGACAGGAAAGTGGGAGGGGATAGACCAGATAGGGACTGTGTCCAACTGGTCCCCTCAAGGAACGTTCCTACGCAACCGGTGTCGGTTGCCAGCGAAACCCCTTTGGACAGTAACCCGGAGACAGACCGTACCCTGAAGTGCCTGATACAGAGCTTACCCTGGTCTGGAATGTCGGATGACGCCCAGACCACATGTAAGGCTGGTGCCATGCGTTGGCAGCCGGGGCACTCCAGCGGTTGTGTTGTCTCTGGGCCTCTGCCCATAGGAGAACCCTTGCAGCAAGTTGCTGTGGACATAGCAGGTCCCCTGCCTGTGCGCAGTAGATCGGGGAAGACACGCAGCCTCCCTGTAGTGGATGCCACACAGGATCCAGAGGCTGGTGGTCTGGCCGCCATCACTGTGGCACAGGTAGCGGACGAGGAGGAAGGAGTAGGCCTAGGTGACAGGGTAGGTTTCCCGAGTCATAGGTCGACAGAGGAGGATTGGAGGGCAGGTCTGACAGTTAGGGCAGACAGTTGCCAGTTAGGTATGACGGAGGTGCAGTGCCTGGGGCACCATGTGGGAGGAGACAGGGGTAGGCCCAACCCAGAGAGGGTGGAGGCAACCAGAGGCTGTCCCCGACCCACATCACCCAGACCGGTACTGACCTTAGACCCTGTAAGGCCCTACGGACATGTTGTCATTGACTTTAGTCCTGTAGTGAACCCCTTGACAGAGATGGCTAGGAAGGGCATTCCCAAGTCAGTGGACTTTGCACCCGCTTGCGAGTTGGTATTCCAGTCATTGAAGGAGGCTCGGGTACCCGCTCCAGTGCTGCTGGCGCACATTCTTGACCAGGACTGTGTGTTACGAACTATTGCGCCACTACACGGACTGGGAGCAGTACCGAGCCAGAAAGAGCCATATGGGCAGGAGCACCCTGTGGCCTGTTTGAGCAGAAAGCTGCTATTATGGGAGGTGGGGTAGGCCACAGTTGGGACACCGTGGGTGGCACTTGTTTGTAACCGGCCCCCCACCGTGGTGACTTACCACCTACCTGTTAGGTGGCTGCAACCTACCTTGGGGGAATTGGACAGACTTTTGCGGTGGAGCCCTGAACTTGGACTTCAGGTGGACTATTTGAACATTGTGCACCCACGAAGAGAGGCCCACTGCACTATGGATGAACTGTCTAGGCCAGAGCCTACACCCCCCAGGTAGCGTCCCCTTCACCCCAATGGACTGCGGGACCAGGACCCAAATCGTTGGGACATGGGTCCCTGGTTGACCCGCTTGAATGGGGGGGGAGGAGTGTGGCCGGAGAGCCCCAGCCACGAGGCAAATGGCCGCTTTGGCACTGAAGGGGTTAAACCCCTAGTGCCCGGCGCCATTTGCAAAGACAATGGGCGCTTGGCGCCAGATTTAAAAATGTATTGTGGGCGCTAGGCGCCGTGTTTTATTAAATGTGTAAAAATGTTAAAATCCTGTATTTTAAACTGTGCCGTGGTCCCGGACCCCTCCGGAGACCACGGCAGGGAGGACAGCCCCCGGCGCGCTCAGCAGTGTGTGCGCGCCGGGGGAGAGAAGGCAGCCGCTGACCGCCGGAGTCCGGGAGCTCCGCTCCCGGCAGCGGTCAGTGTAGCCCCGGGCGCACTGGAGTGTGCGCGCCGGGGAGAAGGGTGAGCGCTGCGGCTGGGAGCTCGGCTCCCGCTGCAGTGCTCTCTGTGAGAGCCGCCGCTGGGGGCTGGGAGCTCTGCTCCCGGCGCCTCAGCCCAGCACGGGTGGCCAGCCGCAGCAGCCGGGACGGACGTCCCGGGCTGCTAGCCGGCGAGGGGGGTGCGCTGCAGCCCGGCTCCCCGCCGGACGCTGCAGCGAGGCTACCAGACAGGCGCCGCTCATGGGGGACCGGGCTAGCCGGCTCCCTAGCGGCGTGGGTGAAATTAGGCTGCCCAGCAGGATGGTGAGCGCTGGGGTCCGGGAGCTACGCTCCCGGCGCCTCAGCGCTGAAACAAGCCAGGGTCACGGCGGCCAGGACAAGTGTCCCGGGCCGCCGGACTTCGGTACAGGGGGGTGCGCCGCTGCGTGCGGCGAGGCCACTGGTTAGTGCCACACTGGGGGGACAGTGAGAGCCAGCTCCCTGGAACCCCAGAGGCAGGAAGGCAGGCTGGAGGATGGGGGAAGCCAGCCCCATACCTCCAGCACTGAGAGAGAGCCCTAGCAGCCAGGCTGCAGGGCTAGGGAAGCCCAGCGCTGAGCGCTGGGCACAGTAGTTAAATAATGACATACAGTGTGTTGTAAGGCACTGCAGTGCCTGAGTATGTAGAGTCTGTGCAGGGCACAGGCTCAGTGTATATTTACAGGGAAATGTACAGTGTGATTTAAATGTAATGTATTTAAAGATAAAGTGCACTTACTTGATTGTGTGTCCCAGGAGGGGGGAATCCATAGCTGTGCAGGCTGATGGATTCTCCCAGACCTTTTCCCCAAAAACGGAATGTTTTCCCATCCAGCCTCACATTTCCAAGAGGTACAGGGAGAAAGAGAAGCAGCTTAGCTATGAAACAAGCTGAGTGGTTTCTTGGAGCTCCATGGAGATCAGCCGTAGTGCCAAGAAACCTGGGCCGGGGAGCCAGGCTGCCCAGCTCTGGAGCCCAAATCCAGGCTGCAGGCAATGAGAGGGGTCCCGGGCAGGTTTCTGGAAGTCAGTTTAGGAGGGAAAAACTTCCCCCAGCCAGACTGAACGGCACCGTGGGAGTATCCTGAATCTCCAAGATAGGAGGGTCAAAGGAGACCGACCACTCCCCACTGTCCATAGGGAACAATGTAAAGGTGTGCATGAGACCAGAGCATGCACAGCTCATGGGTAAACATTGATTGGTTGTACACCACAGGGTGGGCTTACCCCCTGTGGTAAGGGGTCTTGGAGAGGGATAAAAGGAGGGCAGTTGGCCCATAGGAGTGTATTGTAACATCTTCTTCTGCTGAAAACATCTTGATTGTATGCTGTTGCCCCTAGCAATAGGGAGGAGCCTTTTTAAAGGTTATTTGAGCAATAAACACCTTTGCCTCAAGAAGACTGCTTCATCTTGTGACCTACAGGGTTAGGCCAAACCTAGCCCCGTCCTCCGGCTGTCCAGGGAAGCACCTAGCGTCTCCAAGCTCCGCCTTCCGCCAGCTACCGGTAGAGGCCTAGCAAGTGGCTAGTGGGGATTCGTCAGCACCACACAGCTGTGGTAAAGCAGTGCGTCGGCACATACAGAGCAGAACCGTGGTTCCAAACGCCACGGCAGGTTAGGAGTTTGGTGGTGGCAGCGAGAACCCGCCCACAGCGCAGTGGGTGGAGTCAGTAACAGGCGGTTACTGACGGTAAGCGGGAATCCCCTATGTGGTCAGGCCTCGTGCGGCTTGACCTTCCATTCTGTGCGCAGTCGACGGGACGCGGCAAGCGGCGAGTGCTTCCGTACGGTACCGTCCTGTCACACCTCCCAACACAGTACTTTTCTTGCAAAATAATTGTTATAAAGTACTGTAGGTAGTCGAGATGCACATTGTAAGAAGTAGTCACATGGTGTGGTTAAGTCGCAAAGTCTGTGGTGCATCACATGGGGTGATCTGGCAGGATAACAACTGGGCAGAGGGGAAGTTTTGTCAAAGCTTGGAGTGAGAGAAGTGAAGAGAGATAAAGCACCAACCAATCAGCTCCTAGCTGCCATGTTACAGGCTGTGTTTGAAAAATGACAGTTAGGAGCTGGTTGTTCGGCAGTTTATCTCTGACCGCTTTCTCTCTCTCCAAGCTTTGGTGAATCTCCCCCTATGTCCCAGCCTGTGCTCACCATCCGGTGCTTCCCAACGTTCCTCACAAGATCTTACCGTAGCTACAGATGTAACAAGAGCTTGCCTATAGTGCATCTAAATGTGTACACAACATCCTGCACTGCCCGTCCCCCCAATATATACTTCCCCTGAGGTACTGGGAATAGTGTCCTGCTTCACTGTGACCCGCTCATAAAGGGACAGCAGCGTGAACCGAAGAGTCCTTTACAAAAAAAAAAATGTTTCAAAGAAGAGGGTGTGAGAGGAATATTTGTATTTTCTGTGGCCATCTTGCCCAGCACAGAGGAACCCTAGATAGATGACGCCACCTTTTGGGTACTGGTTTCCTTCCCAGCCCTCTTTTGCATGAGCCTCTAAGAATAGTCTGGCCATTACTGAGAAGTCCAAGGTGGTGTCTACTCAGGGCCGTCAACAGACATCGTGGGGCCCGATACAGTGATATCTCTGGTGCACCCTCAGAGCAACGGAATTTACTGCGCTATATAATAAGCTGTTATTAAGTAAATGTATATATATTTATTTATTTATCTGCAGTATACATATATATAAATATGTATATCTCTCCTTCCTCCCCCCCACACACCACGGTCTGTCTCTCCCCAATAACTCCATGATGATTCCCTGCTCACATCCCTGCCGAACATTAAGTGGCATATACTTGGGGCCCCTCTGATCCTTGGGGTCCGGTACAGGTGTCCCCTTTGACCCCCCCCCCCTGTTGCCGGTCATGTGTCTGCTTTGAGGATAGGACACCATCTTATGCAGTAGGTGGCCCGAATTCATGGAAGTCAGTCCTGTCTAGAGCAGAGGCTCCTGTGTAGCGATGATATGGTTCTTTATGTAGGTTTTTCTTGTAACCTTTTGGGTTCATGTTGATGATTGTGCATTGTGAATCTTATTCATCACCCATGCCAACTGGCTAGCCAGCATAGGGGCTCCATGTGCTCAGTGTCTTCCTGTTGAGGGAGCATGTTGTGTATTATTAAAAATTATATATAGTACTCTGAAGAGTATGCGGCCAATTCTGAGTCACACGCACATTTTATTACCTTATAATAATGTGAGTATACCTTGCCGGGGGTTCATGCATATGCAAGCAGGAAGTTGTTCCTCCCTTTTATACTGCATGTAGTGTCTGTTGGCAAGGCTGTGGGGAAGGGGGTTTCTGGGCCATTGGAAACCCCTCCTATGTTTTTGATTATGGGTTTTATGCTGGCTGCCGCAACTATCATTATTAATATCCACAATTGCACCAGCCCCATGCACGGTACATGAGATATGTCTGTAGCAAGCTTCACTTCCCCAGAATCGCGGTGAGCAGGATGAAATTGCTAATTATGCTAATTCTCTCTGGAAGCATTGGGATGGGGGCCCCTTCAAAATGTTGCTATGGGGCCCACAAAGTTCTGGCTACTCCCCTGGTGGAACACCCATATGATAAGAACAGTGCATTCCTTATTAATAAGCCATGTGCACAGTGGTGGGATTCAAATAAATTAACAACAGGTTCTATGTCCTAATGACTATTTTAAGTATACCGAAAGGTAGTTTAATAATTCATGCATTTAATACTCAAATAACACCCATTGGGGCAGATGTATTAACTTGGAGACGGCATAAGGAAGTGATAAACCAGTGATATGTGCAAGGTGATAAAGGCACCAGCCAATCAGCCCCAATATGTAAATTAACAGTTAGGATCTGATTGGCTGGTGTCTCAATCTACTGCGGGGGCAGCGTCAGGTAGCACTACTGGGGCAGCGGCGGGTTCCATGGGTGCTCCTCGCGGTCCATGGGTGCTCGGGCCCGGGAGCACCCACGCAATTAGCAACCGGTTCTAAGAACCATACCTAACTTTAGGTATCGGTTCTGAAGAACTGGTGCGAACCGGCTGAATCCCACCACTGCATGTGCATAACAAGAGGAAGCATCACTCTGTATCTGGCTACAAAAAATAGTTAAAAGAAATATTCCCGGGGACCAACATTTTCAGAGACGTGTTTAAAACCTGGCTCTGTCCCTGTACGGCCGCAGTGAATGTTGATGTAATCACTGATGTCAGAGGAGATGTTCGTGATGTCATTGATTAGTGATACAATACGGTTTGAAAAGCTTCATGCCATATCAGCAGTGACATCATCGATGATGTCATTTGCCATGTGATTTTGTTTGAATGGTGTCAGAAAATATTTGGGTTTGGGCCCATTAAGATTCTAGTAATTCTTTTAATTCCTTTGATACTGAAATATATGGAAATTGTTTCCTGCTCACTGGTACTGCAGTAATACTCGCCTCTACTACAGTAAGAGGATGGATCTGGAAACAGCGAGGCGGAGACTGGAGCTTTGTGGGCGGGAATATGGTCAGGAATTACCTTTAACAGATTAATTAGTCATTTAATTTCCATCTTCCAGGTTTGTGGCTAATGCAAAAACTGAAAAAGTCTGGATCACTGCTACAGCTGACGTTCCGGGATAATGCTGATCTGCGTAAATCATTCCTGTACCAGCTTAGCCAAAAGCCAGGTATGAATAGATGACATTAAAATGACATGTTATATAGTATGCTGTACATACTGTAACACAGGAAGCACAGCACAACTGCCTAGACCATGACCTGGGGCACCTGAATGGAAACTAGAAGAGCACCTATACTGTGCGTAGGGCCGGTTCCACCGTTCTAGAACTTGTGGCGCCCAGGGCGATAGCTTCCTTTGCCCCCCCATAGGTAAAACAGGGCTAGTGCGCGTCTTAGGCGCCCGTAAAACAATAGGCGTGGCTTCATAGGGAAAGGGCGTGGCCACAGTTATGCTCCCTGTTGCTGTGCCCCCAGTAGATTTTGCCCCTGTAGTTTTGCTCCCTGCTGCAGTGCCCTCAGTAGTTTTGCCCCTGTAGTTTTGCTCCCTGTTGCTGTGCCCTCAGTAGTTTTGCTCCCTGTTGCTGTGCCCTCAGTAGTTATGCCCCTGTAGTTTTGCTCCCTGTTGCTGTGCCCTCAGTAGTTGTGCCCCATTGCTGTGCCCTGAGTAGATGTGCCCCCTGTTGCTGTGCCTCGTTGCTGTTCCCTCAGTAGATATGCCCCCAGTAGATGTGCCCCCTGTTGCTGTGCCGTCAGTAGCTTTGCCCCCTTTTGCTGTGCCCTCAGTAGCTGTGCCCCATTGCAGTGCCCTCAGTAGATGTGCCCCCTGTTGCTGTGCCTTGTTGCTGTTCCCTCAGTAGATGTGCCCCCTGTTGCTGTGCCCTCAGTAGATGTGCCCCCTGTTGCTGTGCCCTCAGTAGATGTGCCTCCTGTTGCTGTGCCCTCAGTAGATGTGCCATCAGTAGATGTGCCCCCTGTTGCTGTGCCATCAGTAGATGTGCCCCCTGTTGCTGTGCCATCAGTAGATGTGCCCCCTGTTGCTGTGCTCTCAGTCGATGTGCCCCCTGTTGCTGTGCCATCAGTAGATGTGCCCCCTGTTGCTGTGCCACCAGTAGTTGTGCCCCTGTAGTTTTGCCCCCTGTAGTTTTGCCCCCTGTTGTTGTGCCCCTGTAGTTTTGCCCCCTGTTGCTGTGCCCTCAGTAGATGTGCCCCCTGTTGCTGTGCCCTCAGTAGTTGTGACCCGTTGCGGTGCCCTCAGTCGATTTGGCCCATGTTGCTGTGCCCTCAGTAGATGTGCCCCCTGTTGCTGTGTCCTCAGTAGATGTGCCCCCTTTAGTTGTGCCCCCTGTTGCTGTGCCCCCTGTTGCTTTGCTCTCAGTAGTTGTGCCCCCTGTTGCTGTGCCCTCAGAAGTTGTGCCCCTGTAGTTTTGCCCTCTGTTGCTGTGCCCTCAGTAGTTTTTCACCCTGTTGCTGTGCCCTCAGTAGTTGTGCCCCATTGCTGTGCCCTCAGTAGATGTGCCCCCTGTTGCTGTGCCTCGTTGCTGTGCCCTCAGTAGATGTGCCCCCTGTTGCTGTGCCCTCAGTAGATGTGCCCCCTGTTGCTGTACCCTCAGTAGATGTGCCACCTGCTGCTGTGCCCCTCAGTAGATGTGCCCCCTGTTGCTGTGCCATCA